>NC_083343.1:94500268-94851518 GCF_019175385.1 Lycium barbarum
GGAATAGAAATAGGTTGGGTGTGAGCAACAACACCAATCCCAAAATCAATAACTCTATCAGGAGGAATACCAGGAAGATCATTAGTAAACACTTCGGGATAATCACTAACTATGGGAACATATGCGAATTCAAGTACTACGGCTTTTGTATCATTAAAAACAAACAAATAGTAAATACACCCCTTCGTAATCATCTTATGAGCCTTAAGATAGGAAATAAATCTATCCCTTAGCTTAGTAATTTCACCCTCCCACCCAATAATAGGCTCATTGGGAAAGGCAAAACGAACTAACTTATGGCGACAATCCACATTAGCATAACATGCAGACAACCAGTCCATCCCTATAATTACATCAAAATCCACCATCTCAAGTTCATACAAATCAGCCACGGTCTCACGACCTTTAGTCACAGCAAGACAATTTATATACACTCTAGAAGCAATAACAGGAACACCAGAAGGCGTATCAATAGCAATGGGTTCCAACAAAGGTTCGAGTTTCATACCCATATCAAGAGAAAAATAAGGGGTCACATAGGATAAATTTGAACCCAGATCGATGAATGAATAAGCATCATGAGAACAGATGGTAAGGATACCTGTAACCACAGCGTCAGAAACCTCAGCTGCCTCCCTACGAGTCAGCTCATAAAGCCGAGTTGTCCCTCCACCAGAAGTGTTAGCAACTTCCTTTCCTTTACCATTATTACGAGCATTCTGATTATTATTGTTAGCATTACCAACAAGCAGATTTTTAGCAGATGCAGAAGCGGGTGAATCATTTCTTTGGTTAGACATAGCAGCCATCTCCTGTAGCCACTTTCTGCACTCCCTCTTAATATGGCCACTAATACCACAGTGGTGGAAGATACGATCTTCCCATACAGTAGACTGACTACTACCCTGGGAGAACCTTCTTTGGTTATTATTCTTTTGATCTTGCCTACCAGAAGGCACATTGGAGTTCGAATATGCCTTAAACTGAGCAGGTGCAGAATATGCTCTCCTTTGCCTTCCATTGTAATTATTACCACTGAAATCACCCGCCGACCGGGCCTTCTTGTTCTGGTCTCGCTCGACCCACTCCTTATTTTTCTAACTCTCTTGTTGCTCAGCAAACCCAACCAGAGATGAGAAAGTGAAAGTAAGAGACATAGCAGAAGTAGCACATGCAGACTTGATACGTGGTACCAAGCCTTTCACAAAACGAGTCAACCTATGTTTTTCAGTCGGAATGATATATAAAGTATACTTTGACAAACAGGTGAACTCCAAATTATACTTACGAACTGACTTGTTACCCTGTTCCAGCTTTTTAAATTTCGTAGCCATAGCAAATCTCTCCTCATCAGACAAAAACCTTTCCATGAATGCCTCTTCAAATTCAGCCCACGTAGGAGCTAAAGCAGTATCACCCCTCTCAGATTCCTATATCTCAAACCATGCGTAAGCAACATCCTTTAACTGATAAACCTCACAACTTCGGATCCATAGACATTCATTGCCCTCAACGCCTTGAAAGTCTCATCTAAAAAGTGTTGGGGGTAATCCACCTCTCGTAACCCAAAGAACTCTGGTGACTTTAAGTCTACGAATTGCTTAAGTCTGCCTCCACCATGAGGTTCCACACCTCCACGCCGTTGCTGGGCCGCAACTAATGTAGTCAATATTTGAATAGTAGTTTGCATCGTACCAATCTCAGGCACACCCGCAACAGGAATAACAAGAGCAGGCGATGCTTCTGGTGGTGCTTGATTTCCAATATTATTTCCGTTATCAGCATTCGCGCACCCAAGATTTCGGTTAGCTATCACGGGACGTCTTCGGTTACCATTTCTGGATTGTGTTAGAGCCATTTATGTAATAAGCACGAATTAATGAACGCATTAGAATGACCCTAATAGGATTTCAAGCTCTACAGCACAATCTAGAATCAAGAAGGATAAGAAACACTTATAACTGACATGGGGGCCAGTCATGCAAGTGATCAGGCTGCACAAGGAAAACTCCACTAGGCACAGCTCCACAGACACCGACAACAATCCTAGGACGTATTTAAATCTAAGCTCTGATACCAAGATTGTCACGCCCCAAAATTCACCCTAGACGTGACTGGCATCCGACTTCATAAACAACATCGGAAGAACCTAAAAGATGCAACAACAACACTTCAACCCGCCAGGTTCAATATTTACCTCCAACAATGTATAAAATAAATACAATCAAATCATGATATATGAATTAAATAAGCGGAAGTCTTTAATATGATAAAACTTAATCAAAACGTGACGAACACCCAAGAGTTAAACAAACTCAATAACTACCCATAAGAATGTGTACTATGGAGCTTCTAAGATAAAAGAGTAATTTTCTAACACATCGGGGCGCAGCCTAAAAAAATAGAATAGTAAATAAATATGATAAGGGGTGTCCCACGAAAGAACATGTGGGATTACCAAGTCAGCAGCAACAACAAGTCCTTCCTAAGCATTTGGAGTATCAAGAACCTGCTCTCCTCTGTTACCTAATATACCATAAAAAACAACAATGGTAAGCATGAGTACTTCGTACTTAGTGAGTGCCTCGGGGACAACAAGTAATATGAAAATAAAGTACAATAATAATTAAAGAAATCAGTTCTGAGGATATTATGAAACAACGTGGAATCAGTTATTCAGCTTATGTATCTCAATAAGAATTATCAAAGCTGATTATAAAACCTTTTATTTTGTTACAACTTTCAAATATGTTTTTTAAATTGATCATGATTATCAACAACAGTTTCATAAAGGATAAGGATATCACACATGCCAATACATGCCCAAGAATCAATAACATCGAATGGATGACCTTAGAGGTTCCCTAAAACCAGTGCCACACCAGAATATTTAATTCTCGATGGCTATCCTTCCTCCTGAATAGCTAGGCATAAACCGCACCCTGGGTGGAAAACCCGGCAGTGGCCACTCTTCCTCCCGAATGGCTAGGCATTATCACAGTAGGATACATAGTAACTACCCTTCCTCCCGAGTAGCTAGGCCAACACAACAATCACTTTCATAACATAAAAATCAATTTGTTATCTGTTTCAAGGTAGTCACATCATCAATGGTCATTAAGGTTCATTATGCCATATCATAAAGATAAATCATTTCAAAGAATGTCTTGAAAATGTTTACACTTCTTTAACCAAGATTTCAATGTCATAATTCAACATGAAAACATCATTACCAACCCTTAGCCACCATTATTGATCATTTCTTATAGAGGAAATATATTTATAAACTTATGTACGTACGTAGAGCAAGATACAAACTAGGTTTAATGTAGGGTTGTCCCCTCACACACATTAACCACAATCAAAGCGGGAAATAGAGTTTCAAATCATGAAAAGTTCACCTTTTTATTCAATAAAGAGCCCTTGAATGAAATTTATACTTCCAAGATTAGTTTCCAAAGAAGACATACATCCAAAACCAACTTTCAAAAGAGAGACATACCTTAATTATGCTTTACGTATCTTAACAATTCACCTTCCTAGCAAAGAGCACCCATAACCCTACCTTGAGTCACTTTGAGAAGGATTATTTTGCAAACCCTAGGTTTTTGTTACAAGAATTATGTTAAAAATCATTGGTTTGATGCTAGGATGGATTAATAATGATAAAGATGTTCTCACTTTTGAGTTGAAGAATTGGAGGAATGGTTTCGTTCATAAGGTTTTTCAAAAAAGTGGAGGACTGAATAAAATAACTGAACTATTTATAATTTCCGGGTGAAAAAATTGACGTTACGGTAGGGTGTTATGGTCTCGTAACGCGTGTTACGGACTGTAACGCCTCACCATAATGTGACCAAAATTTACAGAATGTTTGGTGCAAAAGTTGACATTACGGTATGGTGTTACGGTCTGTGACGGCTCACCGTAACGTGGACCGAAATTCTAGCAATGACAGGCTTCAGTAAAACGGGCATAACTCTTTGTACATAACCTTTCTTGGGATGGGAAACCTACCGTTGGAAAGATATTTCAAAGATCTACAACTCTTATCAAGGAGGTGTTTCCAAATTCGCAACACATTTTCACAAAAATCACCTAGAAGACAGACCTACCGAAACTTAGGCGAGATTATGAGCCCTTAAGAACTTCACTAGTTGGTTTGACTTCAAAAAAACTTCCTTGCACCCGAATTAATCCTGGATGAATTCTTGTAGATAAAATATCATCTTAACACTAGATTTTTACATATTCACACCTAGTTCAAGTTTACGGAAAGTTTGTTTATGATAATATTGCTCGATCAATTTGCACACCTTAGCTTGACTATCCTATTGATTGATATTCTTACCCACCATTACAGGTGTTCAAGGCAATTTGGGCGAACCTCAACTCGTGCTCCGGGTTCTTTGAATATTTGTCACGACCCAATTTGGCCAAGCCGTACGGGCACTTACCATTCCTACCTCGATAAGTGAACCCTCAACCCAACGATAATAAAGGCGCAATTAGATAAATCAATTAAGTGGAAGATAACAAATCACGTAAGTCTTACGATAATAATATAGAACAAGTGCGGATGTAAGGAAATACCCCCCACGGTCTGTTATAATCCATACAAGAGCATCTAGCTAGAAATATACAATTCTGGAAATATAATAATACATCAATAAATGTATATTTCTCAGAATGGAAAGTAAGACATAAATAAAAGGGTCTTCAAGGCAGCGAACGTCTCATGCTCACCCTGTATTATCTAAGCTATATTGATAGCAACTATCAGCCACGGGAGATGGAAGCAGATCTAACCTGGAACTCTGCATTCATAAAAGTATGCAGCAAGTGCAGGTCAGTACAAAACCACAATACTGGTAGGTATCATAGGCCGACTAAGTATAGCTAACATAATTCAGACAATAAAGCAAGATTGGCCGATAATTCAACAAGTATAAGTCAACATAATAAGAACCAAGTACACGTCATTAGCTAGATGGAAGCATCTAAAGCCAAACTGAGCCCAACTCATCACAGTGTTTCATCAAGTATCAACAATGTATCAACAGTATATCATGAGAGATGTGAATGCGTGCAATGTATGGATCAACATCAATTATCAGGTTAATATCACAAGTACCAAGCATAGGTACGTCAACTATATCATGAAAGACTACACAAGTCATATGGAATACTATCCTCGTATTAACATCAACAAGTGAGGAACCCCAATATCATGAACAAGATATATCAATAGTCTCCAATATCTACTATTACCACGCTGCATCAAGCCAATAACAATAGAGCAATCAAGTCACAATACAACGGGGTGGCTAGCCCTAATCACGCAATAAAGCCCAACCGAAGACAAAATCAAACCGAACTTCATACCCGAAGGTTTACATGATTTCTCCGACAAGATCATCTAAATATATGATTCGCTACACGAAGTCTCACCAAGGGTAAGCCATAACCTACCTGGATGGCCGAACAACAATACACCAATAATCACATCTTAGCCTTGCCCTTTCGCTGAGCCTTAAGATCAAGAAAGTCTAGGCATATTCAAAATCTAGATTAGAAATCATGAAGATCGATACCAATATTGCTATCATTCAAATTGCGTCAAAATCAACCCTAGAATTTAGGGAAACGGGGCCCACAAGGTCAAAACGAGAAATTCGGGGGTAAATAATCCAATTAAACACTAGGTGATCTAAACCCAAAAACTAATTGCTAAATTAACTCAAGGATTCACCCAAATTCGAAATTCAAGCAAAACCCCCAATTTTGGGTATAGACCTTAACTCTTAGATTCAAGAATTCAACACTAATAATGGAAGATATATGATTAACAATATTAGATACATCATAATCTAGCATAAACCCAATCAATTTCATCTTTTAAAAGCCTAGATAGAATCTCTAATAAGGAAAGAGGGGATTCTAAGAAGATTAAGAATAATAAATTAGCAAGGAGATTAGAACGACTTACCACCAAGAATCTTCTCCAAGAATCCTCTAGAATAATTCCTAAGAGCTCAATTTTCGGAATGGTAATAAATGATAGACTAAGGGATTTTAATACACACATAATGAATACAACAGACCCGATACCGATACGGCAGCAATGGAACCGCCACGACGTCACTGCCCCGACGTCCACTTAGACCATCGGGACGATCAAGACACAACAAAGCTTGGCAGGGTGGCATCCCACCGCTATAGCGGAGCTAGGGGTTTTTTTATATGTGTCTGTATTTGAAAGTTATGAACATTTGACCCCTAGTGCTAGTGTACACAGGCCTAGCAAACTGATCCTAAGTCTGTTGGAAATAAGTAGAATCAACTGGTAAATGCTCAGGTTTCATAGCATTCTTCATCTAATGTAAAAAACCAAGTTGCAGTAAAAAATTCTCAAGGACATTTGAAAGTAGCAATAGCAGGAGAAGAAAGAAGCAGAATTGATATGGATGAGGAGTCAACTGCACAGAAATAGAATTGATATATCACCTAGATAGGTGCAAAGTGGAAAATTCGGAAATAAACGTTATACAAGGAAGGGGAGTTAGGATGGAAAGGTAACTGAAGAAGTAAATAGTTGCAGTTCTCAAAGCAGCTCATTGAAAACAACTACTAAATTTTGACAAATCAGTTCCATATGTAATTTTCAGCTCACAACCAATAACAAGAGAATTTTTTTTCCAGCTCACTATTCTTTCCAACCAATCCAGATAGATCAAGAACTAGCAAGCAAACACAAGCATTACATATTTTGTTCAATCCTTACAAACAACCAGCCGCATAAGATTTTATCAACGCTTAGGCAAGAAAAAAATCAATAGAGAGATTAAGAAAAATTATCAACAGGTCACATGTACGAGTCAAGATTACTCAATTGCTTGAGATAGAGAACAAGAAGAAAATAAATATCTTGAACAGAGAGAACAGTGGAAGAGAAGAACAATTATTGACCTTGGTTTTTACTACTGGCAGCTTCTCCCCGAGAACGGACACTGAATCTTAGCATGCTAGGATCAAGTACTAAGTCTGGGTTTAGATGCTGAAGTTGTACAATGACGTTCATTCTAATACCTTGTTCTATCACCTCCGTTTGTGCATCGAATTTTCCTGCATTTTTTGTATCCTCGCTTCTATCTCCTCCATTTTTTGCTTCATCAGTTCATCAGTACCATTTAAAGAGGGTCCAAAATCTCCCATTTTCCCTTTCAAGACAATTTTGGTAATCCCACGCCTATACAATCTTACATGGCCTAGATGATCTGATCCCATAACTGAGGCAAATGCATCAACTGATTGACTTCCATCATCGCTTTCTTGAGTTTCTATTCTTTCCATTTCAGCCTACAAATCAGATTCAAGAGTAGAGAGTTCAAGTATATCAAACTGATCCAACATTTAAGAACAAACAAATGATCTCGATAAACTTTATATTAGAAAGTTTCATACTATTTTACTAATCGTATCGTCATATGAGTCCTTGTATACTCGACCAGGTTTCCTCTTTCTTGTAGCCACAAAGATGGCCTTATTCGTCACAGCATCGGGGCCTTCATTCTTTTTTTCCTAGTTAAATGAAAGTTGGCATAAAAATCTTCCTAAGTAAAGTCTGCAGATTCATAGTAAATGAACAATGAGAGAAAACACCAAACCTCGCGAATTATAGCATAGCTTTTTTTGCCAATAGTATGCGGGTACCTCAACTTTTTGCGATTCTCTGTATTAGTTTTGGACATTTTCTGCAATAAATTAGTCAGTGAGACAATAGGAACCAAAAATATAAGAGATGAAGAGCATAAATCAGATGTAAATAAGGCACTAGTTTCAAGAAAAGAAAGTTACGTTGTCCATAATTTATATATTACCTGAGATTTTTTGGAGTTCCAGTATTGAAGGAGATCCTTAAAATGAGATTGTGGAACATATCCGGGCCTTTTTTCCATTCGCAATTAGTCAATGGCATAGGGTACCTAGTGTTTTTTCTTCAACCAATTCTTATACTTTCTCCAAGCAGATTGAATTTCTTTTAAAGCCCATACTTGTGCAGTATCAGGAATGTTATATTTTCCTGCAATTTGGTGCTATTAGGTTAATGCAAAAGATATTGAAAAATATCAACAAAAAATTGAAACATTGAGAACTTCAAACCTTGGTATATTTCCACATACTTTATGTGTTTTCAGTTTCCCCCAATTTGATACGTTAACAGGACAAAAGGTCGAATTCCTAGCTAATGTGCCAAGGAAGCTACCTAACTATGCTACGATCGCTTGAGTAGGACCAACGGGTTGGTTGTGCTTACTTAGCACGATCAATTTACGCTCACTCCGTCTATGTACACTTTGAATTTGTGTTCTACCTCTTTTTTTTTCGTGGAAAGACCTACAATAATCACAACACGGAGATTACCAAATTACTAATGTCAGTAGAATCTATGACAATCTATATATTTTTACCTTGTTCCTCAGATTCTTCGTTTGCTTCTTGGGGTGTAGAATCTTGTGACATTTGTTGCACCTGCTCTTGTACTGCTTATGTTGTAGAAGGGGTAGGATGCAGTGACTCTTGCTGCACTTTTTCTAGTAATGGTTGTGCTGCAGAAGCAGTTGAATGCCTTGGTACTTGTACTTGTTCTACAAGAGAGGTAGAATGAATTGGCACTTGCTGCACTTGAGTTTGCACTTGGGATCCTAACCTTGGATGCTGTTTTTTCCTATTTGAGCAATCGTCTTGAACATTTCTTTTTGTTCCCCTCAACGACATTTGGATTGCCAACGAGGCAAGTGATCCAGCTGGAAGTGTTACACCCCATAGGTTCGTACATGGAAATTTATAATTGTTGGACGTTCTAAGTATGGTTATTATAGTTACCTTCAAGGATATATGAGATTATATGCGTCAACCTTATGGTTACAAGGGTTTAAGTTCATATAATAAGCTATGGAAGATTCCGGGATCAAGCAAAATCGAAGAAAATAAATTTGTCGAAAATTTGGAAAATAGTTGACAGAATTTTTGGACAGAATTTTGGGTCAACTTTGGAGGGGTATATCCCCTAGTAAATTAAGAGTTTTAAGGTGAAACAAAAGCCTAAAATGAAGTTCGTCGAATCTAGTTTCTAACACAACAAACCGCTGGTCAATAGGATATCGGAGTAGATAATTATGGACGTTACAAGTTCAGCTGACAGAGCAGAGAGGAGTGCTACAGTACTGCTATAGTAAAATACTACAGTGACCCCGACCCGAATCTGACCATTATAAAAAGGGTAAGAACCCCCTTTTTTTTCACCAGATTTGCCCAGAAAATTGAAGAGAGAGAGAGGGGGGATCATAAAGTGAGCAATTTTCAAGCGAGGAATATTAATCGAAGCTCGGATAAACGCATGGATGTGATTCTAGTATGGTCTTGCGGTGGATTCAAGGTAGATATTGAAGATATCTCTGTTTTAACAAGAATAAGGTATGAATCTCCTATTATTAATGTTAATTTTGGTTTATTTACAGAGATAAAGTCGTTAAATAATTGTATAGCGAGTTGGTTGGTTGTGGAAATTGTGAAAACATCATGTGGGATGTTTTATGGTATATATTGGTATCGGAAATGATGTTATTGATGTTGGTATTATTGTTGTTGTTGTTGGTTGCTGAATTGAGATTTCGGACTAGGCATATAAACAGGGGAGATGCTGCCTGATTTTCAGCAGGATATAAAATAGTTTGACTTGAAAGCTTAGCACAAATATACTACGATGAGTCTAATTATTGTGTGAATCCTCTTAAATGTAGACTTGCGAGCTCGGACGAATAAGTGTAGATAATTGGAGGCAGAACAGGTATGTATGGCTAAACCCTTTCTTTCTAAAGGCATGATTCCTTGTTATAAACCTTTGTACCATATCCATAATATCCTTGCCTCCACAAATGCTAGAAGCCTATGAATCTCATGATCCTTACGATATTATTGAGCTTATTCATGATCTTTGAGACTATTCTTAGTGACTGATCTCTCCTCATAATTCTTGTTCTTTCGAGGTGAGATATAGCGATGACGATTCTATTTCTAATGCTATCTAAGTTCATGATTCTCGAAACTCCCATGACATCGTCGACTTCACCTTAAGATAGTTGATCTTCTAAGGAAGGATATAGTGATAACGATAATGCTAATGATGATGTTGATTTCATTTATGTATTTTTATGTATATGGATGTATGTATGCATTGCATCACACTGATCAGTTGGGGATCACACCGAGTCCCGAAAGGGCCGTGTACGGATGACACCGAGTCCCGAAAGGACCGGGTACGGATGACACCGAGCCCCGAAAGGGCCGGGTACGGATCACACCGAGTTCCGAAAGGTCCGGGTACGGATCACACCGAGTCCCGAAAGGGCCGGGTACGGATCACACCGAGTCCCAAAAAGGCCGGGTACGGATGACACCGAGTCCCGAAAGGGCCGGGTACGGATATGATAGATGTATGTATAGTAAGTGCGTGTGAATGCATATGTATGTATGTTGTGTATAGATGTGTATATCATGTTTTTCCTGTAGACGAGTAGTTTACATGACAGAGATCTTAAGAAGAGTACGAGGTATAACTACTTACTTTATCTTATGTTTTCTTCACTTTGATATCATACTACCATTCATGCCTTACATACTCAGTACATTGTTCGTACTGACATCCCTTCTTGTGGATGCTGCACTCATGCCCGCAGGTGCAAGTAGACGAGACGAGGATCTTCCGCAGTAGGCTGCTTTCAGGTACCAGTTTTGATTAGTGAGCTCCATTTCTTGCTGGAGCACTGCCGAGTCTAGATATATATATATATATATATATATATATATATATATATATATATATATATATATATGTATGTATGTATGTATGTATGATTTTGTCCAGGGTATGTCAGGGGCCCTGTCCCGACTTGTATGCTTCAGTCATGTTCATAGAGGCTTTGTAGACGGTTCCTGTGTACAGCTTAGTCATAGTGTGACAGTAGTAATATCGGCATCATGGGTCTATTGTACATTTACTTATGCATGATATTATATTCATACTTAGCCTCTTGATCTTATTATTTCCATTTGAGATATGAAGGATGTAAATTATAAGTTGGTTCGCTCGGTTCCTGTAAGGTGTCGGGTGCCAATCACACCTTACCAAGGGTGGGGTGTGACAGGAAGGAACGTTGAGACTTTTTCTTTTCTGTTTTTTCTTAAAGGCTGGTCTTTATCCATGACTATTCAGAACTTTGTAAAGCTCAGAAAATTAAAATAAAAGGAAAGGTTAGCATAAGCATTAACAGAAACAAAATAAAAGACGACAAACTCTAAATTACGCCTTTTAAATTTTGTAGCAGGACCTTCACACTTTTTTCATATAACTTAAATCTCATCCTAAGATAGATTTTGTTAAATATACAAATCTATTCACAAGTTCAGTAAATTAAAGAGGATAAATGAAAGATGATTAAAAAGAGAGAACAAGAATAATCATAAATAGTTTTCTAAAAGGGCATTTATCACTCGTTGATAAAAAATAAAATAAAAATTAAAACAACTAGTATATATTTAAAGTTTGTTCAAGATTTTCACTTTAATCATCCTCTTCCAACCAATCCCAATCGGTATCATCAGGTAATCTACTTGAGGAACCAATGTCATCATTAGGGTCCCTCCAAAATGTGTCTCTAATATTGGGACAATTCTCTTCCTCTAAATCATACAAATCTACTGGGATTTTATTCCTTGCATAGTAAACCTCTTTCTCAACTGGATCCTCCACATAAAAAACCTGATGAACTTGCGATGCTAACACATAAGGGTCATTTGTACTACATAATCTGTTGAAGTATACCCGAGTTAAACCATATTCATCTACTTCATTATGAAACCAATTACATCTAAACAATATGACACTAAAATGACCATAATAATCAATCTCAATGATATCTTGAATAACTCCATAATAGATAACCTCTCCATCAATGGGATTTTGGTCCCTAGAACTAGCAAAACTATCAGTTGTTGCTGATAAAGTCACTCCACTATTTTGAGTCTTGCGGGGTGCATCTCGGGTTTTCGTATGAAATCGGTATTCATTAATGAAATATGCAGTATATCTTTTGGCCACCGAATTAGGCCCTTGAGCTAGCCCTCGTAAATAATCTGGAACTTCAACATTTTCAACTTTCTTTTCAAATCTGTTACTAAATTCCCGACTATGATTCCTTGCTCTTACCCAGGCATTTGATCTAGTATGATTACCCATCAAATTCTTTTGTTCCCTGTAATCATGAAAATTAAAAATTAAATTATTAGGCCTTTATAAATGAAGTTAAAATGTAAATAATGAAGTTTAAATGTAAATAATTTTTATATAATTTATCTTACTCAATTAACTTCTCCACTTGTTCATCTCCAGTATTGAACAGAGCATACCGATGTGCTTCATCTTTGGATTGTGAATCCAAAAGAAAAGTGTTTCTCTTTTTCTTCCCTCTTCCAATTGGATGACCTATGTTAGGGAATATAGGTGAAAAATTTTGAAGGCACTCGTCATCCTCAGTTTGGTACCTACTAAATCTTTTCTTCACGCCATCGTATAGGTATCTCGAACAAAAACTCAAGCATTCTTCAGCCAGGAACCCCTCTGCTGTTGATGCTTCTTGACAAGATCGATTGCGAAAGAACCCCCTTCAACATACATAGGTACCTCTCAATGGAATACATCCAACGAAGATGGGCCAGACCCGCAAACTTAATTTCATTCACTAAATGAATAGGTAAATGTAGCATTATATCAAAAAATGTTGGATGAAAAATCTTTTCAAGGTCGCATATTATTTCAACAATTTCAGAATGCCTTTTTTCAAGATCTCTTGGCCTTATAACTTTACTACATATGGCTCTAAAGAAATTTCCCAACCTAATCAAGGTCAGCGAAACATTCTTGGGCAAAGCTTTTCTAACTGCAACTTGGAGAAGATAATGCATTATAAAATGAGCATCATGGCTTTTGTACCCTGATATTTTCATCTCCTTCACTTGCACACGTTGTGATATATTCGAAGCACACCCTTTTTGTAATTTTGCATTTTTCATAACTGTGCAAAACAACCGTTTTTGTTCTGGCTTCATGGAGAAACAAGCTCGAGCCAAACTTACACTACCATTATCATCTTCTATTGGTTGTAGCTCTTTCCGTATCCCCATTTCTTGTAAGTCATAGCAAGAATTTACATGATCCTTTGACTTTCGATCTATATCCAATAAAGTCCCAACCAAACTATCACATATATTCTTCTCTATGTGTATCACATCAAGATTGTGCCTCAATTTATTATGTGCCCAATATGGCAATTCAAAAGAAATGGATCTTTGTTTGCAGGGACCCTTATTATCCCGAGGCCTTTTTTTTTTGCCCTTTCCATACACATTGTCGAATTCACGCAGCTCTGCAAATACCTCTACACCCGACAAAGGAGTTGGTGCAGGTCTATGCCCCTCCTGATCATTAAATGATTTCTTATCTTTTCTTAATGGATGATCGCGAGGCAGAAATCTCCGATGACCCAAGTAACACATCTTACGACTATGCTTGAGATATTGAGAGCATGTGTCATAATTACAAGTGGGGCATGCCAGTTCGCTTTGGTGCTCCATCTAGAAACCATTGCTAATGCTGGAAAATCACTAACTATCCATAATAAGGTTGCACGCATTCGGAATGTTTGGTTGGTTTCAGCATCATAAGTTTTTATCCCAGTTTCCCATAAGTCCTTTAATTCTGCAATTAATAGTTGTAGGTACACATCTATATCATTTCCTGGAAATGAAGGACCTGGAATAATCATTGACAACATGATATATTCTAACTTCATGCAAATCCACGATGATAAATTATAGTTCATTAACATAACAGACCACGTCCTATGAGAAATACTCATGGTTCGAAATGGGTTGAAACCATCACTTGAAAGATCCAACCTGGCATTACGAGGATCTCTAGAAAAGTCTGGGTGCAAAGAGTCAAAATCCTTCCAAGCTTTCCCATCAGTAGGATGTCTTATATTCCCGTCATTGGGTCATTCGTTAGCATGCCACCTTATTGCAACAGATGTTTCAGGACACATAAACATCCTTTGAAGCCTAGGCTTTAAGGGAAAGTACCTTAAACCTTTACAGGGATTTTAGAGTTTACATTAGTCAAGGCATGACCAACACTTTTCCCTCTTGAAGACCCACAAATGGAGCAAGTATCTGCTTTCTCAATGTCTTTCCAAAGTAGCATGCAATCATTAGGGCATGCATGTATTTTTTCATAATGAAGAACCAGATTTTTTATCATGTTTCTAGCCTTATTGAATGACTCTAGTAGCTGAGCAAAGGGAAATGCCTCTTTCAGCAACTATAACATGTCTGAAAATGCTACATTACTCAACCCATGCAAGGTTTTAAGCAAGTACAACCGAATGGTGAAACTCAATTTAGTGAAAGTTTCACACCCCGGATATAACTCTTGTTTCCCTTCATCCAATAATTTAAAAAAATTCTTTGCATCTTCGGATAATCCCTCTCTCTCGACTTCTTCATGTCCCGACTCACCATCCACCAGTCCATCAATGTCGTCACATAAGTTAGAATCTTCATCATCATTGATTGGATGAGGTGCATTTCTGGAGTAAAACCCTTCTCCATGGAAAAACCATTTGGTGTAATTATCAACAAACCCCTCAACAACCAAGTGTTCTTCCACAACATTTCTATAATGCTAGTAGCGATTAACACATTTTTTGCAAGGGCGTAATATTTCATCTCCTTGAGAGGCTCGTTCAAATGCTTTATCAAGATAATTGTTCACTCCACGACTATACTCCTCTGTCCATCTTAGGAAATTCATCCAACTTTTATCTTCATTATCCATTAAAATCCTATATAAGATAAGAAAAACACAAAATTTAGAAGTTCTGATAGCCAAGAAATATAAGAAGAGCAACATGTTAAGATAATTGTTACGGACCTTCAACTACCAACCACAAAACTCTTACTCATTCAATAGAATTGCATCTCAAAAAGAAAAATAAGAAGCTATTTTAATTTGTAGCAAAAGACAAGAAATACTTGACTAAAAGAGCATACACGGAGGACCCAAAACAGACAATTACCATCATACTGTGTAGGCTTAAATTTTGAACTATTAGTTTCAATCCATTCGACATAAATAGCTTGTTCAAAAAAAAAATCACAATGGAGATACCAAAACAAGCCTCTTGGATGATTAGAAAGCTTATTAATATGAGGAAACACTGGCAGGTACTGAATCAGAATAGCATTTTCATACAAAGAGGGGTCTTTCACATAGCTAGTGCTTACAAGATCTTGAGAGGTGTTGTACCCAATGTCCTGTGGAGGAATCTGATCTACCAGAATGTAGCTGAACCCAAACATGTCTTTATGTTATGGCTTTGTCTTCACGGTACACTTAGAACCAAAGACATTTTACTTACATGGGGAATGAGTGTGGATGTTGTGTGTGTATTCTGCCAAGCTATGCCAGAAACTAAAGCACATCTATTTTTTGGCTGTGACAGTACCTACAAAACTTGGAGAAGCATCTTGGAGTGGCAAAAGTGGCAAGGAGGATCACAAGATTGGGATACAATGGGGAACTGGGTAATGCAGCAGGCTAGAGGCAAACATCCTAGAGGGATTATCTTGATGGCTAGTTTTGCATCAGTAATACATGGTATTTAGATTGAAAGGAACTTGAGGATTTTTTAGCACAAAGCTACACCAGAGAATCAACTGCTTCACCAACTAAAGCTTGCTATTTGTACTAGAGTTAGATCTAGTAGTAGGTTGTTTGAATACATTAGTAATCTGTTGGTTCATTTTATTGTTTGGTTTTTTCCTAGGTGTTGTGGTTTCTAGGTGTAGAGGAAGTAACTGAGAAGGGATTGAGGTGGCTAAGCTCTCCTATGGTATTTAATTCTCACTTTTGTGATTTAATAAAGTTCTATTTTAATTGCCTAAAAAAAATATTTTTTTTCACCATATACTTGCATACTTGTGCTAATATGTAAATGTGGATTACCATAATTATATTTCTGTTTTTTAATTTGCTGACACTATAAGAATCTCAAAACCTAGTAACAAACCCCAAGGCTAAGCAAGAAGACAGTTACAATAAATTAAACTTCCAATGGTTCTAATAACCATCACTTAGATGGAACTGCACATCAGTACAATGAAGTTCCTAAAACAACATTGGAATATATATACACACACACACTATATTAGCTGACAAAAGCAACAGCACCCCTAAAGTCCTGTGAAGACTACGTACAAAAAATGGAAACAAATACTATGGGTTCTATGACCAATATTTTATGTTAACGGAAACAGAGACTTTATGAAGGGAAAAGGGTCAAAAATATCCCTTTACTTTAGAAAAAGGGCTAAAAATATACTCAGTTATGAATTTGGGTCAAAAATACCCCTTTTGTTATTAAACTTTTCAAACATACCCCTCAGTTAACTGAAATATCAAATTCCCTTAATTGAAATATCAAATCGCCCCAAATAACTAGAGGTTCTAAATTAATTTTAGTGGATGTAAATTAATTAGATTAGTAAACTCTGAATATTAAATGATTATAAAAAAAAAGAGTAAAGTTTCTAAAAGAAGAACAATTAAAAGGCAAAAAGAAGCTAAGAATAGTGAAAACTAATGACATAATTCATAAACTCCCAGTAAAAAGTTACAGTTTTGGTAAATTCTAGTCTCACAAAACAACAGTTCCAAACTTGCCCTGCAGCTCCTAACACAGCATAAAGCTCTTAGAAAGAAAACAGCACGCAACACACAAAACACCATAAATTCAATTGCTTGTTCGTGTTGTATAGCTGAAGCTCTCCCAATTATGTAAGGTTGAATTTAGATTTACATGTTCTCACACAAAGAAAATGAAGAAATCTCAAAAAAACAGAAAATTATATTTGATCATCGTTACTTCTGTTATTTGTTATTCAAAAACTCCTTTTCAACTTTTTAAAAATGGTTATTTAGGGGGATTTGATATTTCCATTAACAGAGGAGTATGTTTAAAACGTTTAATAACGGGAGGGATATTTTTGACCCAAATTCGTAACGAAGGATATTTTTAGCCCTTTTTCCAAAGTAGAGAGGTATTATTGACCCTTTTCCCCTCTATCAATGATGTTTAGTATTTTTCTTTTATGAACTTATCTTAGGCTGTCAAAGTCAAAATCCATGTCCAGGGGTATATTTTCAGAAAAATAGCAAACATCACTAAAAAATTTAATTCAAAAAGTACAATGGAACAAACCCAAAAAACATACTCCAAAAATTAAATCCTAATCAAAGGAGAACCTGTGAGAAGAAATATCGATAAGGAAGGCGCTACAGTCAAGAATCGACTATTGAGAATTCCAAAACAGCAAAAGAAAGAGCATGCAAAATAAATTTAGAAAACAAATGAGAGAGAGAGTACCTGGAGAGAAGTAGACGCAATCAACCGAGCTAAATATCAAATTTACTGGAACGAGACCCAGGCGACCTCAATCGATGAACTCAAACAAACTCTACGGAAAGTTTGGCCAAAAATCAATCAAACAATTCTATGAAAGTTGTAATCTTTTCTGGGGAAATCTCATTAAGAATATAAAACTAACAACTTAAGAAGCGAGAAGAAGAACCGTCGTGAACCGCCGATGCATAATCTTTGCTATTTTCTGCTCATTCCAAATCCAGATGGAAATTAAGTGGGAATAACAAGTATAAATGCTTTCCACAATTGAAAAAACAATAAGAATTTGAATCATTCCATGGATAAAACATTAATCCTAACACAATGTTAAAGCATTTGCAAGTTTCTAGTGATTCATACATGGAAATAGCAAGAGAAGCATCTCTATCGAGATAGCTTAACAAACAACGTACCATCTTATGCATCTGCAAAAATCTCTGAATTAAATTTTAGCTCTAAACCCCATTAAGAAAAACATACATACACGCAAGTGCCTATATGTGCCTGTCTATACAAGAAAATAAGACAACCGCAAACCTCAATCAACAAGCAAAAGAAATCATATGCATTCTAAGACCATTTCACAAATACTCCAGACTCTACAAAACTCCAAAAATAAAACACCTACAACTGATTGATGAGCATCTAATGTAAATGGTACAATACGAGAGCAACACTCAGTACCTCCCAACTGATTGAAGCTCCAAATTCTTGATTCTCCCCACGATCAAGTTACCTAGCATCAAAGGAAAAATTCAGCAAACAAGCCATAACTTTGAAATAAAATTGGAACTGGAAAACTAAAAAAAAAAAAAAACATATACCTACATCTAATAATAAGAAACCTCCCAAAACTAGCAAAAAAAAAAAAAAAAAAAAACAATAAGAGGCAAAATTGTTGCAAATATGAAATACTTGGATTTAGATACAAAATTGAACCTGAAAAATTGACACTTGGATTCCAACCAAAAAACCTCACTTAAAATAAGGCATAAAGCTCCATCTAGTCAAACAAAAACTCAAAAATTTAAATAAGAAGGAAGATTCATGTAAAAATGGAAACATGCAAAGTACCCATGACCATAAAAGATTTTAACAAACAATTCATGACCATAAAATCCAAGAGAAAACCCCCACTAAGAACCAACCATAAATCTCCATTCTAACCAAGAAAATAACCAAAACCAAGGAGCAATAGTTTCATGTAAAAACAGAAAAATTCAGAGAAATGCAAATCGAAGAAAACCCACCACAATAAATACAAATATCCATTTTTATCAAACACCCACCAAAAGGGTAGAGGAAAAATTCGACCAGAATATGTAAAATTATAAGCATGTAGATAGAAAAATAGAACCTGAAAGATCAACAAATTGTGTTTTTGTAGAGAGATAATTAGCTAGGTTCAACAAAAACTTGTGTTTTGTCTGTTGTTCTTCACGTAGTGAGAGAAAATTTACCTCTCTTCCACCAGTGAGAGAGGTAAAGAAGTGAGACGAGGTTTTGTTTGACAAGTGTGGATGATGGGGAAAAGGATAAAAATTAAACAAATTAACTTTAATATTAAAAAGGTCAAAGCTACAGGGATAAATTTATTGGCGGGTGTAGCGAAATTTTAGGGGGAAAATAATTAAGGAGGGAATTATACAACCGTCCCAATAGAAAATTTCCCAAAATAGCTCTACTGTAACGGTTCAAAAATCTGTCACAATACTTAAACCTATGGCAACAGTTCTTACACAATAGCTACAGTTTTGTAGCCAAAGTGTACATATAGTACCCAGAAGCTTTTGCAACGGTTACGACCTTTGCCATAAACTATCTATAGCAACAGTTATACAATCGTTGCCATAGGCCCATTTTCTAGTAGTGTATGTTGGTTCTGCCTAACTGGTTTTCTTCTACCGCAGACACTATAATTCGAGTTTAACTTTAACTTATTGGGCTTTAAAACGCACTTGGTGTACTCCAACTTTTTACCCACTTACTAGCTTTAGCCTGACCAAGGATACCAAATCATACTTCTACTAGCCCTGATGGAATTGGTAATTCACTACATCTACTCAGTACTTACTATTTTTATACTAACCACCTGCTAATCATCATGTTCTATTGTTCTATTTTGAATAACTAGCATGAAGTATAAGGTTATTTCTAACTTCCCTCATCCTCTAACCTATTCTGTGATTGCACACTATCTTTTCTGGCTATCGTCATGGATCAATCTTAGGGCAATCACGTCTCTCTTAAATAAAAGATTGAAATACCTAACCCCAAGCTTTCTATACACTTTAAATCATGTCAAACTATACACATCTGGGGTAAACACTTAATAACACGACCTGAGAGGGAACTGTCAGCTATTCTTATCTCATAGTAATAAATACTTGTGTAGTAACTTACTAACGTAGTACTTTCTAGTTCTAACCTGATTAAACTTGAACCAAATGAAATCACCTGCTCCACAACATCAAACTTTTCTGACTCCTATGAATTTTTTTTTCATTAGGCCCTTTTCTGTCCAAACAATCGCGAGCAGTTTATGCCTGTTGCGACCAACTCCGTAACCTATTATTGCTTAGGGTCTTAAATCTGATCTATCGTCCTCATACTTGTGGCTCCATGGCCAAAATAAAAATAAACTTATTCCCTAAGGTATAGAACATAGATATATAGTACCGTGCGGAAACCTGTCCTACAGAGGGTACTAACACTAGGTAAATTACTTCATGCGTTATTTGGCTAGTCTTGGGTCTTAATCCGGACTTAAAACATGGGAAGACTTCGCTGTACCGGTCGTTACCTACACTTTCTCTTTCCACCCATAGGAATCGCCGTATACTCATATGCCACAAAAAAAAACAATCCAGATACACTGAAAATTGAAGATTTGATAGTCAAATAACTGAATACTTGCGTACTAAATAATCATACCCTGCTAACTGCAAGACAGTATAACTGATAACTAAGGTGAACTGATAACTATAAAACATGATATTGCCTTGGTCCTTTCTGATAAGGGTTATGTTCTGGTCTATAATGACTATAAATTTTAGTCCCACTCCCAATATCCTCTCAACTCTCATCTGTCACCAACATGCACCACCTGATGAGTAATCATCCTCACTTGGACCTTTGATTTCCTGCTCGTCACTTGGAATTCGATACGTTCCGAATTTGATAGGAAGAGAATGTTAATGCTCTATGATTTTTGTTAGGAAAGTTCCTGAATGAATGGCTCTAATTGCACGATCTAGAATATGAAAGAAGTAAGACAATCCTAGATGTCTTGGTAGTTAACCATTCATAAGTCTGGCCGGCACACACATATAAAGGAAACTCTACTGGACACAGTTTCATCGACTCCCTAAGATACTTGAGCCTAGGCTCTGATACCAAGCTTTGTCACACCTCGAACCATGGCCTGTGCATATCACGGCACTCGCTGCCTTACTGAATGTGCAAACCACATGGCTTGCTGAATCATCATGAGGCATAACACGAGCGGAATATGACATAAAACATGATGAGCCTTAATAAACATGAGATTTCAAAATATCAAATAAAAATACTTGTTTAAAACATAAATGCGGGTTGTCATAAATGTTGAGCCGAAGATGGCTAAATGACTCTGATTATCTCACATATCATGACTGACTGACTAGTCTATGAAATCTCTAACATGAGTCTAAACTGCTAAACATAACTACTGGGACAAGGCCCCCAGCATATGTTGAATGCATAACTAACATAAAGTAGATAATGACTAAACTCGAAGAAGATGGGGCTCATCAACAAGCAGATACGTGTAAAGTCCTACTGAGCAGATCTGTCATCTTGCAAATCCATACTTGCATCGTAAAATGTAGGCCTTCGGGCAATAGAAAAGGATGTCAACACATTAAATGTACTGGTATGTAAAGAAACTGAATAAAATAAACATGGAACATGAAATAACATGATAAAAGTTGAAAGCGAAACTGAAACCTGGTCATGAACATAAATATCTAACATGAACATAAGCACATGCTATATATGTATACGTGGGAGAGCATTAGTATAACCAACATGTTAACACGTGGCGTCTAAGCCTGATCAGCTAAGTCGTCCTATACCTTGCCGAGGTACAAGACGTGAACATGGCATAAATGGATCCAAATCCCTCAATGCAGAAAATATCAAGGTATCTTCCTAAATATGGGCGGAGCGATCCTTATCCTACGCTGGCAAACATAGTTTCTGATATAAAACCTGCTCGGTAATCTGTGCAACTCCCAAAATATGAACATGGATATAGTTGGCTAAGAATTCATGAGTCATAAAGCATCACTTGAATTTTAGCATGAATATAGTTACATAATATACTTGCATGAAAACCTGTAGACATGTAAGATATTTCATGAAAATAAGCATAACATTTATTATTTTCATGTAAGAACCCATGGAATGCAAAGTATGGGTTTTCATAGATTACAAAAATATTCTTAATAACCAAAGTGGAATATCAGGAATACAATAATGAACTATTCATAGAAACATGGCATATTATAGTACATCGACTTAGGGTTATCATGAATATGGATAAAACCCTAGTTTGATATAAACTCAGACTTTCATAGAAGAACATTGCATGGGGAAGAACAGAGATGTTCCCACATGTATGTTAGAATTACTTACGAATCGTTAAAGCAACCTTACCTTGACGTGGAAGGATGAAGAGAGGAGGAAAACGGCTGCTTGGGGATTTAGAACGAAGTTGGAATGTCTGATAAATGAAATTTCGAGTTAAGTGTTGAATTTATAACATGGGGCATTTTGGACCCCTAGGCTCCCCGAGCACGGTCTATGACTTGCCTCTACCTCGCTTTGGGGCGAATTTAGCGAACTCCCTTGTCCATTTTACACTCAGACAATTTTATTGAATTTTTCCCACTTTTGGACCCCTACCTCGCTGAGTGCGGCCCAAGGGTGGCCCTTGATTCGCTTCGGGGCGAGCTCCCCTTTCACTTTTACACTCAGTTGATAGCGTTCGGTAAAATAGGCATAACTCCTAGCACAGACCTCTGTTAGGGCTACACATTATACCATTGGAAAACTATTTCAAAGGGATACAACTTTCATGTTTTAAGTTTTCTCAAATTATCAACGAATTTACCTGTAATTTTGATGTAAGGAAGACGTATCGAAAACTTACTGTATTCTATCAAATCTTAAGCACATCTCTATCAGCCATTTTCAGACAATCATATCTCCTTGCTCCGAACACCAATTGGCCTGGTCCTTATATGCCAAAAAAGGCTTTTCTACTTACTACAACTTTCATCAAGGAACCTTTTCCAAATTCTCAACGAATCAAGAGGTTATGGGTGCCCAAAGTAGGCTCGTCAAAAACTTTCATAACGCGTACAAACTTCCAAATTTTCGCTAAAACTCTAACGATACAAGTCTAACCTTAGTTCTAAGATACGGGGGTAACACCTCGAACCCCTACGCCCTCACTTCCCAGATGAAGGGGTACTAGCCATAGAAGAGGAAACGGTGGAACCATACACAGGTTGGAGATTGTTCTTCGACGGAGCAGTCAATTATAAGGGTTCCGAAATAGGAGAAGTTCTAATATCAGAAATGGGCAACACTACCTAATGGCGGTGAAGCTCAAATTTTGCTGTACAAATAATATGGTTGAATACGAAGCTTGGATCCTAGGGGTCAGAATGGCACTGGACATGGACATTAATAAATTGCTAGTCATCGGAGATTTCGACTAGCTGATCCACCAAGTACATGGCGAATGTGCCACAAAAAATGACAAGATTCTGCCATATGTAAACTTGGCACAAAGGTTGTGTAAGAAATTCTGAAAAATTGAGTTCCGACACACCCCAAGAGCTCAGAACTAGTTTGTCGATGCATTGGCCACAATAGCATCAATGATCTAGCACCACGAAAGTAGTCACATTGACCCGCTGGAGATATATCTGAAAGAAGAAAATGCATAATGTTCCCACATAGAAGAAAAGCCAGATTGCAAACCATGGTATAATGACATCAAGATATATTTGGAGAAACGGGAATATCCCGAGGGATTTACAAGTGGACAAAAGAAAACCATCATAAGGATGGCCAATGGTTTCTTTCTAAACAAAGAATTGTTGTACAAATGGATGCCGGATTTGGGTTTACTCCGATGCATGGACGCCATTGAAGCCGCAAAACTCTTGGAAGAAGTACATGCTTGGACTTATGGAACCCATATGAATGGATTCGTGCTTGCCAAGAAAATGCTCCGAGCTGGATACTACTGGATGACAATGGAAAATGATTGCTGCAAGTTTGTGCAGAAGTGCCATCAATGTCAAATTCATGGCGATTTAATCAAAGTCTCGTCGAGTGAGCTCAATGTTATGAGTTCACCATGGCCCTTTGTCGCTTGGGAAATGGATATCATTGGACCCATCAAACCCGCCCCTTCAAATGGGAATTGATTTATCTTAGTTCCCATTGATTACTTCACCAAATAGGTAGAAGCAACATCAAACAAATCAATGACAAAGAAAGTGGAAGCCGACTTTATGAAGAACAACATTATATGCCGATTTGGCATACCTGAGTCCATCATAACTGACAATGGAACGAATCTGAATAGCCACCCGATGAATGACATCTGTGAGCAATTCAAAATCACTCACCAGAATTCAACAACAACTAATAAGAATATCAGTAGGATATTAAGAAAGATGACATATGACTACAAAGGTTGGCACGAGAAATTTTTTTATGTCTTATTGGAATACCGTACCACAGCCAGAACTTCAACAGGGGCAATGTCACGCCCCAAAACCCACCCTAGACGTGACCGGCATCCGACGTCATGAACAACATCGGAAGAACCTAAACGATACAATAATAACACTTGAACCCGCCAGGTTCAACATTCGCCTCCAACAGTTATAAAGTAAATGTAACAAATCATGGATATATAAATTAAATCAGCGGAAGTCTTTATTCACTAAATACTTAGTCAAACGTAATAACGTGCCCGAGAGTTAATCAATAACTCAACAACTACCCACAAGAATGTATACTATGGAGCTTCTAAGATAATGAGCAATGTCTAAATCATTGGCACGCAGCCCGAAACTAAAAGACGAAAAGTAAAGATAGAATGGTGCCCCACAAACAATCATGTGGGCTCACCGAATAGTCTCGAAAACAACAATTTCTCTTAAGTCGTAGATGTATCACGAACCTGCTCCTCAATGATACCTAACATACCATCAAAAACAACAATGGTATGCCTGAGTACTGGGTACTCAATGAGTGTCTAAGCGGCAATAGTTAACAAAACAAGATATAGCGAATAAAATCAATAAAATGATATCAATGAAAATAACAGTTCAAACCCAGGAATAAAGTGAGTCAGCAACATCAAAGAGTCATCAAAGAACCCAACAATGACAGATACATTAACTTAACTCCTTACCATTTACCAGGCCAAGTATTTCACTGACGAATTCAAATCACCACAAGCCACTCACAGGCAACAAGATATGAAACAAGTCACTCATAGGTAGATCAATCAATCGATACTCCGGGTTAGGAAACCGCGAAGGCTAATCGTCCTCTCGACTAGCACAACAATAGATACTCCGGGCTTAGAAGCAACGGAGGCTAATCGTCCTCTGGACTAGCACAGCCATAGATACTCCGGTCTAGGAAGATACAGAGGCTAATCGTCCTCTGGACTAGCACAGCAATAGATACTCCGCACTAGGAAGCAACGGAGGCTAATCATCCTCTGGACTGACACAGCAATACTCGTATCAATACGTTAGGATCCATAACGGCTAATCGTCCTCTGGATTAGCACAGCTTGCCCATACAGGGCCAAACACCAACAAAATACAAATCATGGCATATTACCGAATCATCAATCATGGCTTAGAGCCGAATCTCACTTCTCAAGTCATCATCTCAAAATGGAGGCATTTCAAGTCAAAACCGATTTAGAATGTTATTCAAATCTCTTATTCAATTTCAAGTTCAAGAAACCCATTCAACAACAAAACAATTTTATGGTCCAACCTTTAGAAGATTAAGTTCAATCATCCAATAATGGGAAAAGCGAGTTTCACAAAGTAGTATAGTTCGTATAAGAGTCGATGCGGGCTTGACCCTACACACGCATGACCTTGTCCAAAATAAATCATCTTTAATTCCAAAATAAATTCCACCAAACAAGAGTTATAACTTATAAAAACAATCAAGGAAGGATTCTCAAAGGCAATTCATGCTTTCACAATGTAAGCGTACTTGACAAGTAGACATAGTTGAAAAGATGATTTTTGGAATATAGACATACTTCAAGGAAGATTTTTTGGAAAATCTAGACATACATGAAAAGACGAATTTTGAAATATAGACATACAAAACACCTTCATAGTCAAAAGGATCTTCTTTAAAAGAGACCTACAAATTACCTTTATATTCAAAAAGGATTTTATTTTTAAAGAGACATACATTAGGGTTTTGTCTGAGAAGTTCACCCTTTTTATTCAATAAAGAACTTTCGAGAAAAAGACATATATCCATAATCAGGTTTTTAAAAGAGAGACATACAAATCATCCTTATAGCCAAAATATGATTTTTAAAAGAGACATACAAACCACAACCAAAAAGTTCGTAAAAACCGATAGAAAGAGTATGTTCAAAAGAGACATACATCCAAAATAAGGTTTTAAAAAGGGAGACATACCTTAATTTGTTAAACAAGGTTTAACAAATCACTTTTCTAATGAAGAACACCCAAACCCTAGCTTGAATCACTTTGGGAAGAATTATGTTGCAAACCCTTGTAGGGTTCTTGAGGCTTGGGACTTGTTCTTCCTGACTTTAGGGTAATTTTTCGTGACTAGGGGTGTTAGGGAAATAAACCTCAAGCTTAAATACAACTTAAAACGCGTAAACCCGACTTTTTGACCCGAACCCAACCCGTTTCGCGATGGGTCCGCGATGCGGGGCCATCGCGCAATAGTCTGCAGGTCAATACTTAAACTTGCTAGATTGGCCCGCGATGTGGGGCCATCGCACGTGCCCCCACGCGCCAGAAAAAGTGACGGGTATCGGTTCTACACAGTGTTCGGTAAAATGGGCATAACTTCTTGTATGTAACTTTTCTTGGGCTGGGCGACCTACCGTTGGAAATCTATTTCAAAGATCTACAACTTTCATGAAGTACGTGTTTCCAAATTCCTAACACATTTTCATGAAAATCGCCCAAAAGACAGACCTACCAAAACTTAGGTGAATTTAAGAGGCCTTAAGAACTTCACTAGTTGGTTTGACTTCAAAACGACAATCTTCCACCCGAATTCATTAAGAATGGATTCATATAGATATAATATCATCTTAATATTAGATTTTTACACATTCACACCTAGTTCAAGTTTACGGGGTGTTACAGGCAACACCCTACTTACTGGTTTATGGTATTGAAGCAATCATACTAGCCGAGGTCCATATACCGTCGTTAAGAATCATTCAAGAGGTGGAATTGGACAATGCGAATTTGGTCTGAGCTCGATATGAGAAATTGGCTTTAATTGGATGGTTGTTGTATGACATGGACAACTATACCAATAAAGGATGGCGAGTGCCTTCAACGAATGAGTCAGGGCTTGTCTTTTCTAAATTGGGCAAATGGTGCTCGAAAGAATTTTTCCACACCAGGATGAGTATAAAGGGAAATTTGCTCCCAACTGGCAACCTATGTGGTCCACAAAGTGCTCTTTAGAGGAGCATCAGTACTGGCAGAAATGGACGGGCAAGAGTCGCCCAAGCCAATCAACTCTGACGCAATCAAATGTTATTATGTGTGAAGATAAGGCTTTTCAATTGTAATAGTATCTTTTTCTTGTAATCGTAATTTTTATTTGCTTGTAATCGTTTGTAATAAATATCAAAAAACAAACAAATTTTGTAATATAAACTACGCAATGACCTGATTTCCCCACAGTGGGATACGTAGGCAGTCCATTTGGGACCCAGTCACATTATTAGTAAATATCAAAAATCATTTACTTTTATTCTGAACTACGTTCAACTTGATTCCTGCTGCGATAGGATACGTAAGCGCTCTTTGAGCTGGGTCGCACAAAAAGAAAAACCTAAGAAACCACTAAGAAGCCTCAGAGATAAGACTTCAAGAGAGAAGCAAAGATCGCCACATGCCTAACTGGGGCAGAATTTTTTAGAGGATCTCAAAAATTCATGTGCCAGCCTGCTACAAGATTCAGCCAACCTAGACTCTCAAACTGGGCAAAAAGTTTGAGAGGATCTCAAAATTTCTCACATTTTCAACACTTGGGGCAAAACTTTTGAGGAAACCCCAAAATTTTCTACATCTCAGAAGATTTGGCACGAGAGTTCGCCAGATAGATTTAAACTGGGGCAGAATTTTTGAGTGGGCTTAAAAAATTCCGCACAAGGAAATGAGGAAGCCTCAACCAACAAGCAATAGAGAAAGATTGCTCCTCATTCGAAAGCACATGTCATGAAAACTAATTTTTCAGCTTTTAAAACAATGTATATATTTTCTCATAAGTAGATGACTCCGTATTAATTTTTCATAAAATGATTTTTCTGCATAACGAAAAATAAGTTCATCTTTCAAATACTGAGTCCAAGAGGGTTTTGAGTCCAGGAAAACAAAAGATGCGGCAGCACCGGCAACACAAATGAACTTTGATAGGGAACTAACCTTTTTTTGATGCAGGTTCTCAGGTGGTCAGGAGGATGACCTATTTCTCTACCCTTGTTTCATGTGCAGGTAAAATGGGTCATCAAAAGAGATTGGGGCCACTACTGAAGAGCAGGTTTTTGAAAATAGCAAGCACAAGGACTAACAAAGGATTTGGATGCCATAAGGACAAACTTCTAGCCACGAGGGCTATAAAGGATTTGAATGCCACAAGGGCAAACATTTAGCCACACGGGCTATAAAGATTTGAATTCCACAAGGGCAAACATCTGGCGTCGAGGGCTAATGAAGGATGTAAACGTTGTAAGGGAAAATATCCGACTGAGAGGGTCATTGTAAAGCAATAAAACATATTTGACCACGAGGATCACAACCAGCATAAAGGATGAAAGAAAGACGATTTAGCCGAAGGGCCCATATCTGTCATTGCATCGTATTTTCTTATTTGTCGTGAGGGCCATTCATATTTTCTTATTTTCTGTGATGGCCATTTGCATATTCCTTTTCTGTTGCCGTGAGGGCCATCATATTTTCTTATTTTCCGTGAGGGCTATTTGTATATTCCTCTTCTGTTGCCGTGAAGGCTATTTGCATATTTCTTTTTTGTTGCCGTGAGGCCCATTCATATTTTCTTATTTTCTAGGAGGGCCATTTGCATATTTCTTTTCTATTGTCGTGAGGGCCATTCATATTTTCTTATTTGTTGTGAGGGCCATTTGCATATTCCTTTTCTGTTGCCGTGAGGGCCATCATATTTTCTTATTTGTCGTGAGGGCCATTTGCATATTTCTTTTCTGTTGCCATGAGGGCCATTTGCATATTTCTTTTCTGTTACCATGACGGCCATTCATATTTTCTTATTTGCTGTGAGGGCCATTTGCATATTCCTTTTCTGTTGCCATGAAGGCCATCATATTTTCACATTTACTGTGAGGGCCAGTTGCATATTTATTTTCTCCTGTCGTGAGGGCCATTGATATTTTATTATTTTTCGTGAGGTCCATTTTCATATTTCTTTTCTGTTGCCGTGAGGGCCATTCATATTTTCTTATTTTCCATGAGGGTCATTTACATATTTCTTTTCCTGTTGCCGTGAGAGCCATTCATATTTTTTTATTTGCCTTGAGGACCAATGCATATTTCTTTTCTTGTTACGATTAGGGCCATCATATTTTCTTATTTTCCGTGAGGGCCATTTCATACAAACGTGTCGTGAGGGCCATATTCATACAAGTACTGCTGAGAGGGCCATTCATCTATACAAGTTATCAGATATAGTCAAAAGGTCAAAGCGATGTAAAACTAGTCTGATGACTACCGTATTCACTCCAAGGGTCGAAGTAATGTAAAACCACTTAGATGACTGCAGTATTCGCCATGAGGGTCAAGACGATGTAAATTCGATCGGATGGCCACAGTATTTGCCTCCAAAATCAATCAACATTACTCAATAGGTGGGAGTAGATTTGCTGTCGCCAAATGAAGCAGGCTAAACAAATGAAATCTAGATGTATGCGGAGCAAATGTGGAACTTTTTCTTACGTAGCCGGTTGAGATAGGGTTCCCATGAGAGTCAAGCTTTCCGTCTAGGACTTGGAAGATCACTCATCCCCATGCTTAGCCACAAAAAAATATTTATTTGGTTATCTGCTTTATTGGCTTTTCTCTAATTATTCCGCAACTGGTCGGGTACACACCGACACACACACAAAGGCATTCCCGCATAAGGGATACCATTTTTCTCTCATCGAGTCAAACTACAAGTGACTTGATTCCCAAGATCAGAGATATGTAGGCGGACTCAATACCAGAGAGTCAGTCACACTCCAATCAATCACTCCAGACTTCCCAGTCTGATAACCAGGAAATCTGAAATTTGCTTAAATTTGCATTTAGAATTCTAAAATGAGTCATACTACAAATGGCCTGATTTCTCATGTAACTTGAGATATGTAGGAAAGCAAGAAACTAGGAACGGGCCATGTATTTAAAAAATTGCATAAAAATGAGAGAGAGTATGAGTTAGGTTGGTAAAAAATTAGGGCTAGTCAAATTTCATTGCTCAGGGATGGCCTTGTCATCCCCGAACACCGAAGGAGCAGTTGTTGACACCTAATTTTTGGCCTCCTACAATTTATTTTAATTACCCAGAGTCCTCGAATATCAATCAGAGTGAAATACATATTTTCTATAAATAAAAATGATTTTATAAAATTATTGGATAATATTTGGCTTTCTATTGGGAAAAATAACCTCTATTATATTATTAAATTATTTTAGAAAATAACCTATATACTTTTATCATTAAATATGGAAACATTTGCTAATTTTGATCAAGAAAGCAATGTAAAACAATTATTTATTTAATTGTTGGAATTATCAATTAGCAAGTATTTTACTCTTTTTAATTCAAGGGATTTGAATTAAATGAATTAATCATTTTACCATCAGTTCTTTATTTTTTGCGTATGCATCTGTACAATTTATCATAATTAATGGAGTGTTTAATTGTGGTTAAATTCCTTGAATTGTTTACTACATGGCTAATATTGTCTATAATTGAAATGATTAATTGTTAGTCTAATTATGCCCTTAATTGAAATAGCCAAATTCATTGGTTCAAGTCAATTAAACTCATTTTTATAAAACTAGCCATCAATTGGTTGATTGAATTAGGTGTGGGGATAATTAGTATAATCAATTTCATGATTTAAGTTAGTTAAGGTCATTTTTGCAAAATTAGTTTTAATTGGTCAATTAGTTATAATATGGTCATAATTGAAATGTTCAATTAATGGACATTGCTTCAATGTTGGCTATTATGTTAAGTACTGCATGTTTTTAACCCCCTCCCTATATACATATATACACAGATATACACCTGTGTATACATGTGCACGTGTATTATGTGTGTGTGTGTGTCTATATCTATATATATATATATATATATATATATATATATATATGGGGGGGGGGGGGGGGGGACTGACCCTAATCCCTTTTAAGCAGTCGGGCCCAGTCCAAATAAGACTGAGTCGACCCGCTTACCCATTAAAGGGGGTAATACCCCTCCTTCCCTCATTCAGTAACCAAACAACCTTCTCTTTTCTCTCTTAAAGGTTTTCAAAACCTTAGCGCTGCCACCCCTCCCCACACCCTCTCTCCTACGTAAACATGCTGAAAATGGAAAATATAAGGGCCCGCTTGCTTTCTCTAGCTGTAGCATAGCTGAGAATGGAAAGAGAATTAATTGCTCTACCAATTCTCCACCATCTCCACTTATACCCAACCCCAAACACGATACAATCCTCTCTCTTTTTCATTTTCTGCTCAGTAACCTTCAAATCCTTAATGGATTTTCTCTTATTTTTGTTTGAATTCGCGATTTTCATTGGTTCGTGAGGAACCAAGCAGATCAATCTGGTTTTGTTCAAATCTGACCGTCTACATCTTTTATTTGTTGAATCTCAACCCTTGAAGGAGATGTGAGAGGTTAATTCTCACAAATTAGCACTTATCCCATATCGGTTCAAGCTATGGTTTGAGGATCTTTTGGGGTTCTATATAAAGAATCCCCAACTCGCAATTTTCATACACTGAATATCATATATTCACACAAAAAGACTCAAAATACCTAGGGTTTCAATAAATTTTAAGACCTTTAATTTTTTTGAGTCAAGTTTAAGTTTTAAATATTTGTTTTATCTTTTGTTTGTGGCTAAGTTCTGAGCTTGGGTGGAGGAACAAGGGTCTCCAAGTCCATTCTCGATAGAAAACTATGCAAAAAAGAGGTAAACCCCCTTCCTTAGCTATTTTTGTTTGTTTAAATTGTTGTTTATACTGTTTATGCTATGTGTTTAATCCCATGTTAGTAGTAAGCATGATTAGGATAAAAAAAAAAATTGCTAGAGTTACAGTAGTAAGCATGTTTAGGATTCAGTTATGTTATTTGTTTAGTCAGAATTATAGCAGCAAGCTTGATTAGTGGTTAAATATTAGTATGCTTATGTTGCTTAATTGGAGTTATTGTTTAGATGATATGTAATGAGGATGATTAGGGTAAAGACATGCTAATATGATTGTGCTATTTGATTAGAGTTATAAAATGCTATTAGTAATCTTGATTACGAAGTTTTAGCATGCTATTTAGTCAAATTTGTTACGGAATGCTTATTTGAGTAGCCTGTTTGTTGATTAGTTAGTCTATATATGATTAAAAGTACTAGTTTGTCTCTGTTAGCATAGTTGATCCTCTGATGATAGTGTTTGATCATGTTTAAATGTGTTATGAGACTGATCCTCTGTTAATATAGTTGGTAATCCAAAATGATGTTTATCTTAAATTTTTTGAGTTCTGTCTATATGACATTACCATTAGATCATGATCTCAACTTGCATCTGTGTTTTGTCTGAACTCACCTAGACACAGATTGCACTCCATAAGGTCAAAAAGAGGATTCTGAGTTTAGTTTAAGTATTTTTTGCACACATATAACATCTCTAATTAAACTCTATGGGAGCATTAAGGTTCATTATTGATAAAAAAGAAATGACAATTGCATGATGAGTGGTCACTCTCCGTTAAATTTAAGCCCGTTTTCACTCATTATTATCACATAAGAGCATCATATGAATAAGTTAAGTGCACATCTCCATGTAATACTTGTCTAAACATGGAAAATAGTGATATTGTCATGTTCCATTGAGAAACCATGCTTTGCTTTATCTTTTAAGTAATCATACTAGAATAAAAATGTCAAATATGTCTGTTTATATGTTCAAGAGTGTTAAATGTCATGTCTAATGTTTGGTCTGCCTGTATCTATGTCAAACGCCCATGCCTGTTAGTTGTAAGAATGCATATCTACTTTTCGCTCTATGTGTTTGTTGAGTTGGGATTGAGTATGAATACTAGATCACATGTATAGTATAAAGTTTTGTATATAAGTTTTAAGTGTTGGGAGGTTTGAATTAAAAGAGGTTGGCACTTGGTGTATGAGTACCTATGAGTGTGACTTACCTAGAGCGAAGAAAGGATGATGGGCTTAGAGTTTCTAGCTAACTCAGCCTAATCTCCCTATTCTAGGCTGCTGGGGTTCCCTCATGGAAGCTCATATCTCATGGGACCCTCCATGTTTAAAAACAAGTGAAAGTATGCGTATATGTGCATGTTGAGTTACCTTTCAAAAAAATCTAAAACTAACATGAATTATTTTTCTTGTTGAATGGAATATACTGGATTTTGACACCCGATCTTTGCACATTATGTACTGCACTGCCTTTTTATTTTTTATTTTTTATCTTCCTCTTTGGTTATGTCTGCATCTTTTCTAAATGGAGTCTCAAATATCATATAGGCTTTAATGTGTTCTCCTTGCTAAGTTTTGAATGTCTGTTTTCCTTCACGATATACAAGGAGATATACCTAGATAGGTATATCCAGTTCTATATACATACAAGTGTATAACAATTGGTATATGGTGGGTATATCACTCATGTAAGTCCATAAATGTTGGCTTTTGCTGTTAAGTTTTTGTTTTGGCTTTGGGCCTACTCTTCTATATCTTGTTGTTGGGCCTTGGCTTTATTTGTTGTCATTTAATTCTATTTTCCTGATTTGTACTTGTTAGTTTCCCCTGAATCTTCCTTTATGTATATGATTTTGGTTTGGGCTTCTTGCATTAATTATGAACCTGTGTTTATGTATAAGTGTGTTTGCCATTATAATCTACTTTCTAGTAAGTAAATGATTAAGTCCAAAACACTTGTCTATTCCTACCACCTCTTTTATGTCGTATGTGATACCCCCACGGGCCATTTGGGCCACCTCTCTGCATCTGAAAACCTATTGGGCCTGAGGCCCAACTACTCCTGTTCATTGATCGAGTCTGATAAAAGAAAAGGGAAGCTATAATTGCATGAAGGCCTAACCATGGGTGAAAATGGTCTGAAGGCCTAGCTATGGCTGAAAATAGTCAACTGGTGGGCTTAGGTTGGCCTACTAGCCTAACTCCTTTCATTCCTTTTATATATTATGTGTAATATTATTTGTAAAGACATGTAAAAAATATTGAAACCCTTATGTATGTTTAGAACTTAGGTTAGGAATGCCGCCCAAAACGTTTTTTCAAAACTCGGCTAATCCTAAAGTTTGCATGAAATCGGTTTAATTTGATTTTGTTAAGTATAAAATGGACTCAATAATTTAATAACGTTAAATGGCTCTCAAAAAGACTAAATGACAGAGTTTGGGCTTGTCGTCCTTTAGCTAATATCTTAACTGAATTCTTGGGGAGTAAAAATGGTTTTGGGCCTTAAGCCCATTATGGAAACTTTCATACCTGCTTAATGGACTTCAGATCTGACCAGTTTTAAGAAAAAGAGTACAAAATGATTTTGGCAGCTTGATGTTACAAAAAACGATATCTGGGCATTCTTTAAATTGGATTAAATCATGGAAAAATCTAGGGAATTTTTCAGAGGACAAATAACTTTGTGGCTTTGGGACTTGAACAAATCTTTCTCAGAAAGAGGATTTTGAGATTGTTGGGCTAAAAACCCAAAACTTTATGGACTAAAAATAAAAGAAAATTCATTTGGACCAGCTTGAGGTTGAGATGGACGTCGGACTAAAATGAGGTTGACTTAAATGAGCTTCAAAATGGATAAAATTGGACTTAAATAAAACTTTCATTTTTTCTATATATATGTATATGTATAAAATAGGAGATACACTCCATATTTTTCTATATAATTATAATAAAACCTATAAGTGTTAAACTCATCTTATTAGGACTAAAATAGTAGTGACTCTACTTGGAAAAGATCTTGGGTGTGTCTTAATCTGGCAATAAAGTGAGTTGAACACTTATTCGGATTTTCAAACTCAAAACCCCCTTTCCTATGGGGGCTTTTGATTGAAATTTTGAATTTTATGATAAAATGAATGACATTTTTTGCGAAAAATTAAACACTTAAGCAAATAAATACATTAATCACACATCTCCTAGGTCAACCGTATTCTACGGATCCTTAATACTAGGGTGCTTAAAACCTTCCCTGGGAACACCAGAACCCTTACTTCTAACTCTGGTCCAAAATGATTTTTCTCTTGTTTGAATAAACCTTTTTAACTCGATTTTTCCAAAAAAAAAAAAATATATATATATATATATATATATATATATATATATATATATATATAACTTAGGTGCTGACTCTAAAATACTAAAATCTAATTAGAGCACTAACAACTTCTTAGTAGATTTTACGCGCCCGCGTAAAAGTGAACTGCAACACCAACTTCACACATAGCATGTTTAAGATCACTAGATTAAAGACCATTTTAGTACATTCTACATATCTTTAGTTTGATACCACATGATTCTTAAACTCCGTGTCCAGTCAAAATTAGACAAGCAAATTGAAACGGAGGGAGTATTTGATTTTTACCAAACCACTGCCTTGACTAAGATCTTAAGCTTGCAGATATTAATAGCACGACATAAATATGTCGGGGTTCTGTTCCTTTTGTGGTAAGGAAATTTACTACGGAGAATCAGTGACATAAGGTGGCTTACTTGTTGAATCACATACAAACTAGCAAGTTTGATCCCATCAAATCTCAAAGCACATATGTTCTCCAAAAGTTCCAACAGATGACGGTAAAAATTGGAGCAAAACAGAGTGAATTCCATTTCTTGGCTCTATCAGCCACAATTGCATAATATTGTATCTGAGGTTTTCATATTTAACCATTATACCACATGAATCTGAAAAGAATTTTCAAACTCTGGTGGCCAAATCACCTTGTAAGAACAAATACTGGTTAATTAGTCTGGGATTTTTTGTTGACACAGTACATCAACAATGAGTGAAAGGTCCATGACATGATATTGGGCTTGGGTCGTGGGTCACCCATGTGGATAGACCCAACCCGATTAGGAGAATTAAACCTGTAGGAAGTTATCAGAAGTTAAAAAAGGAGTTACCACATACAAGGTAACTTCTACCCTATCATATAATGTGGATTTGTGGGAGGAAATCCTGTAACTGCTGTAACTTCTCTCTTCTTATTAAAAAGGCACGGTTTCTTTCTACTAACACATATTAGAAAAAATAGATACTGATTTTCTATCTTTTCATAAGAATACATAAGAGAAAGGCATTTAGTTTGTGAACAGAACTTCGTCTCTCTAGGAAACAGTCAAAGGTCAAAGGGTATTCCTTCGAAAAGTTAATGTAACTTTTCGGGGTCTCACACAATGAAGAAGCAGGGATCCATTCTTCCATTAACCATTGGTCGCTTAGTATACGTGCTATGAAACACATGTTCTGGTGTTCTCACCTTATAGAGGCGCGTGGGTCTCATTCATTTACTCATTCAACACCGAACAGATCTTGATCTAGACACCTCCAGATGTATAACCCGAGCTTCTCTATTGAATGATCCTCAAATTCATATTTTTTAGAGAAACTCATATCTGGCTTATAAAACAAGTCATAACATGGTATTGGAACTCATCTCTTCATATTAGTCAACGTAACAGGTGATTGTTCGTGTGTGAGAGCCAATCTCGCGACTTGTTGGACACACTTTATCAATAAAATTACATCATCACATACATATAAGATATGAACACAAATTCAAGAGTCAAATATTGATTAAAATATTATAACAACCAAGTCATTTTACAATACACAAATATGATCATATCCTATGCAAATCTAGAGTCATAACATGTTTCTCAAACAAGTCTTTTGATATGGCATTTGTAAAAGGATCAACTATCATTTCTCGTGTAGGTACATATTGTAAATTTATTTTACCACTTCCTGTTGTGTCTCTTACAATGTTATACTTGATGTCAATGTGTTTGGTTTTGTTGTGATACTTAGGATCCTTGTGTATGCAATATCCGCTTGACTATCACTATTAAAATCATTGATCCATGAGAATTCTTTGCTACGCCCAAATGCTCAAAGAATCTTCTTAACCAAACAACTTCTTATACTACAGATGCACAAGCCACGAACTCAACTTCCATAGTTGAAAGAGTCATGCAAGTTTGTTTCTTACTTTTCCATGAAATTTGCACCACCATTAACTAAGAAAGCATAGCTGGATGTCAATTTTCTATCGTTCCGATCACCACCCCAATCAGCATCTGTATACCCTCTCAAGTGTAAATCATTTTCATTATAACATAGTGAATAATCAACAGTTCCTTTTAGGTATCGAAAGATAATCTTCACAGCTTTCCAATGATCTCTTCCAGGATTGGACTGATACCTGCTAACTAGACCTACGGCATAACAAATGTCCGGATGAGTACACATCATAGCGTACATCAAGCTACCGATAACACTAGAATATGCAACTCGAGACATGTCTTCTTTTTATTTTTCAATCTCTGGACACATTTCAAGGCTTAAAGTATCACCTCTTACTATAGGAGTATCCATGGGTTTGCAACTATTCATTCAGAAGCGTCCCAAAATTTTCTTTATATAAGTTTCTTGAGATAGACTCAAAAACTTCTTGGAACGATGTCTTTGGATCTTAACACCCAATATATAGTCTGCTTCACCCATGGCTTTCATGTCAATTGGCTTTGAAAGCCATGACTTGATAATTTTGACATACTCTAAATTATTTCCAACTAATAAAATATCATCCACGTAAAGGGAAAGAATTACAAACATTCATTGGACTTCTTCACATAGATGTAGTGGTCTTCAACAATCATGGTGAAATCATATGATATCACCTCTTTGTTAAATCTCAAATACCACTGCCTTGAAGACTACTTCAGGCCATAAATAGATCTTTTGAATTAGCAAACTTTCTTTTCTTGGCCTTTAAGGATGAAACCTATAGGTTGTTCCATGTATATTTCCTCGTTTAGTTCTCCATTGGGAAAAGTTGTCTTCATATCCATTTGGTGTAATTCTAGATCCAAACGTGCAACAATAGCCAAAAGTAACCGAATTGAGGTAAACTTCACAACTAGTGAAAATGTTTCCTCATAATCTATTCCAGCTTGTTGGGTAAAACATTTTGCGAACAGTCGTGCCTTTTATCTTTCTATTGACTCGTCATGTTTGCGTTTAACTTTGAGAACCCATTTGTTCCCAATAGCTCTACGCCCAGAAGGAAAGTCAACCAGATCTCAAACTTTGTTGTTTCTCGTGGACTCCAATTATTCTTTCATTGCTTTCATCCATTTATCTTTTCCAAGGCTTGCTAAAGCCTCAGTAACAGAATTAGGCTCATCCAATTTTGTAGGAGATACCAAGAAAATGTAATATTCGATCTCGTATGATTGTTTAGATACACCTTTTTCGATACTCTTATTTGTTGAAATTCAGATTCCTCTAAAAGGTTTTGGGATTCAAAACTCCCACTTGGATCAGGAACCGATCCTTGATCTATTTGATTATCAAACATGTCTGAAGACATTGTCTGATCATCTTAATTCAACATTTCGTAAAGAGGCTCTCCTTCTTTTATTTCACCCTTTTTTGGAAAATCATTTTCTAGAAATGTGACATCTCATGATTCAATTTCAGTAATACTTCCATCTTCTAATTAACCGATGAACACATACCCTTTGGAGTGTTTGGAGTATCCTATAAAGATACATTTCTTCCCTTTTGGACTCAGTTTTCCAGACTTACCAAAATGATCTTTTACATATGCAGCACAAACCCAAGGTCGTAGATCATTCAGGTTTGGTTTATGACCAGTCCATAGCTCATAGGGAATGGAAGTAACTTATTTAGAAGGCACTTTATTCAATAGGTAGGCTGCAGTCAATAACGCATCTCCCCAGAAGGAGATAGATAAATTTGCCTGCGCCATCATGGACCTTGTCATGTCCAATAATATTCTATTCCTCCTTTCTGCTACACTACTTTTGTCACGACCAAAATTTCACTAAGTCGCGCGGGCACCTACCAGTCCTACCTCGATAGGCGAACCTTTTTTACCAATTCATACATTCAACCACAATAAAGTAACAAGAGCTGAGTAAGTAAAAGTCTGAATCATAAATAATCACAAGTGCGGAATATACCCCAAGGAACTGTCCGACTCGTACAAGAGCAACTAAATAATGTCTAGAAAATACAAATCTCAAATGCTAAAACAACTGTATGAATGGAAGAAAATAAAGACAGGATAGATGAGCCTCCTGGCAATGACTTGTCATGTACTCACCCTAAAAGCTCGCAAACCAGGCCCCGAAAATCAGTCTCGAGAGGTGGAAGGGGAACCTGTCTCAAAGTATACACCCCGAAAAGGAGTGTAGCAAGGTAGCATCAGTACAAACAACACATACTAAGTAGGCATCATAGGCCGACAACAGTTAGTTAACATATTTAAAGCAAGAGACTGGAGAAGAGACATGCTCACAATCAAGTATAAAGCATAAACACATATCCAAGAATAACAGCTCAAGTACCGAAATATCCAAGAAACCCTCAATGAATTATATCTAGATAAAGCCTATAATGAAGCATCTAAACCCAAGTCTTGCCATGTTTTCCACAATTCCTCAAAATAACCAAAAACTCTATTATCGCCAATAATATTATCTGAAACCTCAAGTCTTAACCTAGGAGAAAGGTCTAATCCTCGAATACATTAATTCCTAAGTATATATCAATCAGGTACACAGCGATCTCAAATCAGTAACCAACCAGGGAGTCAATGGTCACGAACGCAATACAAAATAATAAATAACCACTACCAAAAATCAAACGTATGAGTGAATGCAGTTTGAATGCAATGATACACACATGCTTCAGGCAGATGATGTCTACGCTCTGACAGTTATGACCCATAGGGGACTCGCGAAGTCCATGTACCTGTTGCGGAGCACAACCCGATCCAAGTCAGTGTTGCGGAACGTGCAACCCGATCCCATTGAGTGTTGCGGTATGTTCAATCTGATCCAAGTAAGCGTTACGGAACATGCAACTCGGTCCAATATATATATATATATATATATATATATGTGTGTGTGTGTGTGTGTGTGTGTGTGTGTTGTGGCGCGCAACCTGATCCAAATATATGAGTAGCCAACAAGAGTATATCAATGAACAACCGTGTCACACATGGACACATATCCCGTGTTGCGGTGCGCAACCCGATCCAAATATATGAGTATGAATGCATGCATGATATCAACACCAACAAGAGTATATCAATGAACAACCGTGCCATACATGGACACATACCCCAACACCAAGATCAGTATCAATTCCTTCCTCTTCACAAGTCAATAACAAATAACTAAGAGGTACAGGTTCACAACCATGAATAAATCACTAAGTATTCATATTAGAGTATCATGAAAGATGAGAATGAGTGCAATGCATAATATCAATGAATGATGAAAACAAATCAAATCAATTGTGCCACGCATCGACACATATCTCAATCGCAATTTCAATATCATAAATTTACTTTCCTTTCCTTTCTAACAACCTCAACGATGATAAATACGCTCTCCAAATGATAATACAATCCCTAAGCATCAACTCTAGAATCAATCACGTGGTGACAAGCCAACAAATCACAATAAGGAAACTACTCAATAGAACACAATGAGGCGATGAACCATAGGTAACAGCAATACCAACCTGAGAATCCATCCCAACTTCATACCTGAAGGCATAACATGATGTCTCCAATAATTACTAACTCTACATATACTTTACTAACCGAAGTCTAACCATAAAGGGAGTTATAACCTACCTGGAATGCTGAACAAGAACCACGAACAATCACACTTTTGCCTTGCCCTTTCGTAACACCTCCAAATACTCAATGTCTATTTATAAACGTAATCCGTATTAGAAACCACGAAGATCAATACCAATATTGCTAAGCTTCTAAATTAGGTCAAATCCAACTTATGAAAATTGGGGAATCGGGCCAATAAGGGTAAAACAGGAAATTCTAAGGTGGAATATGCAATTCAAGTCTAGATGATCAAAACCCTCAATCAATTGCTAGATTTACTCAAGATTAACCTAAATTCAGATTTTAAGTGAAACCCCCAAATTTGGGCACGAACCCTAACTTTTCAATCCACAAATTTACCTCTAATAATGGAAGCTATAAGCTTAACTATAAGCTTAACAACAATGAATATATCAGGTTCTAGGGCTATACTAACAAATTTCATCAACAATTTCTATTTGGGAAGTCTAAAACCCATTTTAATTGTTTCTCATAAAAACCCACTTTTCCTCTTCGATTCTAGCATGGATTAATGATTAAGAAAGGAAAGTAATGAATTCTAAGGCCAAGGATCTTACCTCTATGAAGAATCTGATCAAATGCTCTCAAAATTGCCCCAAAATTCTTATAAATGATGATACAATAATCAATACGCGGAAATGAGAAATTTAAGAAGATAAATAAAAGGAAAAGAAAAGATAGATGGATTGGCACAAAAATAGGCAAAATTAGGCAACCAAGGTTCTTTAATAACCAAGACCTCCTAATTACACTCTAGATAGCACCAGCCTCTTAAGATGACCTTAAGGGAATTGAATTCCCAAGCAACAAATCCTCTCACAAACAATAATAAACAAGAGCCTACCAAAGGCCTCTAACAAGTTTCTCTTCCTAGAGATAACCCTAAAACACTCAAAATATTCATCAATTCATCAAAAAGCCCCTAAAAGAAATGAAAGACTAACTATTTATACTAACGGAATAAGGAAGACAACTACACTATTACATAACTACCCTTAATGAGACAAAGGCCTTGTTTGGCTAATATTCATTTGGGGATGAAAGTCTTGAATTAATGAAGTAGCCTCTTTTGCAATCATAGCCTTATTTACTCTTTTAGCCACTTCGATGCTTATCTATCTCCAAACCGTCCTCCCATGCTATCATCCACACTTGGAATCCCCGGGATGGTTCTCTAAATGTCCTTAAGGCAACTCGGCTTGTATCAAATGATGTAATGAAGTGATAAGGGTTTTGGGGTTTTAACTTAAGAAGTAGATAAAAATCTGTCCGTCAACTGCTATGGCGGTCATAGGAACGGCTGCTACACACATTGACTACGACGGTCAGGGAACGGCTACAGCGCATAATGGCAACGACGGTCAGGTAACGACTACAGCGCACAACGGCTACGGCGGTCAGGGAACGGCTACACCGCACAATGGCTACGTCGGTCAGGGAACGGCTATAGCGCACAATGGCTACGGCAGTCAAGGAACAGCTATAGCGCACACCAGACACCAGAATAACATTGGTTTTTGACCAATCTCAACCCGAAATACGACTGTTGACACCTAATTTTGGCTCGACGTGCTTAAAATTAACGTTTTGGGGGGCCCTGATTCGTTAAAGAGCACGAAATACATTTTTTACACATTTTTACATTTTTTCAACAATTTATTGATGATCATCCTTATTTTAGGAATTTTCTCAATTTATTGTCATTTTTTTCAAGAATCATTATTTTGCACATGTACAGCGTAATACTATCATTTTTTGTGCAATTAATAATTGTTTCTTAATTTTATAGCAATACATTTTCATATCATAGACATTAATGTTTATATTTTATACTTGCGTTATTATTTATACATGTATTAATTAACTATATTTTAGTACAGTCTGACAGTGTAGAGAAAATTGAAGTAATTAATTTTTTAAACGCAGAGTAAAATTCGATCAAGTCAAGGTTTCATCATTTTTTTTAAAAAAAAAAAGGATTAAAGTAAGCATTTAGGAGGCAAAAGAATGTGAAATAATAAGCATTTAGGAGGCAAAAGAATGTGAAATAATAATGGGACGTTTTGTGTGGTGGTGAGTTTGATAATGAATAATGATCATGAATTCTTGAATCATCAACTATGATGCACGCCGCCAGCTTTTCTCACGCCTACTCCCACTCACATATACTTAAGCTTCTCCCTCTTTTCTATGTGTATAAAAAATAATAAAAAGCTAATCTCCTAAGCTCTTTCTTGGTCTTGACTTTTTGTATTTCTGATATTATTATACATAGCATAGCACTATCTATCTCTTTTGTCAGACAATTTCTATATCCCCAACCAACTTTTCTTTCACACGTCTTCTTCTTCTTCCTCATTTTTTCACTTTCTTGGACCCAAAGGACGAAGAGCATAACTGGTGTTTTCTCTTTTTCTTTCCCTAAATCTCTAGCTAGTAATATTGTCTTCAATCTTTTTCAACTTCTACCAATTCAAGAACATGGGTTTCCAAAACCCCACAGTTTTGCTACCTCTTTTACTTTCGTTTACCCTTCCTTTCTTCCTCCATATCCGTTCTTTTTTTTTTCTTTTATCATGAATGGACAGCCGCCAGTCAACCAAAGTTCCGACGAGCTTCACGATGGCGTAACCACCACAACTCCATCTCCACAACACCAAACGAACAACCAACCGAAACCCCTTGCTTCTCTTTCGTCTTCATCACTGCTCCGATGAGGAGCTTCTAGCTCCGATGAACCGGACCAGTCAACAATGAATGCCAATGGTCCCAGTCTGCTCCTTCCCTTCTCTGTACATCTCTCTCGTCTTCTTCTCCTTCACCGCAGCCACATCGTCGCATTACCATCCACGCCGACGAGCTCCACCGTAGAGTAACTAACCAGCAGCCTGTTACCTAACCCCTTCCGTTTCCTTCTTCTTCGTTGTTTAAGTGCCGACGAACATACCGGAAAACTCCAAATCTGTTTGCTCTTGAGTTTCCTGGTGATATCCTTCCTTTTTGAATTTTTTCATGCGTGTGCATATATGTTTTTCCTCTGCTAACGTTCTTGTTAACTTCCAGATTTTAAAAAAAAATATATATATATATATATCGCAAAGCTTGGTTTTCCTTCCGGTGAACTCCATTGTTGTTTCCTTTTTTTTACTGGTTATGGTTCGTTGAATGATTGGCTTGCTGGATACCTTTGTCTCACTCAATTCAATATGTTTTTGGTGGAAAATATTTTATCATTGTTGAATCATTGCTGCACATTTCTACTATTCTTGTTTTCAACTGAAAAGTTTATTATTTGATGTGTTTCTTTGGACAACATTTTGACACTATTAATTTTGTTGGCTCTTCTCACTGTGACATGTTTGTTTGAAAAGATATTACACCGGTATGGCCGATGAAGAAATTTCCGTCGATTTCCAAGGCCTTCCATGTACAAAGACGGATTTTTATTTTAAGTTTATTTATTATTTTTTAATTCATCCGATAATTATTTATTTTCTTACTAACATTTTTTATTAAGTCTCATGCAGGTATCTGAAGTTATTTTTTGGAAGATGGCACTCAAAGAAGTTCAAATAGCTTCTTAAATTCTTTGTTTATATATATATATTTTTTTATTTTTTTTTTTTACATTCTTAAATTATGCAAGCATAAAATATAGTGAAACTTTACTTTTTAGGGTGTAGGCTAGTGGTATTTATTTATGATCTGCTTAGGTGATTTAAATTTTATGTGTTTTAGATAAATTAATATTAGACAGTTATTATTTTTGTAGTTAATATTCTGATAGTTATCATGTTTCGCTAGAGTTTTAATTCAATAGCTTAGCACACTTAAGTGAATAAATAGGGTGATTTGCCTCAATGTTTAGGCTTTAGAATGTACTCTCATAATTAATTGATTAGGCGTACATACTTAACTAGTTAAATTAGTTAACTCACTTCGAGTGCAAAATAATTTCATGTCCATTTTCTTTTTATACCTTTGTCACATACCCAAGTTTCTAAGTTGCACATAACCCTTTTTTAAAAAAAGTAATTATTATATCACATATGTAAAAAATACATATTGCACGATTATTTATGTGAATAGTCATATTAGTTATTCTTTAGTCTAAATTCTACTAATTTTTGTAAGTAATAATCAAGCCTTTTTACACATCCCTCGAATAGTTAAATTGGTCCAGCCGGAAACCACATTTGTGGATTCTGAAGGATGCCTAACACCTTTCCTTCGGAATAATTTGAACCCTTACCTAGAATCTCACTTATTTTCGTAGACCATGTTAAGCTGCATATATTAATAATTTATAGGTACCCTAGTATACCTTAAATGCTAGGTGGCGACTCTGTACATAATTAATCATTTCAGAGCTCCATAAGTTGTGCTTTGTTTAACCTCGGGTAAAAATGAGGTGCAACAACATGGCGACTCCGCTGGGGACACTTAGGTTCTAACCATATGGACTCAATTTGTTATTCGAGGTATGTTATCTTTATTTGAGTCTTTGTTTATTATTTTACTTGCCTGTATTTATTCGTCATGTATATCCTTTCCCTTGTTTCCTTATTTGTTTACGTACATATCTGTTTTTAATTTCATACACTGTATTATTGCCTTTATTTTACTAACAAGTTTTATTTACCATATCCATTTTTTACTTTATTGTAAATTATGCATCTTGCTTTTACTGTTTTTTTTAATTTCTATCTTTTTGTGGTTTTATATTAATATTCATATGTGTTATCGGTTTATATAAAATGGCATTCCATTCATATTTCCTCCACTCCTGGAAAATTCACACAAATTCACACACTTAAAGCGGTTTCGCGGTTCGCGGCCGTGCACTACTAAATTACCCTTTTAGTTGGATCGATCTTGTGGATTTAGTCGATCGGCGGTGCAGTCGACGGCCACGGACTTTCCACTCCCAAGTTGTCCGCTTGGGGGAGCCTTGTGTCATAGGAAAACCAACTCTTAGAATTCCTAGGTTACTGTACATTCCATTTTGCAGTTGTTTTTAGCTAGGTTGAATTTTATCCTTTATTTCGAACATTCTTCTTATTTTTTCACATATTCTTTATTTGTTACATGTTTTTGTTTTTAAATAAATATTGTTGTTATTTGCTTTGTACTACCTTAGCACTTTATCTAACTATTTTAGTTGACTTGTGTTGAACCCTGCATTTTGTAAAATATTTTTTCTTCAATCATGCATTTTATACCCTATCTGCAAGAACTACGCACACCTGATTCTCTTCTTTGATGAGATACGTAGGCAGCCCTTTTGGGTTCGGTATTCATTATTCAAAAATCACAAAAAAAAAAATCTTTTATTTTGAAAAATCACAAAAATATTTTTTTTCTTCTATCGTATTTGAACGAACTACGCGCACCTGATTCTCATCTAAGATGAGATACGTAGGCAATCCTTCTCGGGTTCGGTACTCCTTATTCAAAAATTTAAAAAAAAATACAAAAATATTTTTTAGTTTCGTATCTTTGATTTGGTTGGTACCAACATAGTTAGGGTTGTGCTTATGAAAGAAACAAGTGATAATCAATATAATGGAGAGGACTGACTTCGTGGTAAAACTATAGATTCTTTTGGTACCTCTCATTCACACTTTAAGGGACACTTGAAAAATTCTCTTGCATGCTTGTAAGACAAGAACAAAACCAACCTCATTGTTTCATGTGCATTGTGTGGTGAGCTTTATATAACGTTCAATTGCATTGCATTGTGATCTAGAACTTGGCTTGAATGTCTGTTGAGGCGAAATTATGAGTAACATTCAGCATAGAAAAGGATCGTAGGCCTTCTTTGACCCGTTTGAGCCTTTCTAGCCTACCAAATGACGTTATCCCTAGCATTCCCCCTTTGATCCTAAAGCCTTTTCTTTGACAACCACATCATAAGCCTATACCGTTTCTGAGTGCTTACATGCACTATCTCTCTCTTGGCCCAACCTCCCTGAGCGCACTAAAAACATGCAACCGCGGATAGAGATCTGAGCTGAAGCTTCAAAAAAAAAAAAAAAAAAAAAAGGGATTCGACCGTCCCAGAAAAACAAAGGCTAAGAACGACCTCCAAAGCAAGAAAGAGCCCACACAAAAAAAAAAAAAAAAAAAAAAAAAAAAAAAAAACATAGTCATTCAGAATCTCGGACATACAACCCGTTATTTCTTTTTTTTTTTTCACACTCAGGCATACAACCTGGAATTACTATCAAGACCTCGGGCATGCAACCCAGGTCAATTCCCTTAATCCCCACAGAGTTTCGGGCATGCAACCCTAAACTCAAAAAAAAAAAAAAAAAAAAAAAAAAAAAAAAAAACGAAAAAAGGGCTTTAACTTGCATAAGAGGTCGCACAAGTACAAAAGAAAGGGACAATAAAACAAAGTGTCAGAGCACACAAATACTGAGCACAGACATAGTGCAACGCTTAGGGAAGGATTAGTCACTCCTTACCCAAATAATATCCTACCCTTTTCCCAAGCGTACATTACAACACCATAACAAGCCCTACGTGATTCTATGCTAAGGTTTCTCTCATTAGTGGATACTTACATGACGGCCAAGCTTATGGTATTACAATGCAAGCATTGAACATCTTTCTAAGTATGAGTGTACTTCTCTAGACATCCCAAAGTTAAAAAAAAGAATATATATTGAATATGTGTGAAAAAGGGACTTTCTTTCTGGTGAGGGCACTTGAAACATGAGGATAGGTATAGTTCATAATCCTTGTTTGAAACAAAATGAACCAATCTTGTCGATCTTTAGGTATGTCTGAGGTACCACTTGAAGCTATAGGAATTACCAATAAGTCGATCTTGGTTTGTTGGACGATAAATAATGGTGAATTCTTATGCACAATACTAATTGTTGGTACCAACTAAAGTCGGGGCATGTTATATCAATCATTGTTATCATTAAAAAAAAAACAATTTTGCTGGATTTTGCTTTCGTGATTTTGTTATTTTTTTTTTCTTTCTTAATTTTGTTTTTTATCGTTGCACAGTAAATATAGTTCAATGTTGTTGTGTTGTTACTAACTCTACGAGGTATCGACATCTGGTCTTACCATGAAAGATCCTCGTATTTCTCCGCTGAAGCATGAAATTGGGAGAACATTTTTGAGTAGCTTAAAAAAAAAAAAATTAAAAAAAAAAAAGCAAGTGCACGTCACTTTCCGCTGGAAGTATGCGAATTTTTGTTTGTTTAAACTGGGACAGAATTTTTGAGGGGGCCCTCAAAAATTCCACCAATAGCACATTTTGAGAGAAAAGGCACGGGCTCATCCGGCCCCACAGTAGGACACTGCATTGGCTCGTCCAGCCCCACAACAGGACATCGAGGGCGTCATAGTCTAAAGGCATCATTCTCATCGCCTAAAGGCACCATTTCATGGCCCAAGGACCTTACCTTCTGCACTTCATTCGCGCCGAAGCAAAGGCGTTACCCTCCACACCAGCATTGCTTTATCACTTTCAAATGCCTCTGCGTATGCTCGCAGCCGCATTGCATTGCACCTTCATTGCTCACCGCCTTTTATTACTGCCTGGGCCATGCACCGCCCTTTTAAATTTCTGCATAAGGCTGTGCACCGCCTTTCATATGATGCATGGGCTGCGCACCGCCCTTTGCATCGCTTTCATATATTACATGGGCCATGCACCGCCCTTTGTAATTTTTGCATAAGGCTGAGCACCGCCTTTCATGTTGTATGGGCTGCGCACCGCCCATTTAAATTTCTGCATAAGGTTGCTCACCGCCTTTCATATGTTACATGGGCCATGCACCGCCCTTTGTAATTTCTGCATAAGGCTGAGCACCGCCTTTCATATGATGCATGGGCTGCGCACCGCCCTTTGCATCACTTTCATACGTTACATTGGCCATGCACCGCCCTTTGTAATTTCTGCATAAGGCTGAGCACCGCCTTTCATACGATGCATGGGCTGCGCACCGCCCTTTGCATCGCTTTCATATGTTACATGGGCCATGCACCGCCCTTTGTAATTTCTGCATAAGGCTGAGCACCGCCTTTCATATGACGCATGGGCTGCGCACCGCCCTTTGCATCGCTTTCATATGTTACATGGACCATGCACCGCCCTTTGTAATTTCTGCATAAGGCTGAGCACCGCCTTTCATGTTGCATGGGCTGCGCACCGCCCATTTAAATTTCTGCATAAGGCTGAGCACCGCCTTTCATATGTTACATGGGCCATGCACCGCCCTTTGTAATTTCTGCATAAGGCTGAGCACCGCCTTTCATGTTGCATGGGCTGCGCACCGCCCATTTAAATTTCTGCATAAGGCTGAGCACCGCCTTTCATATGTTACATGGGCCATGCACCGCCCTTTGTAATTTCTGCATAAGGCTGAGCACCGCCTTTCATATGTTGTCTGGGCTGCGCACCGCCCTTTCAATTTTCTGCATAAGGCTGGGCACCGTCCTTTTGTAATTTCTGTATAAGGCTGAGCACCGCCTTTTATATGTTGCACGGGCCACGCACGCCCTTTGAAAATTTCTGCATAAGACATTGCACCGCATTTGCCTTGTTTTATTATTATTTTCTTAATGCCCCTGCGTATGCTCGCAGCCGCATTGCACTGCACCTGCATTGTTTTATTGTTTTCAAATGCCCCTGCGTATGCTCGCAGACGCATTGCACCGTACCTGCATTTGTTTGTTTTAAATGCCCTGCGTATACACACTGCACATGCATTGCATTATCACTTTCAGATGCCCTTCAAACGCATTGCATCATGCCTTAAAAAAAAAAAAAAAAAAAAAAAACGTCCATTAGTTATCACCTTTCGAACTACATTGACCTGATTCTCGTGATTGACGAGATATATAGGAAGCTCTATGCAGAGTTCGGTCACATCAGGGCGAGAATCATTCTTTCCCCAGCAAGTACACAACCTTGCACCTTCCCAGTATCTCGTGGCTCGATGCTGGGGCAATTTTGAAAGAGACGACGTGGGTATGCGAACATTTTTTTTCGGCCCTGAACAATCCTTCCCGTTTTATCATTTTTTCTTTTCATTGCAACCCTACCTACAGACTGAGAGTATTATCAAAGCTCTACCAACGTCTGACCTCTTTCTCCGTACATATCCTTCTAACAATTCTTTGTCGAGCCAAAATAGGCTACATGTCAACGTCTTCGTCCGAAAACTCTTTCATCGTCTCCGGTCGAAGAGGGACAAGTTGTTGACACCTAATTTTGGCTCGACGTGCTTAAAATTAACGTTTTGGGGGGCCCTGATTCGTTAAAGAGCACGAAATACATTTTTTACACATTTTTACATTTTTTCAACAATTTATTGATGATCATCCTTATTTTAGGAATTTTCTCAATTTATTGTCATTTTTTTCAAGAATCATTATTTTGCACATGTACAGCGTAATACTATCATTTTTTGTGCAATTAATAATTGTTTCTTAATTTTATAGCAATACATTTTCATATCATAGACATTAATGTTTATATTTTATACTTGCGTTATTATTTATACATGTATTAATTAACTATATTTTAGTACAGTCTGACAGTGTAGAGAAAATTGAAGTAATTAATTTTTTAAACGCAGAGTAAAATTCGATCAAGTCAAGGTTTCATCATTTTTTTTAAAAAAAAAAAGGATTAAAGTAAGCATTTAGGAGGCAAAAGAATGTGAAATAATAAGCATTTAGGAGGCAAAAGAATGTGAAATAATAATGGGACGTTTTGTGTGGTGGTGAGTTTGATAATGAATAATGATCATGAATTCTTGAATCATCAACTATGATGCACGCCGCCAGCTTTTCTCACGCCTACTCCCACTCACATATACTTAAGCTTCTCCCTCTTTTCTATGTGTATAAAAAATAATAAAAAGCTAATCTCCTAAGCTCTTTCTTGGTCTTGACTTTTTGTATTTCTGATATTATTATACATAGCATAGCAATATCTCTTTTGTCAGACAATTTCTATATCCCAACCAACTTTTCTTTCACACGTCTTCTTCTTCTTCCTCATTTTTTCACTTTCTTGGACCCAAAGGACGAAGAGCATAACTGGTGTTTTCTCTTTTTCTTTCCCTAAATCTCTAGCTAGTAATATTGTCTTCAATCTTTTTCAACTTCTACCAATTCAAGAACATGGGTTTCCAAAACCCCACAGTTTTGCTACCTCTTTTACTTTCGTTTACCCTTCCTTTCTTCCTCCATATCCGTTCTTTTTTTTTTCTTTTATCATGAATGGACAGCCGCCAGTCAACCAAAGTTCCGACGAGCTTCACGATGGCGTAACCACCACAACTCCATCTCCACAACACCAAACGAACAACCAACCGAAACCCCTTGCTTCTCTTTCGTCTTCATCACTGCTCCGATGAGGAGCTTCTAGCTCCGATGAACCGGACCAGTCAACAATGAATGCCAATGGTCCCAGTCTGCTCCTTCCCTTCTCTGTACATCTCTCTCGTCTTCTTCTCCTTCACCGCAGCCACATCGTCGCATTACCATCCACGCCGACGAGCTCCACCGTAGAGTAACCAACCAGCAGCCTGTTACCTAACCCCTTCCGTTTCCTTCTTCTTCGTTGTTTAAGTGCCGACGAACATACCGGAAAACTCCAAATCTGTTTGCTCTTGAGTTTCCTGGTGATATCCTTCCTTTTTGAATTTTTTCATGCGTGTGCATATATGTTTTTCCTCTGCTAACGTTCTTGTTAATTTCCGGATTTAAAAAAAAAAAAATATATATATATATATATCGCAAAGCTTGGTTTTCCTTCCGGTGAACTCCATTGTTGTTTCCTTGTTTTTACTGGTTATGGTTCGTTGAATGATTGGCTTGCTGGATACCTTTGTCTCACTCAATTCAATATGTTTTTGGTGGAAAATATTTTATCATTGTTGAATCATTGCTGCACATTTCTACTATTCTTGTTTTCAACTGAAAAGTTTATTATTTGATGTGTTTCTTTGGACAACATTTTGACACTATTAATTTTGTTGGCTCTTCTCACTGTGACATGTTTGTTTGAAAAGATATTACACCGGTATGGCCGATGAAGAAATTTCCGTCGATTTCCAAGGCCTTCCATGTACAAAGACGGATTTTTATTTTAAGTTTATTTATTATTTTTTAATTCATCCGATAATTATTTATTTTCTTACTAACATTTTTTATTAAGTCTCATGCAGGTATCTGAAGTTATTTTTTGGAAGATGGCACTCAAAGAAGTTCAAATAGCTTCTTAAATTCTTTGTTTATATATATATATATATTTTTTTTTTTATTTTTTTTTTACATTCTTAAATTATGCAAGCATAAAATATAGTGAAACTTTACTTTTTAGGGTGTAGGCTAGTGGTATTTATTTATGATCTGCTTAGGTGATTTAAATTTTATGTGTTTTAGATAAATTAATATTAGACAGTTATTATTTTTGTAGTTAATATTCTGATAGTTATCATGTTTCGCTAGAGTTTTAATTCAATAGCTTAGCACACTTAAGTGAATAAATAGGGTGATTTGCCTCAATGTTTAGGCTTTAGAATGTACTCTCATAATTAATTGATTAGGCGTACATACTTAACTAGTTAAATTAGTTAACTCACTTCGAGTGCAAAATAATTTCATGTCCATTTTCTTTTTATACCTTTGTCACATACCCAAGTTTCTAAGTTGCACATAACCTTTTTTTAAAAAAAGTAATTATTATATCACATATGTAAAAAATACATATTGCACGATTATTTATGTGAATAGTCATATTAGTTATTCTTTAGTCTAAATTCTACTAATTTTTGTAAGTAATAATCAAGCCTTTTTACACATCCCTCGAATAGTTAAATTGGTCCAGCCGGAAACCACATTTGTGGATTCTGAAGGATGCCTAACACCTTTCCTTCGGAATAATTTGAACCCTTACCTAGAATCTCACTTATTTTCGTAGACCATGTTAAGCTGCATATATTAATAATTTATAGGTACCCTAGTATACCTTAAATGCTAGGTGGCGACTCTGTACATAATTAACTATTTCAGAGCTCCATAAGTTGTGCTTTGTTTAGCCTTTGGTAAAAATGAGGTGCAACAACGACTACCACCAGAGGCCTCACAGATACAAAGCAAACATGCAAACACACATAAACAGGCGTTAAGAACTTACCTGTGGCCTCAGAATTCCCAACGGAGATCTATTTGACAAAATCAACCCCCAATGGCTTAAAGTCAACTTTCAAACCCAAGTCCCAAAATGCTCCCAATTACCTTGGGAACCGAACCAAGTCATAAACGATCATCCAGACCTCTCGAAATTGGCAAATGTTTTAGAAAGGTTCGTTTACCCAAAAGTCAACTATTGGTCAAACACTTTTCACTTAACGACTCAAATTTTCAAAAGTCACGCAAGAACTCGCCTGATGACCTCAGGAACCGTGTAATCCATCCCCACAGGTCAAAATCATACTCATATTGCTCGGGGAAGAGTCAATGGGTTAAATGGGTCATAATCGCTATAACAACCGAACAGGTCGTTACATCATATACCAATTAAATAATCGTTCGTCCTCGAACGAAGAAAAAGAGCATGAACGCTGAAGGTAACCAAGGAATCATTATCAAAACAACACGAAAGCCTCCACGACACTAAGTATGCCACAATCACTACCCTCCCACCTTATCAGTCAAACTTCTTCTAACTTAGCTAAAAGACCCAATTTCCATATTACCATAGTCGAACTGCTATAATAACTGATCCCCGAATAAAAGAGCCACTTTCACCGGAATTTTCTGATTCGACATAACCATACCTCTAAAAGCCATCAATAGGTCCTACAAACATTCCTCAAAATATGACAAACCTCTAGACATAAACATAAACATAGTCCATATTGAACTGGTAAAATGCTCTGATTTCGCTTACCTTCCTTCACCCTCCTCAAGTTCTTCGCACCACGGTCTCTTAGAACACATAAACATAAGCCAGAAGCCATAACTTACTCTAACCAGAAAAGAATTCTTGCCTTATCGGAGCAACTCTAAGCAATTCCATTCAAACAGATCTTACTCAAAGCCGATTTCGCTAGCTCCAAGGCTTCTTAAACCTTCCAATCACAACATTGGAAGCATACCACTGAGCACCTCATCGGGCTAAGCCCATAGGAAACCATCTGATCACTCTAAAGACCTCTCCCAATCATAGTATTTTTTCGAATCAGTACTAAGCCCGACGTAAATCATTATAACTGTCCGAATAACTGACTCTGGTAAAATATCATCAAGTCTACTCCCTAACCCCGATAAAGTTCTATAAACCTGTCATACCTTAAATCTGAACTGAAACTCACCTAATCCACGAGGGTGATTTATTGGGAACCCATAAGTCCTTCTGGAGATACGAAAACAGTCCTATTAAGTTCTAACCAAACAATACTGACCTCAAATCAATGCACAACCCCTGAATACCATCAATATTCACTCGAACTGACTCCAAAATTTCGAAAACAATCACAGTCCTACCACGCATCAGTGGCAGCCAATTCTAATCTTTTTCTGACACATAATAAATCATGTCTGTCACTCTCAACTCCAAAAGCTAAATTATATCCACGCTGTCAACTGAGTACCGAAGAACTATACCTTTGAATGCAACCTTAGAGTTTCTCAACCCTTACCCGATACAGAAATCTGATACAACTCTAAACTTTTTGATACAAAGACCTGAAACCTCGTACAATAACCCTTTAACCGTCGAACCCTCCATTGTAATACCTTGATATGCCCATAACATTTCCAAAGCATCAAATCCTGCAACCTCTTGCGCTATCCTAGCATAACTATTTCCGAGTACTTAATATCCAAGAGTATTCACCCAAGATATCTAGTCATTATTACTCGTAACAAAAAACACTTACCACGAATATGGTCCCATCTCGAGAATATAACTCTAGCCCTCACATAATATGAATTTTCACAAATCGTTTCTCTTAAAACCACACTAGCTCATCCACTGTAGAGTGTTGCGAAACTCTCCAACAGTGTACCACACAAGCCACTTGCTATAAACCTTAATATGTCGATTACCAGAAATTCTTTTCTCACTAGTCGCTAATCACGAAACCTCATGGAACTTTATCATATCACTTAATGCATCATATCACTTATTCCTTTTTCTTTTTGTAGACTTCCTTCTTACGTTTACGCAACGCTCATACCCTACCTGAATTAAGCAAGACAACAACACCACAATCTACATAGACCCAAGCAAAACGATAAATTCTAAGGTGGAATATGCAATTGAAGTATAGATGATCAAAACCCACTAATCAATTGCTATATTAACTCAAGATTGAGCTAAAATCGGATTTTAAGTGAAACCCCAAATTTGGGTATGAACCGTAACTTTTCAATCCACAAATTGACCTCTAATAATGGAAGATATAAGATTAAGAACAATAAATACATCAGGTTCTAGGGTTATACTAACCAAATTCATTAACAATTTCTACTTAGGAAGTCTAAAACCCATTTTAAGTATTTCTCATAAAAACTCACTTTTCCTCTTTGATTCTAGCATGGATTAATGATTAAGAAAGGAAAGTAACGAATTCTAAGGCCAAGGATCTTACCTCTATGAATAATATGATCAAATGCTCTCAAAATCCCCCCAAAATGCTTATGAAATGATGTAATGAAGTGATAAGGGTTTTGTCACGACCCAACCCCGTGGGCCGTGGCTAGTGTCCGAGCTGGACACCCATACACACCTACTTACCAAATCGACATATCCATAACTTATCCATATCCAACATATATTAGTTTATACAGATACTGAGAACAGACGTCGTCTTAAGCGATCACCTGTAACATACATATCATACAGAAGCCACCAAGGCTGTCGTAGAACATATCATCCAAAACATATATATATGTATACATACGTACAAGCCGTTAAGGCTATCATAGCAAATGGAACCGCTTGGACGCAAGCCACAAAGACATATCTGAACCACAACGACTCATGACCCACATACATGTCTACAACAGAATATACACATACATGTAAACAACAGAAGAGTCTGTACCAAAATGTAGGCTCCAGAACAAGGGAGCACTCCAAAGCAGCAGAATAGATGGCCTAAGCTGTTGGATCTCTCACGTGAACATCTGTACCTGCGGGCATGAAACGCAGCCCCCGAAGAAGAGGGGGTCAGTACGGAAAATGTACCGAGTATGTAAGGCATGAATTACAGTACAGGGGATCATAGCCAAAAATAGAAACTCTCCAGAACCAGTATAACTGTGTAAAATCATCAATACGTTTCCTTTATGTAATGAAGTAGCATATTTCAAACCATGAATTGTACACACACACACACACACACACACACACACACACACACACACATATATATATATATATAACGTGTCCCGGCCCTCAAGTGAGGGACTCGGTGGGTAGAATCATGCATGTCAACATCATGTACCAGGTATACATATAACGTGTCCCGGCCCTTTATTAAGGGACTCGGTGGATAGAATCATGCATGTCAGCATCATATACCATATATACATAACGTGTCCCGCCCCTCTATTGCGGGTCTCGGTGGATAAAGTCATCATATGCCATCCTGACCGCCATCCCCGTATCATCATATCATCATATACATATACACATACATATAACGTGTCCCGGCCAGCAAGTGAGAGGGACTCGGTGAACAATGCAGTGGAGTACGCACGAAAACATATCCTGGCCTGGGCTCAGTGAAGGACATACTGAGGCTTGCACGAACAGAGTAGTGCAAAACCATATGCACATAAATCAAGACTCGATAGACAAGTATACTTACTGACACCTGAAGGCTCAGAAACAAGTTTCGGGTCAATCCGACTTGGTATAAGAAAGTTATGAGCGCTTGAAGTACAGAACCTCCAACGAACGTTTCAGAAGCCATTTTTGGAAAATCAAAGCAACAATCATATCAAGTACCTTTCGGACATCGTTATGGATCAAATCAAATATAGCTTTTGGAACCATATGTACATATCAAAATATATCAAGACTTAACGGAATAATCAGACGTGCTATCATTTGAAAATCAAGACATTAATCATATCACTTATCTCTCGAATACCAATTCAGAAACATATCAAATAGATCTTCGGACATCATAGATACGCATCAAAATCATATGAAACAGCTTATGGAAATCAAGGATATTAGCCATCCTAGTGGCTCTAAGAATGGGAATTTCTTTGAAATCATACATATACGTCATTTGTTCGTTTCATAAAGATCATGCCAAAAGAAAGAAAAGGTAAGCCTTACACACCTTGCCCGCTTTCCACGCTACTCCGAAATTAAGCCTTTGGCTTCGCAAGATCTACAACAATATTCATACATACCAAACATTGCCATAACACTTAAGAGTCCAATTCTAAACCAACACTTTATTTACAGAAATTTCGGCAGCATTTCCCCTGTAAATACAACAACCCCGAGAATTCAACTCGGCCATATCATCAACAACAAATCCGAGAATTTAACTCGGTCAACTTAGCAACAACAATACCAACAGTTATTCCAACAATATCGACAATCAATTCAAAACGCATTCCAACGTTAACAACTTCTTTCTACAAACTTCGACGACGTTCCATTTATGTTAGATTCATAATTGCTTACATATTCAAGTTCTAATCCGCAACCATTCAAACGATATTCAAGAATACTTCAAACAATCCGTACAATATTCACAATAATCCAACCCATATGCCATTCCACCCGAAACCTTCCAAATGGAACAAGAACAATAACAACACATTTTCTTCCTTCAATTTCATGAACTTCACCAACAATTCACACACTAACAACATTATTTTCCATGAATACAAGAAGACTATATTCAAATCACATTAACTTCTAAAACAACTCTCCAACCATCACAACCTCACTAGAATCATCAAACTTTTATTATCAACATAGCATCCACAACAACAACAATCAAAACACTAGATAAAATAATTGAGTCATTATTCCTACACACACATACATACACGGCCACCACACAACTTCCATATTTTCATGAATTTCATTCATTTCTACATACTACAACATACACAACCATCCATAACATATAAAAGAAGATTGAATCTTACCTTTTTCCCTTAACTTCTCACTTTGCTAGAATTTATAGCTTGCAAGAATAAATGTTCTACTTGCTCCAATGACCACTTCACCTTGCTAGGGACCTTCCAATTGGTTGTTTAGCTAGAGGAAACTAATTTTTGATCAATTTTTTTCCAAGGCTCTTGTTTGGTTGAACATGGCCGAATGGCCTTCTATTTTGGGTCTTCTCCAAGTTTCTTGATTTTTCTAAAGAAAAATGATGAAAATAACAAATGGGTCATATTTTTTTATACGCATGCACAACTCATCCATATGGGCCAAGGCCCATCCCCCCACTTGGACGGCCACACTTGGCCCTTTTTGTTTCAAGCCCATTTTTTCTTTTTGTATTTTGTCTTGTAATTCATGAAAATTTATTTTCCAAATTCCAAATTTTCCCTTAGCCTTCCTCCATATTTCTATGAGTCATCTTGCGAATCTCCCTTTTTACCCCTAGCCTTTCTTAATATTTTCACATCAAAATTTTCATAAGCAACTTGTGTGCTAAACAAAATCAAAATATAACCTTGTCCTTAACTTCCCGCAATTATCTTGAATTATCCGAATGCGCAAAAATACGGGATATAACAAGTTTAGGGCTTTTAACTTAAGAAGTAGAGAAAAATTTGCTCGATATTGGCTACGGCGGTCAAAGGAACGGCTGCAGCACACAAAGGCTATGGCGATCAGGGAACGGCTACAGCGCACAATGGCTATGGTAGTCAGAGAACGGCTACAACGCACAATGGCTATGGCGGTCAGGGAATGGCTACAGCGCACACCAGACACCAGAATAATATTTATCTTTTGTCAATCTCAACCCGAAATTCGACTATCACCCGAGGCCCCACATATACAAAATAAACATGCAAGCACACATAAAAACGTGCTATGAACTCACCCGTGGCCTCAGAATTCCCAACGGAGATCTATTTGACCAAGTCAACCCAAATGGCCTAAAGCCAACTTTCCAACCCAAGTCCCAAAATGCTTCCAATTACCTTTGGAACTAAACCGAGCATCCCACCAAGTCATAAATGATTATCCGGATTGTCGAAATTGACAGATTTCCAAGAAAGGTCTGTCTACCCAAAAGTCAACTATTGGTCAAACGTTTTTCACTTAAAGGCTCAAATTTTGAAAAGACACACTAGAACTCGCCCGATGTCCTCGAGAATCATGCTATCCATCCCCACAAGTCAAAATAGTACTCATAGGACTCTGGAAAGGGTCAATAGGGGTAAATGGGTCATAATCGCTATAACGACCGAACGGGTCGTTACAATTCTGTTGAGTTGCGTAAGGAATAGTTAACTGTCTGGTAATGCCTTTTCATTACATAATTCTTCAAACTGTTTTGAAAAATATTCACGGCCTCTTTTGGTTCTTAATGTATTTATAATTTTATCTAATTGATTCTCAACTTCATTCGTATATCTTTTAAAGCATTCACGTGCTTGAGATTTGTGAGAAATCAAATAGACGTAACCGAAGTGCGTGAAATCATCAATAAATGTAATGAAATGCAACGCACCATGCCTTGCCCTCACATTCATTGGTCCACAGATATTAGAATGGATTAATTGCAATGGGGAATCTGCTCTCTAAGCCTTCCCGAATGGTTTACGTGTGATCTTTCCGGCAAGACAATTTTTCACAAGTTGGCATTTCAATTTTGGAGAAAGGACCTAAATGCCCTTCCTTTGCTAATCCATTCATACGGTCTTTCCCTATGTGACCTAATCTTGCATGCCATGTAATAACATCAACATCATTGTTACTAGAATAATATGTCATTAGACAACGGTCAACATAATAGTCATAAGTTGAAGGATTACAATCTGAAAAGAATAAACCATCATGACAAAGTCCAAAACCATGAAAAAACATTATTTTGAGTAATTCTAACACCATTGCGACTAGATTTTAAATCAAAACCAAGATCTAGAAGAACAGACACATATACTAAGTTATGTCGGATCTTTGGAGTATATAGGACACCATGCAACATCAAAGATCGGTCACCACGCTCCATTTTGCAAGTGCCTATCCCTTTGACTTCAAGCTTTGCATTATTTCCTACATATATCCACCTTGATCCAGGTGAGACTCGACGAAACTCCACAAACACTTCTCAATCACAACTCACATGGTCGGTGGCCCCCGAGTCTACAAGTTACGCATGATAAGATTTAGTTAGTAAAATAGTGATAGAAACATATGTAGCACTTAGAGATGCATTTTGAAATTCTACCTTTTTCGGGTCGGGACACTCATGAGCGAAATTCCCTAGAACATGGCAGTTGTAGCATTTCATCTTACTCTTGCCTTTCTACCAAAAAAATTGTTTTCCCTTCTTAGGATTTGGTTCCTCTTCTTGGAGGGTCCTCCTCTGGTCTCCTTACACTTTTCATCATTTTTCTAATTCTTCTTGAACTTGAAGCCTGAAGAATTTGTGCCACTTTATTCTGTCAGATAGGCATTAGATACAGTTTTAGTAGCACCAACTTCAAGCTCGATATGACGAGCAATGACAGAAAAAGTTTTGATGCTTTCATTGTGGGTTAAGTTAAGCTTCAAGTGTTCCCAACTATTAGGAAGAGACCGGATCACAGCTTGAACTTGCTGCTCATCAGAGAGAACATGAACACCACTTTGGAGTTGAGCAATCATGTTTGACATCACCCTAAGGTGTTGTTTGACATTGTGATCACGACGCTTCTTCTAAGTGTCAAATTTGATAATCACTTGTCTAAGGCGGGTCACAATAATACCCCCGCAAGTCTCTCGTAAGTGTGCCCACATCGCATGATCAGTAAGGTATTCTTCACATTCGTGAATGAGATCATCAACAACAGAACTCACAATAATTCCACGAGCAATGGAATCTTTCTTTTTCCACGCATTGTAAGCTTCGAGATCTCTTCTGTGTTAAGCAATGTTACCCTCTTTTGGGTGAACCAAAACATGGTTAATACCTTCCAGAGCATCTTGCTTTTCCAGTGCATACCACATCTTATGAGTCCAGATGTCGTAATCCTCACTGTTCAGTTTCTCACCCTTGTTTATATCAAGAATGATTTCTTAGATGCCATATCTGTTAAATGAGACATTTAAGCAAGTTTATTTTACTCATCAATATTTACTTTAACGAATTTATGCATGTGATATTCACACTCAAGCAAATTAATTCTCATAAATGACTTCACATTTAGTGTAAAATTGAAAGGTCACAAAGTATCCAATCATAACTACAATCTAAACGTTAATCAAAAATGAAAAAAAAAAATCTTAGTGTGAATATTATTTTAATGAATTTCAATTAAGTCTCAACCCATTTAAAAAATAAATAAATTAAATAGGATATAAAAGAAAGTTGAACATAATTCCATATATTAAAACGAAATTCACAATGCAAATTACAAGTTCATAAGGACATGACTCTCCCACTCGGCTTCAAGTATTCGAACATACAACTCAAAAGGTTGACTTGGCCAAACCTCGTGATAAATATCAATTAAAATACTACCCCAAGGTTCTCAGAAGGAATCTACTAAAATTGCAAAAGCATCCCAATCCGTGATTACAATAAATTTAGCAAGTTCATCCCGTTTCAACCGAAAAAGTTCAATATGTTCAGGCACTGAAGCATTAGGAGACGTCTTAAAAGCCTTAAACTCTTTGAATTTCTTCTCTCCTTCTCTTCGTATAGCCCTTTGATCCCTTAGTAGATTTTGCATTGCCCTGGGGACATTATTCCTTATGACTTCATGTCCTCGGGAAAATGTCCTACGATGACATACTCTTCGACGTTGTTCCGTTGAGCGATTTTGCGAACTCCCGCTTGGAGTACTTCGAGCTTGTCCCTGTCCAACCATGTTTGAAATAGGAACAATGAAACAATAAGAATGGATATACCATTCAATGTGACAACATATGCCATAATTACTCGTAGAAGACCAATTTACGTTTAAGGATCATTGGGACTAAACAAATTTTATTACACTGAGGATACAGAGAATTATATACAGACCATCTTTATATCATGTACTCACAGCAAGCAACAACAACAAAAAATAATAGCAGTTCATTGATTTTTTTTTTTTTTTTCGTCCAATGTGATAAGATTCCACATACATATATTGGACCAACAATTCACTCAAAAACATATGAACCAACACTCAACAAAACACATTGTTTGTTGTCAAATACAAACTTAATTAGTTAAGCCATTAACAACAAAAACCTTATAAGTGTAAATCCTTTTAAACACAAAAAAAGTGACTTAAAATTTTAAGGGCCGTAAAAGCAGTGATGCTTTGATAAAAGAAGAATCACTTAGTTCAGAGAATTGAAAGAATTAACTATAAATTTGTACACTGGTCCTCTCCCAAAATATAATTACAAGATATCATGTAAAGGCACCCCTTTTATCATTTAACAACAAGAACACACAGATGACTTACTCATGATCCGTGGAGCCCATCTTCCAATAAAAAAAAATGAAAAAAAAACCTTTCGTTAATAATAGATGTGAAGGCAACAAAGTCACTTTTTGTATTGAAAGATGAGATGTTTTGAATATACATATACAATAAAAGCCAAACAGCTTAAATTTCTATCCGAATTTATTTCTCTCCGTTTCAACACAAATTAAAAGACCCATCAAATTAGTTTGAAGAAAAAAAATTCGGACAGACACCGCAAACACATTCGCAAGAGACAGCGGCAATAAAATCTTCAAACTCTCTTTTCAGTCTTAGATTAATTTAATGAGAGAAGTAATTGCAACAAACAGTAAATAGAGATTCTCCCGCATACGAGACTTGGGAACAAATAACCCTAGGCTCTGATATCATAGTTAGTAATTAATAACAGGACAAGAATAATGAATTGTATACCTTTCGATTGCAGCGAAAGTTGTTGATCTTACCACCAAAGACATTGCCAAAGGTCGATTTCGTCTCTCTAGGGAACGTAGTTCTGTTCACAAAATAAATGTCTTTCTCTTATGTTTCTTGTGGAAAGATAGAAAATCAGTATCTATTTTTTTTCTTATGTGTTAGAAGAAAGAAACCTTGTCTTTTTAATAAGAAGAGAGAAGTTACAGGAGTTACATGATTTCCTCCCACAAACCCACGTTATATGATAGGGTAGAAGCTACCTTGTATGTGGTAACTCCTTTTTTAACTTCTGATAACTTCCTGCAGGTTTAATTCTCCTAACTGGGTTAGGTCTGATCCATATGGGCGATCCACGACCCAAGCCCAATATCCTACAATACCAAACTTCATGATCATGCCTTTCCTCTTTAGGAATGCAAATATTCTTTCAGGAATCCAATGATATTTATCTTTTGGTTGAATGATATATGTCAACAAAAAGTGTATAATAGGTACAAAATTCAAGTATTATAGGTGTTCATTAGAAACAAAGTGCAGTTAAAGTGCCAAATTGAAATATTCGGACAACTTTAGGGAGCTTTGCATGTATTCAGCCTTATCTTATTCAGTGGTGGATCCCCAAAATAATCTGGAAAAGTGATTTTCCATAAGATTGATAGTACTTTTAGGAGGGCTTAGAGCAATAAGAATGTACATAGGTAGAGATTGAAGTGCATGTTTCATAAGAATAATTTCCCCCCGGCCCGCAAGAGAGCATACTACTGTTAACGCTCAATGTTTGTCCTTCTTTTACCCTACTAATTATTTCCTAAGCTGTTATTTTCCATTAAAAGATGATGACAATATTTTAACATTTTTATAAATTATTACTCCATCCATTATATGAGGGTTTTACTATTTGGGGAGTCAAATAGTCCTTTTTTTTAGTACGATTTTCTCCAACTTTTTTCATATATGGTGAATTACTAATTATATAGACTTATAGTACTGTTATGTAATTTTTAAATATGTAAATTTTATTATAAAATACCTGAAGAATCTATGTTTGAAATTAAGTCAAAGATTAACTGCTCTGACCCTTGTACTCCGGACCCCTCATATAAATTGGGACAAAGGAGTAATTTTTTTCTCACTATTATCCCAATCTTCATTACATAGCATGTTAACTAAAAGCAGTTCGATTTATTTAAATATTACATAAATCTCCTTCCCCTCCATCACCATTGTCACCACTACCACCATATAGTTAGCTCTAGTTCTCCACTTCAATTTATCTAGAGCTCTAATATAAAATCTTAATCATAGTACGCTATAATATATTGGTATATCATAAAGAGAAATGAGGTTGCTTCTGTGGTATAAATAGATTCGAGAGTAAGAATCCACTGCAAAAGTCAATAGTCAGATAAGAGTTCCTCATCTACGCTAACTGAGCTGGCAGAAATAACTAACCAAGAAGTAGCTAGCTTTGCAATTTCCCATCTAATATGGTCCATATAAATGGTAAGGAAAACAAATTAGAAAATTTGAAAGCAAATGAAACTCGAACAGAATCTAGCAAATTGAAACAATTGTTCAACTTTTTACACACTATATTAGTTTTATCAAATATTTTATTTGTCATCCATTTAAAGTAAAACATCCTTGTTGCTCAGGCCAGATTCCCACTTTTTTCTAATTCATTTTTTTGTCCTTTTTTTCTTTCCTCGTTAGTGAGGGAAGCAATGGCTTATCCACATAAATGAATCAGCAAACGAAATGCAGTCTCATTGCAAGCGAAAAATGTTCAGATCCCCCTGATTTGAGATATTACAACCCCTCTAATGTTTTTCTTTATTGATTCAATATTCTGAAATGGCCATCAATCAGAGTATTTTAATCCCTCTGAACACAATAATTACCTTTTTCTATGAAGTTATTAGACAATGATCAGATCAATACTTAAATCCATAAGATATCAAAAAAGAATTAATTTTTTAATCTTAATCAGTAAGACAATGTTTAGGACATTTTTTCGTGTAGCCTTAACTATATGGTGGTAGTGGTGGCAATGGTTGTGGAAGGGAAGGAGATTTTAGTGGTAGAAGAACAAATAGAGGGGAGGGTAAAATGGGTTAGGTGTGCTGACGTGGCATCCACCTCATCAAATGTCAGTGTCACGTACGATTGGATGTCTACCTTGAACAACTTTAACAGACGGGGGTATATTTAGACCAATAGTGTAACGGCATGAGTATATTTGGACCAAAGTATTACGAGGGGTATATTTGGCCCTTTTCCAATAGTTCCGGGGTTTATTTGACCCTTTTCCGTAATGACAATCGCAGTCTACAACTGACTTTTCGTATGAAGAGCACATATAACTTTACAAAAATAAAACAATACGTTACTCCCTTATTTTCTAATTTTATTTGTCACTCTTTTAAAAAGTCTCAAAGACTTCACAATATACAAAACATTTTTAAACATACAATCTAAACATCAAAACATTTTTAAGTTCCAATTTGTTCTCACGCTACAAAAGGAAGACAAAGACTACCTTATCATTTTCTCAATTATTCACACACGAGTTACGGTATTCTTTGTTTATTATCTGCACGCCGCAAAAGGTCAGTCTCTTATCTCTTATATTTTTCACTATATGTATGATATGTAGACTAGTTAGAAGTGTTCTTGTACGTTGGAAGCAACCAGGTTAGTTTCTTTGTTTCTTGTCTTTTCACACTATATGCGCAGACATGATTATATGAATCAGCTTTTCTTTTCGTGTTTCGTTTCGCCCTTTTAAAGTACTTTCCGGGAAGCAAATAGGTATATGCGTCGGCCCTTAATTAATCTTGTTTAATTTACTTATCTTATTGATTGCATTTTATTTGGGGGTAGATAGGACTGGACTTTAATTTTTTGTAGCTTTTGTCTTAAGCTTGCACATATATATATCTATATATATATATTGTAGGGAAAGAATTTTTTTCGCAAAGTTTATTCGTTAACATAGATCTTCATTTGATCTTCTCAAAGTGCATCTGCTATTTCGTTTCTCTAAGGTTTTCTTTCGAAACCATCTTTTACTAGTGAAGTTTTATTCAAAATGTTTTCCTTCTTTTCGTTTTCTTTTATTTTAACATTTATCTCACATAGTTTAATTAATACTCCTCTGTCCCAAAAAGATTGTCCTTCTTTTCTTTTTAGTGTGTCCCAAAAAGATTGTCACATTTCTATATTTAAAATAATTTAACTTTATGAGATGATTTACAGCCACACAAATATCTAAGGCTTATTTTGGACCATATATTTCAAAAATCTTCCTTTATTTCTTAAATTTTGTGCCAAGTCAAAAAGAGGACAACTTTTTTGGGATGGAGGGAGTAATCAATTGGCATGTTTAATCATCTAGCTATATCGATTAGTAATAAGCAGTCACTACAAAAAATAGATAATTTCCGGAGGTTGAAAGTTACAATTCGCAAGGGTTTTAGCCTCCACTAATCGCTTAGGGAGGCTAAAACCCCTGGGAATTGCAACTTTCAACCTCCACGAATTACTCATTTTTCGTAATGACTCAATTTCACGCTTTAATCACTTAATCCCATATAGTTCTAAATTCAGAAGGGATCCACATTTGTGGACCTCGAAAGGTGCTAATACCTTCCTTTTGAAATAATTTGAACCCTCATCAATCTTTGGTGATGTAGACTAATTAAGAGTTAGCGACAGTCAGTGTAGTAAACATATTCCTTGACATACCTTAACTCATTAGGTGACGACTCTTCTCTTTTAAACTCTCTAAAAAGAGTTGTCACATGTTGAGACCCGCTTTCGCGAGAAAATAGATCGCGACAGCATATCGACTCTGCCGGGGATACTTATGTTCTAATCATTACAGATTTGTATTTATGTGGGATTTTGTGTTTTGCTTGCGTTTGATTGTGTTTTCTTTGTTATATTTATTTGTTTTTACTTTACTTGTTACTTTCTTAGTTTAATTTCCTTTCCTCTCATGTACACGTCTTTTCCTTATTCCCTTTATTTGTTGTCAAATTTTTTTCATGCATAATTGCTTACCTTATTCCCTTTATTAGGTTTCCTTATTTAATTTAGTTTCTTTTCATGTATAATCTTTTTCCTTATTTCCTCTATTTGTTTTCTTGTTTAATTTATTTTCTTTCAATGTATAATTCTTTCCCCCATTCCCTTTATTTGTTCCCTTGTTTAAATTTATTTTCTTTTTCATGTAAAATCATTTTTCTTATTCCCTTTATTTGTTTCCATGTTTAATCATTTTCCTTGTTCACTTTATTTGCTTTCATATTTAAATTATTTTTATGATTAATTCTTCCCCTTTATTCCCTATCTGCTTCTAGGTTTACTTGTTTTTAAAAAAATTCTTTAAGCATCTTTATAACTAAACAGTTTCCTATTTGTTTTATTTTTAGTTTTTTCTTTTACTGCTTTATTTATCGTCATTAAGTGTTTTGCTACCACTTTCCTTTAACTGCGTATTTTGCTACCGCTTTTCTTAACTGTGTGCTTTCCTCTAATTCTATGTTCTATTTGTCACTATGTTACATTAACTATCATTCCACTTATACTTCCTTCACTTGAAAAATTCACACTCCACACTTAAAAAAAGGTTACGTGGTTCCACAACTGTTTGCTATTAAAACACCCTTTTAGGGGAATGTCTCGTGGTAGGTTGATCAGCAGTGCATTGATGATCATCATAAGCTTCCCACTCTCAGATTGTCTACTAGGGAGAACTCTGTCAAGAAAACACACTCTAATTCAATAGAGCTCAACCACACATCTCTTTAGTTAAGAGATATGCATTCTATAAACCTAGGAGGCCTTAATAGTATCAAGACCAATAGTTTGAGTTTGTCCTAGAACCAAATGGATTTAAAAACCTAAAAGGACATCATCACGATATATGGGCATTTTGAGAGATAAATATGCCTAAATGTATATTATTTGGTCTTTAAGGGTAAACTAACAAATATTTTATGGTGACAGTTCTAATGGATCAACCTAATACTTACCCAATGGTTTGGTGTATGGCTGATAACATGAAGGTGTGGTGGAGAGATGTAGGTCCTCATGGGCAAGAGGAGGTACGCAAAGTAATAGGTAATCTGTCATCTCTAATGGAAATCACACCATGTAGAGAACTTATGGCCAACCACTGCATTCTCAGATAAAAAGAGGGCAGTGTTCAAAATTGGGAATGTTGAAATAACACCGCTGTTGGAAGAAATTGGGGCTTATGTGGAAAATGTAAGCTTGCTGTGGAGGAACAAAAAATGGCAAAAAGCTGAGGTGATTATACAAAAAAAAAAAAAAAAAAAAAAAAAAACCTTTCACTAACGAATTATGTGAAAAACTCGGACTTCAAGGAAGCAAAGTCGTGTCTTATGTGTCGAAATCAAGAATACCTGACACTTATTTGTTCGACCGATTTGATCGCGAATACACTCGCCAGATTTATCAAATAGAGAGTTCATCTCCTGTCTCTTAAATTAGTGAAAAGATCTTTGCATTCACAGTTTACTTTCGACGGGTGGTATTTCCACGTGGAGCCGAGGAATCCATTCACACTTGTCTCATCATGGTTGCCAGTTCATTGTGAAAGGGAGTTGACAAAGGTCCCTGCACGATTGTTCCTATAATTTTGGCCCACATATGCCGAGCATTAGGTTGTTGCAAAACTGGAGCTAGACGTTTCGAAGGGTGCAATCTTTTGTTGTAGCTGTTGTTGATAGAACGTCTTCAAAAAGTTTAGGGTCACTATGGAGGTCAAGAAGATCAAAATGCCAAACGAGTTGGAAAAGTGGGCGAAAATGTTGTGTAACTTGACTAAGGATTCAGTACGATAGATGTTCAATTGGTTTCCTACTGTAGATTTGATGGTGTACTCAAAGAACTGTCCTTACTTGATTTTGATAGGACTCAGAGGAAACCCTACCAATAAGGGTTTTGAAGCAACCAGGTAAAAAACAAACTATACCAAGGGTGACAAACATGTACTGCCATCAAGTGGGCTACGAAGATAATAGGGTCTCATTCGCTACAGAAATTATCAAGACATGGAAAAAGAGAGTGCTAATGAGCGAGGAAAGTATAGAGTCAGAGAAGTATCAAGCTGGTTGTATATATAGTTGGATGAGCGAGGAAAGTATGGAGTCAGAGAAGTATCGAGCTGGTTGTATAGTTGGATACATCGAGCGGTTGCATGGCAACATAGAGGGGACCGTCACGCCAAGTGTTAAGGGCGGCAAGCACATTAGTGTCAAAGAGGCTGAAACTCAAATCTTGTGCTGCAAATTCAAGAAGAGATGGCTAGATTCCAAGGCCCGACACCAACAACTACATGAAGACAATACAAAGGAATTGGAGAGATGGGCAGAGAGCTATAATATTGTAAAAAGCATGCACGTAGTTTGGAACAAAGCATGCAAGAACATAGCGAGGAATTCTGCAAGCAAGGAGAGAAGTGTCTTAGCAAGGGAGAAATAAGAGGTGCGTTGGAAAAAGTGTATCTTGGACAAGTTACTCATAATCTTCCCCCACTTTTTCACCTCGTTTAGACTTTAGATCTTCTTAACCCCCATAGTGACCCTGATCATGCACGAGAATGTTGTCGGTCCTAATAGGTTTGTGAAATGCCTATGTCCCATGAACCTTTTGAAGATGTTTTATCAACCACAGTTACAACAGAAGATTGCACCCTTCGAAACACCAGGCTCCATTTTTGCAACAACCTAATGCTCGGTATATGTCGGCCAAAATCATAGGAACAATCGTGCAGACGCCTTTGTCAACTCCCTTGCACAATGAATTGACAACCGTGATGAGTCAAGTGTGAATATCTTCCTCAGATTCATGTGGAAATAACAACAGTCCCAAGAAGTAAACCATGAATGAAAAGATCCTTTTCGATTCCAAGAGCTAGGAGACAGACTCTCTATTTAATAAATCTGGCGGACATATTCGTGAAAAAATCGGTCGAACAAATAATGTCAGGTATTCCTAATTTCAACACATAAAACACAACTTTGCTTTATTTAAGTTCCAAATCTGAACACGACCTTCTTTTCATCCCAGAATGCAGTGGCTGCTTCAATCGCTTCTCTATATGGCGTAATTTCCATTAGAGATGGCAGATTACCTAATACTTTGCTTACCTCCTCTTGCACATGAGGACCCAGGTCTCTCCACCATAGCTTCATATGATCAGGCATACACTTAACCATGACAAATCTTGGATAAGTATTTGGTTGATTCATTAGAACCTGTACCACAAAATGGTTAGCCTACCCTTCCCTCGTAAGGAGAACAATAGACATTTAGTAATATTTATCTCTCAAAATGCACATAAATCGTGATGATGTCCTTTTGGGGTTGTAAACCCTTTTGGACTTGGGACAAAGTCAAACTATTGGTCTTGATACACCAATACCTCCTAGACTTAATAGAATGCATATCTCTTAACTAAAGAAATGTGCGATTGAGCTCAATTGAATAAGAGTGGATTTTTTTTGACTCAATTCTCGCTAGTGGACATATGGAGAGTGGGAAGCTCATGGCGGTCAATGCACCGCTGGTCAACCTACCATGAGACGTTTCATCTAAAAGGGTGTTTTGAATAGCGAACGGACATGGAACCACACAACTGTTTTAAATGTGTCAAATGTGAATTTTCCAAGTGGAGGAAGTATGAGACGAATGACAGTTAATCTAAAGAAGTAACGAATAACAAATAGAGGAAAATGGTAACAAATAATGCTTTTCTAATGAAAGTTGTAACAAAATACGCAGTTTAAGAAAAGCAGCAACAAAGTACTTAATCATGATAATGTGCAAAGAAAGACAAATTAAAAATAAAAAATAAAAAGAAACCGATTAGTTATAAAAGCTTAAATAAAATCACTAAAATAAGTTAAACCTTGAAGCAGATAGGGAAAGGATTAATCATGGAAATAAATTAAATATGGAAGACATAAAGGGAATAAACCATGGAAACAAATAAAGGGAATAAGCGAAATAATTATACATGGAAATAAAATAGATTAAACGAGGAAACAAATAAAGGGAATAAGAAAAACAATTATACATGGAAAGAAAATAAATTAAACAAGAGAACAAATAAATGAATAAGGAAAAGGATTATACATGGAATAAAATAGATAGATTGAACAAGGAAATAGATAAAGGGAATAAGGAAAATGATCCTACATGAAAAGAATAAATCAAATAAGTAAATAATACAAAGGTAATAAGGAACAAATTATGCATGAAAAGAAAATGGCAACAAATAAAGGGGTGTACATGGGAGGAAATGAAATTTAACTAAGGAAGTAACAAATAAAGTAAAGTAAAAACGAATAAATCCAATAAAGAAAACACAATCAAATGCAAGCAAAACACAATATGAGTCTAATGAATTGGATACATCGGAGTGGAGCTACCGAGAGAGTTTTAGTGACCGTCGAAAATATTCAGTTACTAGAGTGAAGTCGGAGGAATTTCTTTTAGACAGAGAGTTTTTTTCCTATATTTAAATCAGAGAATTTTTTGTATGAACCATGTCATTTTGAGTTTCTAATGAATTGGATAGAATCTATAACACATATAATGTACAGGTTAGAGTCGCAAATCAAGAATCGAATACATGTCTTCCAAATGTTGCTTAAATATCTCAACGATTTCAAAAGGACAAGTAAGGATGGATTTTTCATTTTGTTTCATTGAATATTATTACGAGCACAATATAAACGTTTTATGAGTTTTCATGCTACTATATAAATGATACAAAATAAAAAAATAATTAATTGTGTCTTGAACTTCTAAAATGACAAATAATAATGAGACAACTATTTTAGTAGCCACGACAGATAATTTGAGATAGATGGAGTAATTACGTACAATTTTTTTTTATTCTTTTTTTATGATTAGGACATAACAACATGCAATAGAAGTATCAAAGATCTTAAATTTAGTATGATTTTAAGTTTAACAACTACACAATTGTGTATGGTGGTAAATTTCGGAGGAAAATAAATTTACTTAAAATCTTATGTATCTCAACACATCACTCAATATTCTCCATACTGCTCCACACATAAAATAGCCAGTAATACATATATTAATAATAGTACCAAACGTACTTTAACTAGAAATTAAAAAATCTATTCCAAAATATATTTTTATTAAAAATTCTATTTATATATTAATTAAATAAACTAGGAATTGTCAAATTCTAAGCAATTTTGGCTTCTTACCTATGAATTGGTCTTCAACAAACTGAAATTCACAAAATAACTAATCCTATCTATAGCCTTAAAAACATACCATTAAGAGTAAGATGAGAAGTTTAAAGTTTAATTATTTTCAAAAATTAAACTGTATCATTAGAATAAACTGATGAGGAAATAGTGACACATTAATAAAACAGAGGGAGCACAATTTTAGATAATTCAACTTTTAGCATGATATCATTTTAATATGTGGTACCATGTCTTCATCCATAGGATTTTTTTTAATTTTTTTTTTGGTTTCCCATCAAGTGTCTTGTACCCGCATTGGGGTCCGACTAATTCGGATTCATGCCGGGTAGTCCCACATTGGGAGGCAAAGCACTCCCTAACAATGGTGGTTCCGTACACAAGGGGGCTCGAACTCGAGACCTTGGTTAAGGATGGAGTAATACCAGCCATTACACCACAATCATTGTTGGTCATCCATAGGATTTCAAACACCCAGATCAATCAAAAGTTTTAACTTTTAGAAGATATCTACATTGCTCACAAATATTCATTTTCGCATTTAAAAAATTCGTATAATTTAATCCATAATAATTTTCGCATTGAACACACGAATGCCTATAATTTTGAGTTACCTTGAGATCATTAGAACTTTTTTTTTTTAACAGTTAAATCACTGCATGTCCTTCGTGCGAGTTCGTATATTGGAATCCTTGTTTTTTTCCACTACTATTTCAACATCCTTCAAGGTAACCTACAAACACCTTGAATGAGATCTTCCTAAACACAGAATTCAAAATTAGAAGGGGAGATCTTCAGTTCATAAAGGGTCAAGTAATGTAGTTTTTGTATCCCTTTCCTATAATCAGTTGAGCAATTTTTTGTCCTGACTTTTGATCCTTCTCGCATTTGTAGATTATATACTACTCCCTCCGTCTCAATTCAAATGTCTTACTTTCCTTATGCATCTGTCCCAAAAAAAAAAGCCTCTTTTCATATATTTAGTAAGTTTCCAGTTTCAACATTCTACATGGCAAGTTTAAGATCACAAGATTTAAATGACTACATACATCTTTAATTTAAGACTACAAGAATCAAAAGTCTTTCTTTGTTAATTTCTTAAAATCCGTGTCCAAACAAACTAAAACACTTAAATTGGGACGGATGGAGTATATAAGTTTCCTTTACTGCAATTTCAAAAAATTAAGACATATTCTTGTAATACTTGATTTGTGAGGACTTATAAAGAACACATTAATCGGAGGGCAGGGAGTTTCAGTTTTCTTATCATGAGATTAGCTATCATTCTACCTGCTCATATGATTTTTGTATTTTTCACTTGAAATGAATAAAGAATGCAGTCCAAAAAAAAAAAAGTAGAATCATATCAAGTATAATAAGAATGCAAGAGAAAACAAAAATTCCGCATAAAAAACTCAAAATAACCATTAAATATAATGTATCTAAAGCTCTATGTTTATTTTCGTCCTAGGGAGTCTGGGCTCAAGAATAGAACCTTTGGCTTACATAGGTTCCTTTCACGTAGTTTTTGTTTTTTTCTACTTCGGAGGCTGTGGTGGATCCAGGATTTTTACTCAGGTTGTTCGGAAAAATAATTGAACCACTTGAGCTAGTCTTTTGCATTTGTTCAGGGTGTTCAAAAGTTAATATATGTACATGAACACAAAAAATTTACCCTAAATATATACTGTAATTTTTTGTCCAGGATGTTCGGGTGAACACCCTGGGCAATGACTAAATCCGCCCCTGTTCAGAGGTTTTGGTTTTATGTCCCCCTTCTTTTGTCTTATATTTACTTCCTTTGTACTATATAACGAGGTAGGGTCCACACCAAACTCCCCACGACCACGGGAGGTGAAAACCTGGGTGGATGGTTTAGCTAAAAACAAAGAAAATATTGTATTGGGGCTTATGGTTAAATAAAATTGTTGTTCTAGAGGTGTGACGATAGTATTTCTTTTTGAGAGGTGAAACTAGGACAAAAAATGTGAAGTTGACAGGGATTTATGTATTATTTGATAGTGAACTTGTTAGCCCAGGGGTTCATCTCTATAGTTTCGATTATAACAAACTCAGCCTTAAATTTAAATAATGAAATAGAAGAATATACCATTTGTGACTATTCTTGTTTGGCAGATTTATTAGTTCATAAGGTTGATCAATTAATCGAACAATTAAAAGTGATTAAATGCTATGGAAAGAGACAGATTTGGGTATTCAGCATAACACATGAAATTAATTGGTGATGATCTTATCGGGTAATTAGGAAGGAAAGTACCTCCATTTGGGAAAAAATCTTGAATCATGGAAGAATCAAATCAAAGAAAAATGGGCCGATGTCGGATACAAAAAGAATAGATTCAGCTTCTCCCTAAGTAGCATTCTTGTAAGTACACAATAAATTCTCCTATCTTTAAAAAGATAAGATATTGATACTGACCCGTCCATACAAAAGGTGGGTGTGAATAAAGAGAGGCAAAGCTGGGCGCATACTCTCTAGGGATGGACTTTAGACCAATCTTGTATGCACAATTCACAAACAAGAAAGAAGATGATAAAGATTTTATTTACCCAGAGCTTGAACTAATCCTCATTTAAGAGCTCATCAAGCAGATCAGGTCCCAAGTCCTCAAGAACCAACACATTGTTTCTCTTCTTTTCTTGCTTCTTTTTACTATTTCTTTTCTTGTGTCTCTCCTTTAAGGCTACTACTGATGTGCCAATAATCTCCTTGTCATCACTAGCTGAGTTACCGCAGCTCATTGCTTCTAGCGATTCGCGAACTCTATCCACTGGAAAGTTCAGACAAGTTGAAGGGCCGCGCATGGAGAGTGCAGCTTGGTCATAAGCTAAAGCAGCTTCTTCAGCAGTATCGAAAGTTCCAAGCCAAACCCTCGCCCCATTCCTGGTCGAATCCCTTATTTCAGCTGCATATTTCCCCCAACGCCTTTTTCTAACACCTCTGAAGGTCTTTTCTAGTGTTGAAGCAATCTCTTGTTGGGAAATCGTGACATCTGAAAATGGTTTCTTCTCATCAGAACCCCTAGAGAAATCCATATAATATTGAATGACTTATTAGTGCTTGGTTTTGGATGTGTATATAAATTTGAATTTTTAAGTGAAATAATTTGAAGTACGCATACACCTCCAATAATTTTGTTTGAAGAAAAGAGAGGCACATAGGAAAACAATATGTCGGATTCAACGGAAAACAACTGGCAAGAATCTTTCGCACCATACTCGGATCGAGAGAGCCTTATCGTGAATAGGGGTTTATAGTATGGGTGTCAAGTGGGCCGGGCCGGGTCGGTGCCCCGGTGGGCCATCACCCGAGCTGCTGGTGGGCTGGGTTGGTGGGCTGTCCACCTTGTCCGCCCAGCCCCCTAATAAAACCCACCTAGCCCAACCCCTTACACCTCTTAGTGGGCTTCGGTCAGGCCGGTGGTGGGCCGGGTTTACCGACTGGCCCGGCCCACTTGACACCCTTGGTTTATAGTTAGGTTTGCATCAATTGTCCTTTAAAAAGAAATCAAATCTCTATATTTCCAGGGAATTTCTCTCTAAAAAAATATGCAGTGTCTATTTTCCACTGAATATTAGTGAGGAAAATCTAAATAATAGTGTTTTCACACGAAAAAATTAAGAAGTTTTTCGGCGTTTCAATGAGAACCTATTTCTCACCATGTGTTTTCTCAGGGAGCTAGTTCGGTGGAAATAAGATGGAAAAATCATGTTTTATAGCACAAATTTCTCACTGAATGTCGGTGTACAAAACCTCAATTTTTATTAGTGACCTAAGCACATACTAGAGTAACTATATTCTAGCATATATAATATAACACTACCAAATCAATTATTCTTTAAGGAATAACGAATTATATATATAATCAAGTTATATATGTATTTACTTTTCTATGATACCATTTACCTATAACAACAACAACCACCTTTATAACAGTATGTTCTTTGTAAATTATCTCTCATATAATAGCTATCTTCATTTTTTCTGGTAACATAATAATGAACCATCTTTATAAAAATAAAATATATATGATTACCAATAATAAGTGTAGACATTTTGATCAAATATTTGATCATTTAGTACACTATTTATGACAAAGAATAATATATGAATATATATTTTTCATCATTTAAATATTTTCCTTCGCTATACAAAGTGTAACTAAGCTTAGAATTTGACAATAAAAACTAAAAAATTATATTTTATGTATCGTAAGATTTTTCAAATTTTATAAAAGAAAATACACATATACACAAATACTGTGTGTGAATTATATCTTTTAAATAGGTATTTATATACTCTGTTTGATTTTTTTTTTTTTTTGTGTGATTATATTTTTTGCTTAAAATCAAATCGAACCAAAATAGTGTCAGTTTTTTTTCTTCGATTTTCAATGTGGTTTTCCTATTTTCCGTGAATAACCCTAATCGTGAAAGAGAGTTTAGCATACCTCCATAATATTGGATAATTTAAAATTACATAAAGAAATCTATGCGAACTGTCAAATGCTCTGCTAGCTACATTTCCACCAGATCTATATAGAAAAGGAAAGGAAAATAAGAAGAGATAACTACACAAGAGATGTAAGTTTTTCATCGTCTTTCATATATAGGCCCTTTGGATGAACGGACACTTTAATGCGAGTAAATTTCCTAAAAGATCATTCATGTATTGAGAAATGTCTACAAAAATCATTTTTGTTTGTTTTAGGACTAGAATATCACTTAACTATCACTATTTTCTCAAAATATACTAAACACACAAAACTATCATTCTCTCCTAGTTGGCATGCCATGTCACATAAATCTTTTTAAATAAAATATTTATTTATCCATTTAACTCAACCCAACCCAAAAACATTTAACTTACCAACTCATGTCTTACATCAATTTAACCCGGTTAGAAAACATCAAAGAAGCTTAATATTTATATTGGATTTTGATTATTATTTTTTTTGCGCTTTGCATCCTTAACGTATACTCTCTTTTATGATTTGCACCCTATTCAATTTTTTTTGTCGATATGCCCCCTAATCTCTATATTTTGTTACAAACCATAAAAGGTTTACTTTGTTTTATTATTTACAAGGGTAAATATGAAAAAAATACAATTAAAAGTTTCCTAAACTAATTTTTTCATCAACAACCTAAATTAAATGCTACTTATTGTTTACTATCTTCTTTGAAAACACTGATTTCACCATTTGCCAAAAGGATAGAAAACTTATTTAATTGTCAATGTTTATTCTCTCTTTACCTGCCTCTTTGTAAGGGTTTATTACAAACCAGGTTATTGTTTACTACGTATATTAAGTCTCTTCTCCAAACCACTGATTTCACCATGCATATGGAGAAGGATGATGTATTTGACTTCTTGACAATCTTTTGTGCAGTATTATCAGGAAACAGAATATGTCTTTCCCCGTGTGGGGAGACTTTTGATGTGTAATGTTGTGTCTCATGGTATTTACTACTGCAAAAGTTACGTTAAAGGTGCATATCGTCCAAAAAAAAGGACTTCAAATCATAAAAGGGAGTATACGTTAAGGGTGCATAACGCAAAAACTCCAAAATCAGGTATAAAAGTTACGTTACTTATTTGATTTTTTTTAACCGGGTTAAATTGATATAAGACATGAGTTGGTTGGTTAAATGGGTTTGAGTTGGGTTGAGTTAAATTGATTTAATGAGTTAAATAAATTTATTATTAAATAAATAGAATTTTATGTGACATGGCATGCAAATTAGGAGAGAAGGAAGGGTTTGTGTGTTTAGTATATTATGAGGAAAATAGTGAAAGTTGAGTGATACTCTAGTCCTAAAACAAACAAAAGTGATATTTATAGGTAATTCTCAATACATAGATGAGCTTTTAGGGAATTTACTCCTTTAATGCTACAATGTTGTTTGTTTATATAAATACTTGATAAGAGAGCCCTATGGACAGAAGAAAAGTGATTCGTTTTTACTCTATAAACTAGAAGAGGAACAAGAAAGAAATGATTGTTGGATCGGAGTTCGACTTATAGATCATATTTTGATATATAGCAATATTCACTTGGGATCTTTAAATAAAGCCATTTTTATGGATGTCTTAGGCCGAATTGCGCAGAAAGCCGATTTGAAGACCGTTATCCAAAGCATAATCGAAGTTCATAAACACATTTTATGTTGAAAATCTGGGAGAGCAAGACAACAAAAAACACTTAAAAAAACGTAACTCACTGGAAGAGAAATGGAGGAAAGATAATTTTCTATTTCAATTTGACTTGAACAAAATGGCTAGCATACCTGGGCATGCATGATAGACTTCATCTCCCAAAGTACATGAATGAGCTCACTAGACAAATCTAGAATTTTCACCAATTCATGTATATCTCCTAATGCACTATTCTATTAGTTCATGAACAATTAAATGACATGTGAACAAGTTTATTTTTTCAACATCCCCCCTTAAGCTAGATTCACTACTCCAAAAGCCATCCGCAACTTCTGAAAAATATCAATCTTCAATGGCTTGGTGAAAATGTTCGTAACTTGGTCTTGAGATTTCACAAACTCAAGCTCTACCTCCTTTTTCGATATGCAATCTCAAATGAAATGATACTTAGTAAGTTTTTCACCTTGTCCAAACCTTTAAAGGAAATTTGAAAAAATATCCCATGCTTGTTGATCGCATTTGCAACCTTCTCAAACATCTTTTCATCCCCGTCTTTTGGTCTTTCTTCTTTGTGGCAGCGGCATCATCTTCTTCATCAACTTCGCTTTCCAGCATTTCCCAAACATCATAGGCTCCAAGCAAAGCCTTCATTCGGATGCACCAACTTCCATAGTTTTCTTTAGTGAGCATTAGAACATGGAATGGAGTTCCATTGGTGTTAGTCATTTTCTCTTTACATTTAGTTGTCTCTCCAAAACAGCGGCTCTGATATCAAATGTTGGAAATTTGGGAGAGCAAGACAACAAAAAACAGTCAAAAATACTCACTAAAGAGAAATGGAGGAAAGATAATTTTCTATTTCAATTTGACTTGAACAAAATGGCTAGCATACATGGGTTTTTACAAATGAACTACACCAATTCTAGACTTCTCCTTTTCCCAAAGTTAGACTTCATCTCCCAAAGTACATGAATGAGCTCACTAGACTAATCTAGAATTTTCCACCAATTCATGTATCTCCTAATACATTAATCTATTAATTCATGAAGTAAATTAAATGACATGTGAACAAATTCTATAATGTGAACAAGTTTATTTTTTCAACATTTTGAAATAAACTCGTGATATGTATTTGTTGTAAAACTTGTAATAAGAAGAAACAACATTCCTCTAGATATCTTATAATTATATATCTTTAGGCATTTCAGAATATTTTTTTTTTGTTTCACACCTGGTGTTCAGTACCTTTATTGGAGCTTGATTATATCTGATTCGCGCTGCATAAGGCCCATTCAAATGAAGTGCTCCCACCAAGAATTTTTCCATAAACAGAACTTGAACCCGAGACCTCTTATTAAGGAGAAGTAACCCCATCCGTTGCGTCACATCCTTTGGTGGTCTCATAATATCGATAGCACCAGAGGTTAGTGAGTTGTAGTTATAAAAAGGAATATATGCAATATGTTCTCAATTACATTTATATTGATCATTATCATCGTATTACTCTAGTGTCTAGAGGTTAATGGGTCGTTAAAACTGTGTTTGGTACCAAAGAAAATAGCTGCTTGAAAATTGTTGTTCTGGAAAATAAGTGGTTTTCATATTGATTTTTTGGTGTTTCGTAAGTAAGCAAATCTCCGCAGATACTCCGTTGAGGAGGTGTGAGAGGTTGGTCGTGGTTGCGCTGAGAAGAGAGAGCGGTAGGCCTAAGAAGTCTTGGGAGAGGTGATTAGGCAGGACATCGTGCAACTTCAGCTTACCGAGGATATGACCTTGGATGGGAGCGTGTGGAGATCTTGTATCAAGGTAGACGGTTAGTAGGTGGCACACATATTTATTTTCTGTACTAGAAAGAGTCCGCAACTTAAATGACCCAAAAAGTAGGGTTTGAGACCAAAATAACCCATTAAAAAAAGTTACATAAGTACCTTTTGCGCACTAATTTAGTGCGCAATAGTACAGTTTAGTCCTATTGCGTACTAAATTAGTACGCAATAGAGGTTAATAAAAACCCTACTAGCTTCATTTTTCCAAGTTACTCTTCTTCACCTCCTCCATTTTCACTCGTTCAACATACTTTAGCCCCCCCAAAATCATTTCCCAAGGCTCTGAAACGTCAAACTTTGCTATAGAACCCGATGTTTGTGAATGTGGTCATTATTGTAAGCTAAGAACATCAAGGACCCAAGATAATCCAGGTCATCATTTTTGGCGTTGTAAAGTGCTCGAAGTAAGTGTTTTTACAATTTTTTAGGGTTTAATTTTTTTTTCACGTTATTTACATATTTTACTTTAAAAACTGATTTTCTTGTAATGTTTATAGGATATGGGCAGCTGCAAACATTTTTGTTGGGAAGACAACATTCCTATTGATAAAAAGGTGGTGGCGAAGTTTAAAAAACTTCTTGTTGATAGAGATACTGCGACTTCACTTATCTCTTGAGATACCGTGAAGTTTTACTTGCAATTTAAGCTTATGAAAGCTCAAGAAAAAATTGACCTTTTGGAGGTCCTACTAAGAGAATCTGAAGAAAAACAAAGTTTTCTTAAGGCTAACCTCAGACAAACTCAACACGAGAAAAATGCTTTGAAAGAAAAATTGAAATTTTGGAAGATTATTTGTGGTATGTTGTTGTTGTTTATTATTTCTATGTATTTTTTTTATTAAGTTTAATATTTCTATGTATTTTGTTTTTCTATGTATTTTCTATTTAGTTCGTTATTTTTATGTACTTTGTTTTTACTAGTTGCACGTTTTCATTTATTATGCAATACGCACCCTTTATATACTAATTTATTTGTGTGTTTTTTTTTAAATTGTGAATTGTTGAACTTTTTATGTATTATTAACTCTAAGAAGATTATATAAATTAATAATAGACAATAACAATCAAAGCAAATTAAAAACATATTACAAATACTTAAATTAATGACTTCATCATAAACTAAAAATACAAATTAACTGCATGAGTCCGAAACTTAAATGAACCAAACTCTAAGAGAGTGGATCAAAATAACCCTTAATCATCAGAATAGAAATCCTCAATATCGTCCTCAGAACAATATTTTGGGTTTCTTAAGATATATCTTTTTTCTGTAGATGTTAATTCTCTACTTGTTGATGATGCTCGTTCTTCGTCCAACTTTATCATGTAAAATCTACAACGTCTTGCTAGCATTCTGTTGTTTTCTTTTCTAATCCTTTGTATGGAAAGCTCGCAAGTTTCTGGACCTACTCGAGGCATGGTTATTGAGTACCTTGTTGGGATTTGAGCGTTGAGATTTTCCAAGTCACGAACAAGAAGTTCTAATTTGACATGCCCATATGCCCATTCTCGGCGTAATCCGCAATAATATTATAGTGGATCTGAATATTTCGCGCGGCAAAAATCATCATTATGCTCTATAAGAAGGTGGAATTTCAAATCGTCTAGTTTAAAATCATTGTTATCAAGAAAACTTGTTTCACTGGAATAGCTGCTATGATTTGAACTATCATCACCACTGCTATTCAAATCATTTGGAAGGAATAAAGACCAATCTACATTTCTACTACTCGACATTGAATATGTTGTAGTCCCATAACAAATGAACGGCTACTTACATAGTTGCAAACCCCTAAGTACCCTCGGGGGTAGTCATTATGTCCCTACCTACTTACTTTATTATAAAAAAATATTAATGTTCATCAGACATATCATAGTCTAAATCCCACTTGGTTCTAAATCTTACGTAATCATGTTGACCATATTCTACCCTTAGGCAGCGTATTTTCATCCGATTGTTCTCTTTGCGAAAAAGGTTAAGAGTAAAATTCAACTCTTGTGGAGTGCCACGAGTCATTGACCTAGCACCTTTTTTGGGCGTTTAAGCCCTAATGACCTCAAGTTTTGTTCCAGTGCTACAGCCTCCCTGACACGCCAACCCCACTCCTCTCTCATTGTATTATTGTATTCTCGATTGAATCCGTTGTTCGGGTTATTTGAGTATTTAAAATCATCATCTAGTTCTCATGCCCTACTCATAGCTTTGAATATGTTTGTTGGGGTAAAACATGTAATAGAACCAATATCAGCAAATTGGGTATAGAATGACATGATGACTCATTTTTAATGTGAATGCTAGTTGTTTGCCAATCATGTTATAAACTACTCCTTGATTTGACAACTCTAACTTATATTGCGCAACATTTAAATGCGCATGGGTTTTCAGAATGACATGCTTGATTTGACAACACCATGCTGCATTATTTGACCGCTTTTTATGACACTAACTTATAGTGCGCAAAATTTAAATGCGCAATATATGAGCCATAGATGACATGCTCGATTTGACAATACCATGCTACATTATTTGACCGCTTTTAATGACACACTATGCTTGATTTGACAACACAATGCTATATTATTTGATCGCTTTTTATGACACTAACTTATATTGCGCAACATTTAAATGCGCAATAAATGAGCCATAGATGACATGTTTGATTTGACAACACCATGCTGCATCATTTGATCGTTTTTTATGACACATTATGCTTGATTTGACAACAGAATTCTACATTATTTGACCACTTTTTATGACACACTATGCTTGATTTGACAACACAATGTTGCATTATTTCAGGAATCTTATCCTATTGCGCAATGTTTTCATGCACAAAAGTATTGCCCAGTGTTTTCATGCGCAATAGGGGTTAATCCCACGTTTTTGAAGTGTTCGCTTTTGCGCTCAAGTTTTTTATATTTACTATGAAAGTTGGACGAGGTAAAAACTCATCTGTTTCATAAGTTTAAGTCTTTTAAGTTCTTGAAAAAAAAAAAACTTCAGAGAAAAATGTCTTCTCCTCCTTCAACTGTTAAGATTTCTCTATTTTGGGATGGAGATATACTTGATGACAATAATACCATTCGTTATAGTATCAAACCACAAGCCCATGTAAAGTTTTCAATAACCTTAAATTATGAAACATTAGTCAGTTACTTACACAAAAAAATGAAAATTAATCCTACTCGGTATGGATTATCTGTAATAGACAGATATTCACATACCGTATCAGAAGGTTTAGTGCTTTACGGTGTGTGAAATATCAATGATGATCACTCTTTGTAATGACCTTTCCGGTCATTGTGGGAAATTAGGACTCCGTTGGAAATTCCGAGGCCGCGGATGGATTCGTGGGGCATCTTTTTGTATGTGTGCATGTTTTGTGTCGTGTTTTTGAGGCCTTGGATGAAATGTGGGTGATAGGGGGAAAAATTGGAAAAAATCGAGCTCACTGCCCAAAATGAATCGTTGTGGCGGTGGAAGTACCGCTGTGGCGGTACGTGGACCGCTGCCAGTGGCCATCCATTTCCTTGGTGGCCGCTGTAGCGAGCAATATACCGATATGGAGGCACCGTTATAGCGTTGGATGGACCGCCATAGCGATCACTGAGGTTTCATGGTGGGCTGGTATAACGGCATCGCTACAGTGGCGTGATAATCGCTCTAGCTGTCGACATAAAATAATAGCCCGAATTTCATACACTCAATTTTATTTTCTCTTCTCACAAAACACCAACACACTTCCCAACAAACACCTAGAGAGAATTTTCAAGCTAGGGCAGGATAACCTTGAAGAGGTAAGTTCCATCACTTTTCATTCTATCATTCCCTTCCCCTTCATTATGATAATCATCTTCATGGGTCTTTAATGGTGAAAGTGAAGTAGAAACCTTAGAATATCAATAAACTTTCTAAACTTAATGGGTTGGGGTTATTATCGCGTATTTATCATTTAAATGGATTGATTAGTTTCTATTTGTCATAAAGTGAACATTTAAAATCATAAACAAAGTGATTTGAGACCTAGGGTTCTATAAATATGGTGTATTTGCCATAGAAACCTGTTTGTAATGGTATTTGCCATAGAAAACTGCTTGATGACAATAATACCATTCGTTATAGTATCAAACCACAAGCCCATGTAAAGTTTTCAATAACCTTAAATTATGAAACATTAGTCAGTTACTTACACAAAAAAATGAAAATTAATCCTACTCGGTATGGATTATCTGTAATAGACAGCTATTCACATACCGTATCAGAAGGTTTAGTGCTTTACGGTGTGTGAAATATCAATGATGATCACTCTTTGTAATGACCTTTCCGGTCATTGTGGGAAATTAGGACTCCGTTGGAAATTCCGAGGCCGCGGATGGATTCGTGGGGCATCTTTTTGTATGTGTGCATGTTTTGTGTCGTGTTTTTGAGGCCTTGGATGAAATGTGGGTGATAGGGGGAAAAATTGGAAAAAATCAAGCTCACTGCCCAAAATGAATCGTTGTGGCGGTGGAAGTACCGCTGCGGCGGTACGTGGACCGTTGCCAGTGGCCATCCATTTCCTTGGTGGCCGCTGTAGCGAGCAATATACCGATATGGAGGCACCGCTATAGCGTTGGATGGACCGCCATAGCGATCACTGAGGTTTCATGGTGGGCTGGTATAATGGCATCGCTACAGTGGCGTGATAATCGCTCTAGCTGTCGACATAAAACAATAGCCCGAATTTCATATACTCAATTTTATTTTCTCTTCTCACAAAACACCAACACACTTCCCAACAAGCACCTAGAGAGAATTTTCAAGCTAGGGCAGGATAACCTTGAAGAGGTAAGTTCCATTACTTTTCATTCTATCATTCCCTTCCCCTTCATTATGATAATCATCTTCATGGGTCTTTAATGGTGAAAGTGAAGTAGAAACCCTAGAATATCAATAAACCTTCTAAACTTAATGGGTTGGGGTTATTATCGCGTATTTATCATTTAAATGGATTGATTAGTTTCTATTTGTCATAAATTGCACATTTAGAATCATAAACAAAGTGATTTGAGACCTAGGGTTCTATAAAAATGGTGTATTTTCCATAGAAAACTGTTTGTAATGGGAATGTTTGATAGAACGTTGTATAAATTGATGGTAAATGACTACTAGAGACCTTGATAGGTTGTTTATCACCTAGAAAATCATCCACCCTTAGAATAGGGGAAGGGAAGGGTATTCTTGCTTTGGTGTGTGTGAATTGAGCATTGTGACTCATTAAGCCTTCTATTTTTAAACCGTGAACGTATTGAGGCTTTGAGGAAAGGAAAGGCTGTAGCAGAGTAAACTACGTGTTCCAGCTCTACTTTGAGGTAGGTTACAGTTTACTTAAGTTAGACTTTAGTTAGTTGATTGTATGTCTGGTGATTTCCTTAGGAGAAAGAATGTCTAGTTTTCATGCATGGTATTGTGTGGTTAAATTCCTACGTGAATATGATTGATTGATTGATTGTGTAGGCTCAGTGCCATTATTCCTGTTTGATTAAATCTACAGTGGATGTGTTGTGTTGATAAGCTAATATAATCTTCTCAACGGTATTGTGGCATGAAATGATGAGTTGATTTTTGATATTGGAAAGGTAAGAAGCACTGTTTTGTAAGAGGTATGGAAAGGCACTCATATGACCTAGATTATGGGCTCGTGGTGTGAGTATCGTTCCGGAAATGAGAGGTACTTGATATGTCCCGCGATCGAGGTTCGTTCCAGGACAGAGGTTTATGCTCGAGTCTGAGGAGTGGATCCGGAATGGGTAGTACATGGACACCATGGGTCCCCTGCAGGTCATGACTACTGAGCTTAGACAACAGCTAGCATGTATGTACAGCGAGTGAGGTTATTATGCTAAATTTATTTCCGTTGTGACTTACTTGATTGTGATGCTTGACATCTTAGTGATTTAATAGTGATTGTTCTTGGTTGACTTGCTGTGATTTATTGATATTCATGACTGTTGACTGACTTGTTTTATTCTATCGATTTTACGAAATACGCATGATACTAATCTTAGTCGGCCTATGATATCTACCGGTACATAGTGTTTGTACTGATACTACCTTGCTGCATTCTTTGAGTGCAGATTTTGATATAGAGACAGTTGCTCATCCTCACATCTAGCGTGGAGGATGTTGTTGACAGATTTTAGGGTGAGCTTCTTCCCATGCCAGGCCTCCCGAAGATCTTCTTGCTATGATGTCTTTTCGTACTCTGGACATTATGGATTACTAAATTGTTGGACTTCAAATTCTTCGACATGTTTTTAGCTTAGAGTCTTGTACGATGACTTTCGAATTCTGGGGATTGTAATATTTAGAACTTCTGCACTTATTTCAGTATTTATGGCATGACTTATTTTGTTCTTTGATGTTTGAATGAGTAATAATTGTTTAGCTTGGTTAATATAAAACTGAATTGAATGGCTAGGTGTCTTATATGTTGGTTTTTCCACTAGGATTTAGATGGGTGCCAGTCATGGCGGGTTGGGTCATGACAAAGTTGGTATCAGTGCTTTAGGTTCGTCGATCTCATCGTACAAGGACATGTCTAGCAGAGTCTTATAGATCGGTACGGAGACATCTATACTTATCTTCGAGAGGCTGCTGGACACTAGGAAAACTCCCTTTTCTTTCTTATTTCATGCTACTTGATTCAAATTGGTATCTGACTATCTTTCATTCCCTCGTAGATGGCGAGAACACACGCGACAGCAGCTAGAGTTGGAGGTGGAGGTAGAGGAGCTGGCAGAGGGGCGGCCCCAGCTGGGGGCGACGTCCCAGTGGTTGACCGGATGCCTCCAGTGGTTCCTAATAAGTTAGAGGGAGATGCAGTCGTACCTGCCCAGCCAACAGCAGTACCAGTTCCACCAGGAGATGCAGCTGCTCAGGGTATACCAGATGCTATGGCATAGGTGTTGTATTGGTTGCATGAGTTAGCACAGGCCAGAGCTATACCAGCGGGTCCTGCAGGTAGGGGCGCAGAGGTAGCGGCCCCAGATCCAGACACAACATAGGCTCCGGGAATTTAGCATGCAGCAGCGGTGGCACCTCACTTGGATGAGGTTCTGGGTTTTGAGGCCTTCCCGAGGTCAGTTGTAGGGCCAGTGATGACTGATGAAGAACATGATCTATTTTAGAGTCTCACGAAAATGAAGCCTCATGTGTTTTATGGTACTGAATCGGAGGACGCATATAATTTCATTATCAATTGTCGTGAGAGGCTCCATAAGATGGGGGCCGTGGATAAGTACGGGGTAGAGTTTTTGACCTTCCAGTTCTTTGGTGATGCCAAGCTTTGGTGGAGGGCTTATATGGAGTGTAGGCTAGGTGGGTCTCCTCTGTTGACTTGGGTTCAGTTTTACTTGGTGTTTCTGGACAAGTACGTTTTGCGTACTCTGAGGGACCAAAGGAAGGATGAGTTCGCTACTACTAGTCAGGGGAACTCGTCTGTTGCTGCGTATGAGTCCTGTTTCCACTCCCTTTCTAGTTATGCCCTTCAGTTTCTGCCCACTAAAGGGGAGAGGATACAGCGGTTTGTGAAGTTGAACATCGGGCTGTAGTTATCGGCTCTTCAGCTTGTAGCCACAGGGCTTCATTTCGGGAGATAGTGGAGCATGTCCGTATCGTTGAGGGGATTAGGAATGAGAGTTATACAAGGAAAGTTGAGAAGAAAGATCGTAAAGGTGGGATGTTCAGTAACTCCTTCTCGAGGGGTCAGAATTTGCTGGTATATTCAGGGCGGCCATTTCAATCCGCGATGCAGGAGTCAGCTGGGGGCCCATCAGGGGAAAATTATCAGACTTGCGGTCAGTAGGAAGCTACACTACTTCATCAGCTTCTGTTCAGCGGCCTACGCTGGACCGTGCTTACTTCGAGTATGGTGAGATATGGCATATTAAGAGGTATTGCCCCAGACTTAGACAGAGTGAGCAGGGAAATCAGTATTAGACTCCTTGACCTCTATTTGCACCAGATCGAGGGCGTAAGGATCGCGCACCGGCAGGGCGGGGCTGCCACATCACGGGTAAGGGTGGTGCCCAGCCTAACCGAGGCTGTCCTCAGGCAGGTAGAGGCCGATAGCAGCCCGGCAGGGGCGGGGCTCAGACTGGTAATGGTAATCGCGATGGTACATAGGCGACAGGGGGGCGCAGTCATTTGTACGCCTTCCCAGGTAGACCCGAGGCTGAGGCCTCTGATGTAGTTATCACAGGTACTATCTCTGTTTATGACCATATGGCTTCTGTTTTGTTTGATCTGGGTTCTACCTTTTCCTATGTATCTACCTATTTTGCTGTGGGTCTGGATATGATGCGTGATACTCTTGATACCCCTATTTTTGTGTCTACTCCTGTTGAGGATTTTGTGGTAGTGGATAGCGTCTACCGTTCGTGCAATTTCTTTTATGGGGTATAGTACTTGGGCAGATTTGGCGATCTTAGACACGGTAGACTTCGATGTCGGTATGAGTTGGTTGTCTCCGCATTATGCTATACTTGATTGCCATTCTAAGACTGTTACACTAGCCATGCCCAAGGCACCTAGACTCGAGTAGAAAGGTAACCTTAGTCCCCTCTCTAAGAAAATAATATCCTTTGTTTGTTCTAGGAAGCTAGTAGAGAAGAGTTGTTTACCTTATCTGGCACATATCTGTGATACCAGTGCCGATACTCCATTCTTTGATTCGGTTCCACTGGTACGCGAGTTTGCGAATGTGTTCCCCACAGACTTTCCTGGTATGCCACCAGATCGTGATATTGACTTCAGAATTTACTTAGACCCAGGGACTCGGAGTATCTCCATCCCACCTTATAGGATGGCACCAGCAGAACTCAGGGAACTGAAAGATCAGTTGCAAGATCTTCTGAGAAAGAGGCTTATTCACCCGAGTGCCTCTCCGTGGGGTGCCCCTGTGCTGTTTGTTAAGAAGAAGGATGGGTCTATACGTATGTGTATTGATTACACAGCCATACAAGATACCTCTCATATATCAGCAAATATCAAGAGCAAACAGCTTTTTCTTTTCTACTTTAATACCTGCTTATGCAAATAGTTTTGAAGCCCAAAATATATATGCCTTGGAGGGGACAGGTTATGATAATCCAATAAAGTGCTGCCTATGGTGTGTATACTCAAACTATTAATAAGTGTGTTAAAGATGATAATTTCTCAAAATATGCACAAGATTTGAAACGGTCAGCTGAATAAGGTAACTGTCCGAAAAAAGTACCCCATTCACCGTGTTGATGACTTGTTTGATCAGTTTTAGGGAGCTTCCGTGTTCTCTAAAATCGATTTAAGGTCAAGGTACCATCAGTTGAGGATTCGAGTAGAGGATGTTCCTAAAACCGCTTTTCGGACCAGGTATGGGCACTATGAGTTCTTGGTTATGTCTTTTGGGCTTACAAATGCCACAGCTGCGTTCATAGATTTGATGAATAGTGTGTTTAAGCCCTATTTAGACTCATTCGTAATAGTGTTCATTGATGATATCCTGGTGTACACTAGGAGTAAGGAAGAGCATGAGAAACATTTGAGAATTGCTCTTAGAGTATTACGAGAGAAAGAGTTGTATGCTAAGTTCTCCAAGTGTGAATTCTGGTTGTCTTCTGTGTCTTTCTTGGGGCCTGTTATTTCGAAAGAGGGTATTATAGTGGATCCTCAGAAAATTCAGGTAGTCAAGGAATGGGCTAGGTCCACATTAGTGATCAAGATCTGTAGTTTTATGGGTCTGGCTAGCTACTATCGTCAGTTTGTGAAAGGGTTTGCCTCTATTGCTTCTCATATGACCTGTTTGACTCAGAAAGAGGTACCGTTTTAGTTGTTCGATGAGTGTGAGGAGAGCTTTCAAAAGCTCAAAACATTGTTGACCACATCACCGATTCTAGCATTGCCCGCGGAGGGCAAGGATTTTGTTATTTACCGTGATGCTTCACGTTCTGGTTTGGGTGTTGTTTTGATGCAGGAAAAGAAGGTGATTGCAGGAAAACAAGTTGAAGGTGCATGAGAAGAACTATCCTACTCATGATCTAGAGTTGGCAACGGTGGTGTTTGCGTTGAAAATCTAGAGGCACTACTTGTATGGTGTCCATGTGAGGTGTACACAGACCATTGCAGTTTGCAGCATGTGTTCAGTCAGAAAGATCTGAACTCTATACAACGGAGATGGATGGAACTGCTGAAAGACTATAACATCACCATTTTATACCACCCTGCTAAGGCTAATGTAGTAGCTGACGCATTCAGCAGGAAGTCGGCTAGTATGGGAAGTCTGGCTCGTTTGATCTCTTCTGAGCATCCGTTGGCTAGAGAGGTGCAGACTCTAGCTAACAGTTTTATAAGACTGGATATTTCTAACACTGGCAAGGTGTTGGCTTGTGTTGAGGCTTGGTCATCATTTTTAGAGCAGATTAAAGCTAAGCAGTTTGAAGATGCTAAGCTATGTAAAATACATGATAAGGTGTTGCGTGGTGAGGCCAAAGAGGCCGTGATTGATGAGGAGGGCGTTCTGCGGATCAAAGGGTGAGTGTATGTGCCACGTGTGGGCGACTTGATTAAGACCATTCTGACGGAGGCTCATAGTTCAAGGTATTCTATCCATTCGGGTGCCACTAAGATGTATTGTGATTTGAGGCAACATTACTGGTGGACTATGATAAAACGTGATATAGTAGAGTTCGTTTCTCAGTGTCTGAATTGCCAACAGGTGAAGTATGAACATCAGAAACCTAGGGGTACATTGCAGAGGATGCCCATTCCCGAGTGGAAGTGGGAAAGAATAGCCATGGATTTCGTGGTGGGTCTTCCGAAGACGCTAAGGAAGTTCGACTCTACCTGGGTTATTGTTGATAGGTTAACTAAGTCTGCCCACTTTATTCCAGTGAAGATAACTTATGATGCGGAAAAATTAGCTAAGGTTTACATTCGGGAGGTGCTTAGACTCCACGGGGTTCCTATCTCCATCGTGTCTGACAGGGGCATCACGTTCACATCCAGGTTTTGAGAGTGTTTGCATGAGGAGTTGGGTACGAGGTTAGATCTTAGCACATCCTTCCATCTTCAAACTAACAGGCAGTCTAACCAGACTATTCAAGTTCTTGAGGATATGCTTCGGGCGTGTGTGATAGATTTTGGTGGGCATTGGGATCAATTCTTGCCCTTAGCCGAATTTGCTTAAAATAATAGCTATCACTCGAGTATTGATATGGCCCCATTTGAGGCATTTTATGGAAGGAGGTGTAGGTCTCCTATTGGATGGTTTGATGCATTCAAGGTGAGACCGTGGGGTACTGATCTTCTGAGAGAGTCCCTAGAGAAGGTGAAGGTAATTCAAGCCAAGCTTTTAGCAGCGGAGAATAAGCAGAAAGAGTATGCGGATCGCAAGGTCTGAGAACTTGAGTTTGAGGAAAGAGAGCAAGTGTTGTTGAAGGTCTCACCCATGAAGGGTGTGATGAGGTTTGGGAAGAAGGGCAAGCTTAGCCCGAGGTTTATTGGTCCGTTTGAGATTCTCAAACGTGTGGGAGAGGTGGCTTACAAGTTAGCTTTACCTCTGGGCTTATCAGGCATTCATCTTGTGTTCTATGTGTCGATGTTGAAGAGGTACCACGGCGATGGTTCCTATATCATCCGTTGGGATTCGGTTTTATTAGATGAAAATATGTCGTATGAGGAAGAGCCCGTTGCTATCTTAGACAGGGATGTTCGCAAGATGAGGTGTAAGGAAATAGCTTCTGCGAAAGTTCAATGGAAGAATCGACCAGTGGAAGAAGCTACTTGGGAGACAGAGTGCGATATGCATAGCTGTTACACCTCGGAAATTTCCCCGTGAATGTACAACGAATAGACTAACAAAGAATACGAGTATATGATGTTTTAATAAGAAGGGGACGACGTTTGACGATCCTGAGTAAGATTTCAAAGGTAATTGCAATAAGAGATAGGTTATGCTCCACAACGACTACTTATGGGTCCTGAAAATGTGAAGAAGTTGCAGATTTACACTTTGGCCCAGTCGATCGTAAAATGAAATACGGACCGTAAAGTGGTATATGGCCCGTAAACTACCATGTCGTATTTCAACTTACAAAACTTCAACTTTCTGCCAAATGATCAAATAGTTAAATACTACTTGGAATACGGACCGTAAATCGAAATATGACCCGTAAACCGTGATCGTAAATCACCATGACCTCCAGCATACCTTTTTGGTTCTGTTATGCTTAAATACGACCATGAAATACGGCCCGTAAACTAGAATACGGACCGTAAACTGGGTTTACGACCACTGTGCACTTCAACTATTGTTCATTCCGGATTAGATTTTAAGTCATTAAAAGGAGACCCAAGCTCATTAAATTCATTTCATTTCCACGATGCTTCTCTCTAGAAACCTCTAGAATTTTCACGACCCAGCTAAGGGCTGCGACGGGTACCAGGGGCTAACCACCGAGCACCGCTCGCTCTGTCACTCATTTTTCTCAGTTAATGCTCTTTTTATCATCTTTATACTCATTGCGGAGGAAAATCATATTCGTATGAAAACATAAAATACTTTCATGTACATGTGCCCTTAGGCTATCAAAATAATATAGATATGTATACAGTAGTGATCTCGTGAGACCATGTAACCCGCACTGTGTATCTACGAGCCTCTACTGGAGTGCTGAACATAAGGACGGGACAAGACCCCGTCGTGCCCAAAAAAAATACATATACATGGCTATATATACACAAAATAATAATCATAAGCACCTCCGGGACAATGGAGGGCTTCCAATCAACTGACAGCTGCTACGGATCTAGATCAAGCTCTCCTCCCTGTCTACCTGTGGGCATGAACACAGTGTCCAAAGAAAACGGACGTCAGTACGAATATTGTACTGAGTATGAGAGGCATAAACAATGAAGTAAGACAATGATATAAAGAAGATACTCATATGGAACATCAGAATCTAACTGCCAAGTATAAGAAAACAAATCATGCTGTCTCACTCATGCTCATCATCATATCATATCATAAATGCATCATGTATAAACTGCCCGTCCATATCGGATCGGTGTGATAATCATAACATGAGCCTGCGTCCAGGCCTCCCGCGTCCGGGGTAACACCTCATGCCACCCACTAGTGGTGTCTGCCCATGCCATTTGGCCATGGTGTATCATATAGCTGCCCGCCTTGGCAGTGACTGCCTGGCCAAATAGGTGCGGTGTAATAGTAATATCATCATATGCTTATCACAATATGCTTAGCTTATCATAATACATACATAAGGCTCAAGATCAACCATACTTTATCGGGGTAACGTAAGGTCGTGATCCCCCGATTGCATTATGGAACAATCATGGACATTCTGCCTCACCTTGAAGGAATTAGCATATAAGGTGAGTGTAAGCGATAAATAACATCATTAGACTTTTTATACTTTGACTCATTACCTTGTGTAGCTAATTATAGACATAGGCTCATGGATAAGAAATAAGTTACGCTATAGGATTCATGCCATTAGAAAGAAGGGACTAGCCTCACATACCTTTCTCGTTTAAGCAATCTAGCGTTCGTTTATTCTCCTTCAATGTCAAGCCTCTACCTTCAAAAGAGGATTCGTACTAACGTTAGTTAATCAACTATAAGAACGCACTACTATTTCTAGAGACAATTGGGCAGCACTTCCTTTGTTTATACTACTTTTCCCATATTTCATATCAACTTCCAACACCCACAACAACAATTACAATATAGCAATCAACAATCATCATTCATATACAATGACCATGATCCACCATTTCTCTTCATTTTTCCCACAATTATGGTTGTGGGTTCGCTATCGTATTTTCTCATGTATCACACTTATCTCATGGTCTACATGTCATTTATAACGTATTCATACTCACAACACACTAACATTCATGATTCAATTCAACTACCATTCACTCATGGCACTATTCACTCATTTATGACCCATTTGCTATGCTTTTCTACAATTTGGGTATCTTAACCTTCTAATATATTAAACAACATGAAATGGTCATGAAACTTACCTTATATGATGGTTGAACAAGATTTGAATGGATTTACTCCTCTAGCACCAAAACCCTACTTCACTCTTTTTGGGTTTTCTTGAGAAGGATGAACTTTAGTGTGATTCTCACACTTGATTTAGTGGGTCTCATGTAATTGATCACCAATATCCCTTAAGTTCTTGTAATTGAAGAGTAGAGAGTATTCTAGGAGTTTCTAGAGAGAAATATCGTGAATATGAAATGATTTGAATGAGCTTGGGTCTCTTTTTAATGACTTAAAATCAATTCTGGAATGAACAGTGACTGAGGTGTACAGTGGTCGTAAACCCACTTTACGGGCCATATTCTGGTTTACGGTCCGTCCTCGCGACCGTATTTAAGCATATCAAAACCAGAAAGGCATGCTGGAGATCATGGCAATTTACGACTCAATTTACGGGCCGTATTTCGATTTACGGTCCGTATTCCAAGTCGTTTTTAACCATTTGAAGCATTTGACAGAAAGTTGAATTTTTTTTGAAAGGTTGGAGGACGATAGCAGTTTACGATCCGTAAATCACTTTACGGGCCGTATTCCACTTTACGACCAACTGGGTCAAAGTAAAAACCTGCGACTTTTCATTGTACGTTCGCGGGGACATTCCGAGGTGTAACAAGAATATTCTCCACTCTTCATCTACAAGAAAACAAAGGAAATCAAAGATCAATATCAAGAATCCAAGTGAATCAAGTGTATGAAACTCATCAAGGTTCATCCAAGTTAAGAAATTTCAAGAGAAGCAAACTAGGGTTTTGGTGCAAGAAGAGTAATACCACTCAAGGATTGTTCCTACAACATCTAAGGTAAGTTTTATGGCAATTACATGTTATTTAGGATATGGAAGAGTAGAAACACTTAGATTATAGAAGGATGTAAGAAATGGGTCATGAAAGTGTGAATAGTAGCAATGTTGAGTAAAGGTTTGAATTGAGCCATGATCATTAATAATTTGTGATTATGAAAATGCTATGAATGACATTTAGAACATCGAATAAGTGTCCTATGTGAGAAAAATGCAACGATAAACCATTGCCATGATTATGGAGAAATTGAAGACAAATTGTGAAATACGGATGTTGTAAATGAATGATGAGTGTTGTCTATCATATTGAGAATGTTGTTATGAACGTTTGAGAGTTGACATAGAATGTGGGGAAAGTAGTATAAACAAATGAAGTGTTGTCCAATTTTCTCTAGAAATAGTAGCGTGTTCTTATAGTCGACTAACTAACGTTAATGCGAATTCCCTCTTGAAGGTAGAAACGTGACATTGAAGGAGGACAATCGAACGATAGCTTAGTTAAACGTAAAAGGTATGTAAGGCTTATCCCTTCCTTCAAAGGCATGAATCTTCCAAGTTTTTCCATGATCCTCCAATATGATGGAGCTTATGAGTCCGTAAATATACTATACTACTTACGAGCATGATAGTGATGATGATGAGTTAAAGTATAGCGATTCGAGAGTTCATGATATAATTGCTCACACTCACCTTATGTATTATTTCCTTCAAGGTGAGGCAGGCTACTCGTAAATGTTCATAATATAATCGGAGGTTCACGACCTTATGTCACCCCGATGTAGTTATGGTTGTCCTCAAAGTTTAATGTACTTTCCTAATGATAAATGTGAAATAATGCTAAGTCATGATATGTCTATAAGATGATCAATAATGCTAGCTTATAATATGTCACACCCCAACCTTACTAGGGTGTGATAGGCACCCGACCCCATATTCGGAGCCGAGCGAACCCGCTGACTCTTATTACATACATAATCTCTTTGGACCTTTAAATCAAATAAGAATGAAATACATAGTAAAGACTTCAGAAACTTTTCTTTCATCGTACTCAAATCAAGTATAGTTTGTAATCATACTGGATCTGTAACATAATACTATAAGACACATCGGCTGATGGAGCCGCTTACAAATTGACATTCTATGCCCACGACTCTGTCTGCAAAGTCTCTAACTTCAACCAAGACATCATAGCATATTACTTTGACCCGGAAACTCTCCAGGGAAAATGGAGCTTGCCTACTCCGCTGGAACATCTTCTACTCATCTGGGCGTACCTGCGTGGCATGAAACGCAGCCCCCGAAGAAAAGGGGTCAGTACGAGCAATGTACTGAGTATGTAAGGCATGAATGATAACATGATAATATGGACAGAACATGAATAAAACATAATAAGGAAATATGGAAGATATAAGAAAAGGTCTGACTGTAACTGCCTGCCTCTTAAGGCGGAATCATGCATGCTCACCTTTACTTTCATGTATACATAAACTGTCTGAATCACATAACATCATTAGCCCGCGTCCGGGCCTCCCGCGTCCGGGGTAGTCATCTCACGCCGCCCACTAGTGGTGCTGCCCGTGCCATATAGACACGGTGTTATTATCCATAAGCCGCCCGCCTTAGCGGTGCTGCCCAGCCGTATAGGCACGGTGTAATCATCCATAAGCCGCCCGCCTTAGCGGTGCTGCCCGGCTGTATAGGCACGGTGTAATCATCACAACTTAAGCATGCATAAGAGCCCAATCAAAAGCTATAACTCCATCGGAGTGATGTAAGGTCGGTAACCTCCGATTACATTATGGAATAATCATCATGACTTTGTCTCACCTTGAAGGAACAATTATTATAAGATGAGACTAGCAACGAATAACAGCGTTAAGAGAACATGGAATAAGTTCATAAATCTCATAAGGCGTCGCTTCATATACATATGCACATAGAACAGATTTTTAAGACTCGATGGGTACTTACATAAACCGACACTTGAAGGCTCAGAAACAAGTTTCGGATCAATCCGACTTAGTATAAGAAAGTTATGAGCGTTTGAAGTACAGAACCTTCTATGAACGTTTCGTAAGCTATTCTGGAAAATCAAAGCAATAATTATACCAAGTACCTTTAAACATGAAATCATTCTTATCATGGTCGATATAGAAACATTCTCATCCTTGACATCATCAAAGTCATTGTAAAACATATCCATCGTTATTATCGTAAAATCTTACAAAATCATAAACCTCTGTTTTGGTAGAATATGGACACTTTGGAAAAACATTTACGAGTTATCGGAAGGAGAATCATGCCTTGGAATCATAAGCATCTAACTTTCAAAAACAAGGAAGATATGGAAACAATTATGAAATCATAACATCGGAATCATGCCTTTGAAAGAAAAGGGTGAGCCTTAACATACCTGCTCCACGTCCTATTAGCTACGCTTAATTGTCCAAGCTCGCTATCGCTAGTCTACATTCAAGAAGATTGCCACAATCATTAGACTCATCATCATATACACTTGTCTTAGTCTTTCAAATAAATTCACATATGATCTGCCGAAATTTCAGCAGCATCTCCCCTGTAAATACACCATCCCCGAGAATCTAACTCGGCCCAAATCATCAAACAACAATCCGAGAATTTAACTCGGCCAAACTATCAACAACAATACCAATAATCATGCCAACAACATCAACAATCAATTCAAGACGCATTCTAACATTAACAACCTTTGTCATACAATTCAACGACATTTCATTTATATTCAATTCAGTTCACATAACATTCAAAACAACCCAATCAACATACTACTTCACCCGAGACCTTCCAAATTCAACAAGAACAATAACAACCTATTTCCTTCTTTCAATTTCAATTACAACAACCCAACTTACAATCTTCCAAACACATGTCTCACTTCCAAATTCATGAATTATATTTACAACCTACACATTAGCAATATCATTCTTACAAATATAAGAAACCATACTAATGTCACATTAACTTCTTCAACAATCCCACAATGATTCCAACTTCATTTCAATTCATCAACCTTCATTTTTATTATGGAATCCACAATATCAACAATCAAACTACTAAATAAAATCAACTCATCACATCTACACAACACTACTCTATATTCGGCCACAACCACCATATTCATATTTCATGAACTTCATCCATTTCCACATACTACAATACTCACAAATCATCCACAACACATGTAAAAGAAGATTGAACACATACCTTTCTTCAGTTATCTTCTTGGCTTGGCTAAGTTCACAACTTGCACAACAAATGCTTTACTTACTCCAACAATCACTCCATGTTGATTAGGGCCTTCAAATTAGTTGGAATACTAGAAGAAAATAATTTTTGATCAAATCTTTTTCAAGGTTCTTGCTTGGTTGCCTTGGCCGAATGGCCTCTATGTTTTGTTCTTGAAATTTCTTGAATTGTAAAGATGAGTAATGGTCTTGTTTTGGTCATCTCTCTCTCTACACACACACACACACACACACACACATATATATATATATATATATCTCCTTCCATTACCAAGTGGACACATGTCCTCTTTCTTGAAACTTCTTTAATATTAAAAATCAAGATGACTAATTGATTTATTTTGTCATCTCTTCTCCATATATATATACATGCCACACGGCCAAGTGGCCTTCTTCAAGAATTTTTCTTGAACATTTTGTGAAATTCCCATTTTGCCCCTAGCCTTCCACAATATTACCATGAGCCATTTTGTGAATTCCCCTTTTTACCCTTAACCTTTCGCAATATTTTCATACTAATAAACAAATTATATATTAAAATAATTTTGGAAAATAGTCTTGCCTTTGACTTCTCGCAATTGCCTCGAATTATCCGAACGTACAAAATACGGGCTATAACATAATATGCCCATGTTATGTATGAAAATGCCGAGCTATGATAAGATTACGATATGTTCATGAGATGTGTAAAACTGATGGATTATGATTGACGATATGACGATATGATTCCACCGTGCCTCAATGGTCGGGCATGTCACCGCTAAGGCAGGCTGCTATGTTTACACCGAGCCTAGAGGGTCGGGCATGATCACCACTAGTGGGCGGCATATGATAGTTACCCGGACGCGAGATAACGATGAGGATTGTGATGTGACGAGATATGTGATGTGATGACATATGTACTATGATTATGTGAAATATGATATAGGTACGAAATGTATTTGCTTACGACACTCTTGCAGGTTATATCTTTCTCTTATGGCTCACGATCCTCCTATTACATTTATTTCATTCTTGTCTTACATACTCTGTACAATGTTCGTACTGACGTCCATTTTCTTTGGACGCTGTGTTCATGCCCACAGGTAGACAGGGAGGCGAGCTTGAGCCAGGCTCGCTGTTAGCCGATTGAAAGCACTCCTTTGTTCCGGAGGTGCTTGATTATTCTTTTGTGTTCATTTGTATATGTGGGCACGACGGGGTCCGGTCCCGTCTACATGTTTAGTACTCCAGTAGAGGCTCGTAGATATGCAGTGTGGGTTATGTGGTTTCTCAAGGTTGCCATCATGTATATATGTATATATATATATATATATATATATATATATATATATATATATATATATATATATATATATATATATATATATATATATAGCCTAATGGCTTATGTATATAAAAGGGTAATATGTTTGAAATGGAAGATGATTTCCTTAAAAATTTAGTATGAAATTGATAAAGAAACGTTGGATTAATATAATGAGTAATAGAACGAGTGGTGCTCGGTGGTTAGCCCCGGGTACTCGTCGCGGCCCCTAGCTGGGTCGTGACAAAAGTGGTATCAGAGCGGTTCAGTCCTAGGAAGTGTCTACGAGCTGTGTCTAGTAGAGTCTTGTTTATGGTGTGTTGCGCGCCACATCAATAAACAAGAGGCTACAGGGCATTTAGGAAAAATGACCATCTTTCTTCTAATGAGATCGTGCGATAGAGCCGTGTATAAGATTTTATCCTCCCTAATAGTGTGTTGTGATTTCAGAATACCGCTAAAGGGAAAGGCTACAGCCGCCCAGAAGGGCAAGACTACGGCAAAAAGGCGGGTAGAAAGAGAGTCTCCGATGAATATAGAAGAAGGCGAATCACATAATGAGGCCTTGTCTAATACTTCTTCTACCCCGCATAATGTGGAAGAGCAAGGAGGAGCCCCAGCTCCAATTCCTCCCCCGGTTGTTTCGGGTCAACAAATGACCGAGGCCATACATCTATTGACGCAGTTGGTTGCCGCACAAGCACAGCGGCAGAATGCGGGCCCAAATGATCGGTCAACTAGTACTAGAGCCCGTGACTTCATGACTTTTAATCCTCCAGAGTTCTTCGGGTCAAAGCCGGATGAAGATCCGCAAGGCTTTATTGATGCGATGTTGAGAACACTGAAAAGTATTCATGCCTCCGAGACTGAATCCGTGGAGTTGGCCTCATATAGACTTCAAGATGTAGCGGTATTGTTGTATAATAATTGGATAGCTTCGAGACAAGAGAATGCGCCCCACTTGTATGGCAAGAATTTGTGGATGCTTTTATCCATCACTATTTGCCACCCGAGGTCCGCCGAGCTAGAGCGGATAGATTTCTAAATTTAAAGCAAGGAAATATGAGTGCCCGGGAGTATAGCATACAATTTAATTCCTTGGCTAGATATGCCCCGACTGTGGTGGCCGACATGGGAGATCGTGTACATAGATTTGTGAGTGGCTTGGGGCCACATTTGTTCAAGGATTGCTTGACAGCCTCTTTGCAAGAAGGGATGGATATTTCCTGAATACAAGCCCACGCCCAGAACTTAGAGGGACGGTAACAACCACAAAGGGGTGATCGTGACAGTGATAGAAGACAAAGCAAAAGGGCTAGATCTATGGGCCCAGGCAGTGATTACAGAGGGGGATCGAGGCAGACCTATTCCCGACATTCAGGTCAGTCAGTGACTAGTGCGCCTCCACGATTCGCGGATAGGGTATTTGATCGCTCTTTTCCTTCAAGACAGGGTCAGAGTTCGAGAGCTTCGGGTTCTCAGTTTGGGGGTGATTACAATTAGAGGAGACCACCAGTTCCACGATGTAGCCAGTGCTGAAAATTGCACTCAGGGCCATGTCGTCAGGACACAGATGCTTGTTATGTTTGTGGACAGACTGGGCATTTGATGCGAGATTGTCCCTCGCAGTATGGTAGAGCTGGGTTCAGCCCACAGGTTCAGCAGCTGGTTCTTCCTCAGTGCGCCCGGTAGGGCAGACTCCCCAGATGTCAGCAGGCCGAGGTAGAGGCAGAGGGGCAGCATCTACTTCAGGTGCCACTCAGCCCCATGTATATGCTTTCGCCGAACGGCAGGATCTTGAGTCCTCCCCGGATGTGGTTACAGGTACATTGTCTATATTTTCCCGTGATGTATATGCCTTGATAGATTCGGGTTCTACTCTTTCTTATATTACTCCATATGTTGCCAGTTGTATTGGGGTGAAACCTGAGCCAATCAAACCTTTTGAGGTGTCTACTCCGGTTGGTGATCCCGTGATAGCAAGACAAGTGTATAAAAATTGTGTAATTGTGATATGTGATCGCCAGACCAAAGCTGATTTAATTGAACTGGAAATGTTAGATTTCGATGTAATTATGGGTATGGATTGGTTGGCATCATGTTATGCTAATGTCGATTACCGAACGAAAGTGGTGCGATTTCAATTTCCGGGAGAACCCGTGCTTGAATGGAAGGGTAGTACAGCATCTCCAAAGGGTAGGTTTATTTCCTACCTTAAGGCAAGGAAGATGATAGCTAAAGGCTATATTTATCATCTAGTTTGAGTTCATGACACCGAGGCAAACTCGCCAACTTTCAAATCCGTTCCGGTAATGAATGAATTCCCAGATGTATTTCCTGATGAGCTTCCAGGTCTTCCTCCAGAAAGAGAAATTGATTTTGCTATTGACGTGTTGCCGGACACCAAGCTTATTTCTATAACTCCGTATCGAATGGCTCCGGCAGAATTGAAAGAGTTAAAGGAACAATTGTAAGATTTGCCCGAAAAAGGGTTTATTACACCCAGTTCATCACCGTGGGGAGCCCCAGTCTTGTTCGTGAGAAATAAAGACGGGTCCCTGCGAATGTGCATCGATTATAGGCAATTGAACAAGGTGACGATAAAGAACAAATATCCTCTTCCGAGGATTGATGATTTATTTGACTAGCTACAGGGTGCCAAATGGTTTTCAAAAATAGACTTGAGATCAGGTTATCATCAAGTGAGGGTTAGAGAAGCGGATATTCCCAAAACAGCCTTTCGGACGAGATATGGCCACTATGAGTTCCGGGTGATGTCGTTTGGATTAACTAATGCTCTGCCCGTGTGTATTAATTTGATGAATAATGTATTCAGGCCACTCTTGGATTTATTCGTGATAGTATTCATCGATGATATCTTGGTATACTCTCGCACAGAATCAGAACATGTAGATCATTTGCGAATTGTTCTTGGCATCCTTCGAGCCCGAGAATTGTATGCAAGATTTTCAAAGTGCGAGTTTTGGCTGAATTCTGTAACATTTCTGGGCCATGTTATTTCAGATAATGGCATTCGAGTCGACACTCAGAAAATTAAGGCTGTGAAGACTTGGCCAAGGCCTACAACGCCTACAGAAGTTCGTAGTTTTCTGGGTTTGGCAGGTTATTATAAAAGATTCGTAGAGGGCTTTTCATCTATTTCAGCCCCATTGACGAAGCTAACCCACAAATCAGCTAAATTCCAATGGAATGATGCTTGTGAGCGCAGCTTCCAAGAGTTGAAAGACAGATTGACCTCAGCTCTGATCTTACCACTTCCAGAAGGGTCAGATGGCTATGTGGTGTATTGTGACGCTTTCGGTGTTGGATTAGGATGTGTCTTAATGAAGCACGGTAGAGTTATTGCATATGCTTCGAGGCAGCTGCGGAAACATGAAAAGAACTATCCAACTCATGACCTCGAATTGGCTGCGGTTATTTATGCACTAAGAATGTGGAGACATTACTTGTATGGTGTGCATGTTGATATCTATACAGATCACAAAAGTCTTCAGTACATTTTCAAACAGAAGGAGCTGAACCTGCGGCAGAGGCGGTGGTTAGAATTGTTGAAAGATTATGATGTGAATATTTTGTACCACCCCAGAAAAGCCAATGTAGTAGCCGATGCGCTTAGCCACTGATCAACGGGCAGTTTATGCGAAGTTCCTCCGGAAAATAAAGAGATAGTTCATGAGCTCCATCAATTAGCTAATCTTGGAGTACGTGTAATCGATTCGAGTAATGTGGGGATTAGTATCAATGATTGTTATATCCCGTATTTTATACGTTCGGATATTTCAAGGAAGTCGTGGTAAGTGAAGGGAAAGACCATTGTCCAAAGTTATTTTAATGTACAAGTTGGTTATGAATATTATTTATGAACATTGGTAGTATGGAAATGTTGAGAAAGGTTAAGGGTAAAAAGGGAAATTCACAAAATGGCCCATGGTAATATTGTGGAAGGCTAGGGGTAAAACGGGAATTTCACAAAGTGTCCAAGAATGTTCTTGGAGGACCAAAGTGTTCAAGAAAATTCATGAAGGGGCCATTTAGCCGTGGGAGTGTGTGTGTGTGTGTATGTGGGCCCCGCTCTTTTATGGCCATGTGATGAATATATATACCAAGCTTACATAAGAAGAAACTTGGTCATCTTTGTTTAATTTTAAGAAAATTCTAGAAAAATAGAGAAGGGGGTCATGTGTCTATATTCTTATTTAAGGGACTTAATCATAAATATGGGTAAGTGGTGGAAGACATATATATATATATATATATGAGAGGTCATCACAATTAATTTAGAGAGAAAGAAAGAACAAAAAAAAAAAAAGATAGAGAGAACAAGGAGGGGTTCGGCCATGGTTGGCCGAACATACCCCATGGGAGATGATCAAGGAAAAAAATATTTTCTTCTAGCTCTTCTACTAATTGAAATGTCCTCTTTAACATGGAGTGGTTGTCGGAGAAAGTAGAGCATTTGTTGTGCAAGTTGGGGACTTAGTCGAAGTTGGAAAGCTAAGTGTAAGAGGTATGTATTCAATCTTCTTTACATATGTTATAGATGGTTCATGCACGTTGAAGTGTGTAGAAACAATGGAATTAATGAAATATTTTGTTATGATGTGGCCGTATATGCATGGTGTTGGCCGTGTGTATGTGATGTGGTGTAGGGAAGAATGAATTAATTTTATGTAGTATGTTGGTTGTTGTTGTAATGTATAGAAATAGATGAAAAATTCATGAAAATATGTATGTAGTCGTGGTGGTCGAATAAGGGTTGTGATGGTAAGATAAGATAAATAAATTTTATTTAGTGTTTTGATTGTTATAGATGTGGATTCCATGATGAAAATGAGGATTTAATGATTCGAAATGAAGTTGCTAGTATAGAATGTTGGTGAAGTTCATGAATTTAGAAGGAAGAAATGTGTTGTCATTGCCTTGTTACAGCTTGGAGATTTCGGGTAAGGTGGCATGTTGGCTAGACCAATTTGAGTGTCATGTGAACTACTTGAAGTGATCTTGGATATCATTTGAACGGTTTTGAAATAGTACTTGAAAATGTAAGCGATTTTATTGGCTTGATCGCATGCGGTTAAATTGAATATAATTGTTGGTATTGTTGTTGATAATGTGGCTGAGTTCCATTCTCGGGTTTGTTGCTGAATTGGTCGAGTTATATTCCCGGGGATGGTGTATTTACAGGGGAGGTGCTGCCGAAATTTCGGCAGATCATAAGTGAATTTATTTGAAGGATTAAGACAAGTATATGTCGATGAATCTAACGATAGTGTCAAACTTCTTGAATGTAGACTAGCGATAGCGAGTTTGGACAACTAAGCGTAGCTAATAGGATACGGACCAGGTATGTTAAGGCTCGTCCCTTTCTTTCAAGGCATGATTCCGAGGCTATGATTTCATAATCGCTCCCGTATTTTGCTTGTTTTCAAAAAATTAGACGTTTATGATTCTATGGCATGATTCTCTTCCTAGTAACCCGTAAATGTTTTCCAAAATGTCTATACTTTTTCCCAAAACAGAGGTTTATGTTTTTGTGAGCTCTTATGACAACAAGGATGGACAAGTTTTATCATGATTCTTGAAAGTTTCCTATGATACTAAAGATGAGATGTTTTCCATAATGTTTTTATCCTCAAAAGTTAAAGTTTCATAATTCCAAGAGTTTCTTATGACGTTGAAGATGAGCATGCTTTATAAGAATAAGAGAGATGAGATGTTTTCTATGATGCGCATGATGACGATGATTTTGATTCTAGAAGTTCCAAAGCTTATGATTTTAATGCTATTATGAGATTATCGAGTTTATTTCATGATTTCCTTAAATTGCTCATTGTTGTTGGTCTCACCTCATAAATTGTTCCTTCGAGGTGAGATATATCGATGATGATTATTCCATAATATAAATCGGAGGTTACCGACCTTACGTCACTCCGATAGAGTTGTAGCTTTCATTTGGGCTCTCATGCATGCTTTATAATTATGTATTTTTTTATATATAACACCGTGCCTACATGGCCGGGCAGTATAACACCGCGCCGTCCAATAGGCGGCTGGGCAGATACACCACTGCAGTGGGCAGATTATGATTACCCCGGACGCGGGCTGACACACCGATCCTACATGGACGGGCAGACTATACACCGTTCCTATTTGGACGGGCAGCATTACACCGTACCTATATGCTCGGGCAGTTTATTTATATTTTTTTTTGAAAGAAAGGTTTTCAAAAGAAATGTTTTTAAAGAAATGTTTTTCAAAAAAAGATGAGCATGCATGGCATCCGCCCTACGGGGCACTCATGTGTACAGGTTACTCTTTTACCTCATGATATGCTCTGTAGTTTCATTCTGTTATTATTCATATTTATATTCCTTACTCTGTTACTATTCATGCCTTACATACTCAGTACATTGCTCGTACTGACCCCTCTTCTTCGGGGGCTGCGTTTCATGCCGCGCAGGTACACCCAGATGAGCAAAGCTATTATAGAAGATGTTCTAGCGAAGTTGGCGAGCTCCATTTGGCCCTGGAGTGTAGCCGAGTCAGCGTACTATGTTATGATGTCTTGTTCGAAGTTATAGACTTTGCAGACAGAGTTGTGGTTATTGGTTGTCAGTTCAGTAAGCGGCTCCGCCGGCCGATGTGTCATACGTATTATGATATAAGTTTCATATAACTACAGATTCTGTTTGAATTAAGTACAAAAAAAAGTTCTGGAGGTTTTACTACGTTTTCATTTCTTATAAATGTAAGAGTTTAAGGAAATTAAGTACGTAATAAGAATCAGCGGGTTCGCTCGGCTCCGAGTATGGGGTCGGGTGCCCATCACACCCTAGTAAAGTCGGGGTGTGACAATGATCCCACAATTTCATCCTTGGACATGGAAGTGAAAGAACGGCAATATTAAGATCCTCAATATGTCGTTACAGAGACACATCTCATGGGAAAGAGAAGTCTTCATTTGAAGTTTTTATGGAGGGAGTTCTCAGCTACCGAGGTAGGTTATGTGTGCCGAATGTGGCGGAATTACACCAACGAATTCTCGGTATTCTATTCACCCAGGATGTAACCAATATGTATCATGACCTGAAACAAATATATTGGTGGGACGACATGAAAAGAGATATAGCAGAATTTGTAGTCCAATGTCCAAATTGCCAACAAGTAAAGATTGAACATCAAAAGCCAGGAGGCTTATTGCAAGCAATGGAAATCCCTACTTGGAAATGGGAAGTGATCAACATGGATTTTATTGTGGGGTTACCTCGTTCCCGTGGCAAGTATGATTCGATATGGGCGATTGTGGACAGACTCACAAAAGCAGCCCATTTTCTTCCAGTCAAAACCACATACTCAGCAGTAGATTATGCGAGGTTGTATCTTAAGGAAATTGTGCAACTCCATGGTGTTCCATTATCCATCATCACAGACAGAGGAGCACAATTTACAGCCAAGTTCTGGAAGTCCTTTCAAGAGGGTCTAGGTACCCAAGCGAAGCTTAGCACGGCATTCCATCCACAGACTGATGGACAATCCGAACGCACTATTCTAACCTTGGAAGATATGCTACGAGCGTGTGTGCTAGATTTCGATGGTAGTTGGGATGATCACTTACCCCTTATTGAATTTGCATATAATAATAGTTACCATTCTAGTATTCAAATGGCCCCATATGAAGCTTTATATGGGAGGAAATGTAGATCCCCAGTCGGATGGTTCGAAATAGGAGAAACACAATTAGTAGGCCCTGAATTGATTCAACAAGCGGTGGAAAAAGTTAAGGTGATCCGAGATCGATTATTGACAGCCCAAAGTCGCCAAAAGTCTTATGCAGACAATCGCCGACGAGACTTGAAATTCCAGGTTGAGGGTTGGGTATTTTTGAAAGTATCGCCAATGAAAGGGATGATGAGATTTGGTAAGAAAGGGAAGCTAAGCCCTAGATACATTGGACCCTATAGAATTATCCGCAAGGTGGGTCAGGTGGCCTATGAATTGGACTTACCCTCGGAGCTTGAATCAGTCCATCCAGTCTTCCACGTTTCGATGCTCCGCAAGTGTGTTGGAGATCCCACAAAGATTGTCCCGATAGATGATGTGCAAGTAACAGAAAAGCTAACCTATGAAGAAGTGCCTATTGCTATTCTAGACAGGCAAGTGCGAAGACTCTGAAATAAAGAGGTAGCTTCGGTTAAAGTCTTGTGGTGAAACAATAATCGGGAAGAAATGACTTAGGAGGCGGAAGAGCAGATAAAATCCACGAACCCGCATTTATTTCAAACCCCAGAAGAAATTCAAGATGAAACGTCAACGATATAAGGTATATATATGCTTGCTTTTCATGCTTTTGGTCGTGTGTGGCCATAGATATGTTGCTATTGTGATGTAGCCCTGTGAGGCAATGATATTATGAGTTGAGATGACAGGATGGTAGTGCCATATTATAGGGGAAACTCTGGCGAAATATTTCTAGAATCCCCGATGACTTAACATTCGAGGACGAATGTTCCAAAAGGGGGGAAGAATGTTACACCTCGAAAATTTCCCCGTGAACGTACAATGAATAGACTAACAAAGAATACGAGCATATGATGTTTTAATAAGAAGGGGACGCCGTTTGACGATATGACGATATTATTCAACTGTGCATTAATGGCCGGGCAAGTCACCGCTAAGGCGGGCTGCTATGTTTACACCGAGCCTAGAGGGCCGGGCATGATCACCACTAGTGGGCGGCATATGATAGTTACCCGGACGCGGGATAACGATGAGGATTGTGATGTGACGAGATATGTGATGTGATGACATATGTACTATGATTATGTGAAATATGATATAGGTACGAAATGTATTTGCTTACGACACTCTTGCAGATTATATCTTTCTCTTATGGCTCACGATCCTCCTATTATATTTATTTCATTCTTGTCTTACATACTCTGTACAATGTTCGTACTGACGTCCATTTTCTTTGGACGCTGTCTTCATGCCCACAGGTAGACAGAGGGGCTAGCTTGAGCCAGACTCGTAGGAGTTGTTAGTCGATTGAAAGCACTCCTTTGTTCCGGAGGTGCTTGATTATTCTTTTGTGTTTATTTGTATATGTGGGAACGACGGGGTCCTGTCCCGTCTAAATGTTTAGTACTCCAGTAGAGGCTCGTAGATATGCAGTGTGGGTTATGTTGTTTCACAAGGTTTCCATCATGTATATATATATATATATATATATATATATATATTAGTTTGATATCCTAATGGCTTATGTATATAAAAGGGTAATATGTTTGAAATGGAAGATGATTTCCTTAAAAATTTAGTATGAAATTGATAAAGAAACGTCAGATGAATATAATGAGTAATAGAACGAGTGGTGCTTGGTGGTTAGCCCCGGGTACCCGTCGCGGCCCCTAGCTGGGTCGTGACAATAGCAAATACCCTCAGCTTTTCGCCGAGTCAGGTAAATCCTCCTTAGTTTTGTCACCCTTATCTGTTCGGGGATGAACGGTGTTTTAATTGGTATCTGGTGTAACGACCCTTCCGGTCATTGTGTGAAATTAGGACTCCGTTGGGAATTCCGAGGATGCGGGTGGATTCGTAGAGCATCTTTTTTAATATATGTATATTTTGTATTGTGTTTTTGAGGCTTTAGATGAAATGTGGGGTTATAGGGGGAAAAACTGGTCAAAATCGAGCTCACTGCCCAAAATGAACCGCTGCCAGCGGCCATCCATTTCCTTGGTGGCCGCGTAGCGAGCAATGTACCGCTATGGCGGCACCTTTATAGCACTGGATGGACCGCCATAGCGGTCACTGAGGTTTCGTGGTGGGCCGCCGCTGCAGAGGCGTGACGACCGCTATAGCGGTCGATGTAAAACAGTAGATCGAATTTTATTTTCTCTTCTCCCAAAAAACCTACACACTTCCGAACAAGCGCCTAGAGAGAAGTTTCAAGCTAGGACAAGATAACCTTGAAGAGGTAAGTTCCATTGCTTTTCATTCTAGCATTCCCTTCCCCTTTATTATGATAATCATTTTTGTGGGTCTTTAATGGATAAAGTGAAGTAGAAACCCTAGAATGTTAATAAACCTTCTAAACTTGATGGGTTAGGGTTATTATCGCATATTTATCATTTAAATGGATTGATTCGTTGCTATTTGTCAGAAATTGAACATTTAGAATCATAAAGTGATTTGAGACCTAGGGTTCTATAAAACTGGTGTCTTTGCCATAGGAAACTGTTTGTAATGGGAATGTTTGATAGAATGTTTTATAAATTGATGGTAAATGAATACTAGGGGCCTTGATAAGTTGTTTATCACCTAGAAAATCATCCACCCTTAGAATGGGGGAAGGGAAGCGTATTCTTGCTTTGGTGTTTGTGAATTGAGCAATGTGACTCATTGAACCTTCTATTTTTTTACCGTGAACGTACTGAGGCTTTGAGAAAAGGAAAGGTTGTAGCAGAGTAACCTGCGTGTTCCAGCTCTACTTTAAGGTAAGTTACGGTTTACTTAAGTTAGACTTTGGTTAGTTGATTGTATGTTTGGTAATCTCCTTAGGAGAAACCATGTGTAGTTCTCATGCATGGTATTGTGTGGTTAAATTCCTATGTGAATGTGATTGATTGATTGTGTAGGCTTCGTGACATTATTCATGTGTGATTAAATCTACAGTGGATGTGTTGTGATGAGAATCTAATATAATCTTCTCAAGGGTATTGTGACATGAAATGATGAGTTGATTCTTGTTATTGGAAAGGTAAGAAACACTGTTCTGTAAAAGGTATGGAAAGGCACTCATGTGACCTAGATTATGGGTTTGTGGTCCAAGGATCGTTCCGGAAACGAGAGGTACTTGATATGTCCCGCGATCGTGGTTCATTCTGAGGCGGAGATTTGTGCTCCGGTCCGAGGAGTTGATCCAGAACGGGTGGTACATGGACACCATGGGTCCCCTGCAGGTCATGACTACTGAGCTAAGACATCAGCTAGCATGTATGTACATTGAGTGAGGTTATTGTGGTAAATTTATTTTCCATTGTGACTTACGTGATTGTGATGCTTGACATCTTGGTGGTTTGATTGTGATTGTTCTTGGTTGACTTGCTGTGATTTATTGATATTCATGACTATTGTCTGGCTTGTTTTATTCTATCAATTTTATGAAATATGCGTGATACTAATCTTAGTCGGCCTATGATATCTACCGGTATATAGTGTTTCTACTGATACTACCTTGCTGTATTCTTTGAGTGGAGATTTTGTTATATAGACCATTGCTCGTCCTCACATCTAGGGGGAGGTTATTATTGACAGACTTTAGGGTAAGCTTCTTCCCATGCCAAGCCGCCCGAAGATCTTCTTGCTATGATGTCTTTTCGTACTCTGGACATTATGGATTACTAAATTGTTAGACTTCAAATTCTTAGACATGTTTTTAGCTTAGAGTCATGTACGATGACTTTCAGATTTTGGAGATTGTAATAGTTAGAACTTCTGCACTTATTTCAGTATTTATGGCATGACTTATTTTGTTCTTTGATGTTTGAATGAGTAATAATCGTTTTGCTTGGTTAATATAAAACCGGATTGAATGGATAGGTGTCAGTCATGACGGGTTGGGTCGTGACACTCTTTGAGGGAGTATTTGAGGGCACCTGAAGAATATAGGAATTTAGTCGCCATTTATGTTCTTGAAATGTATATTGAAAAGATAGCTCAAGAAGTCCCTCAAGTCCAGTCTACTCATGATAACACTTATGGGGACTTTAGTTCTTATGGATACATTTTGAGTGGTCAAGTGCCGCTGGAAACTCTAAGCCAACAATTTAATCAAACTTATACTGAAAATTGGTAAATATTCATTTTTAAATTATTATTTTATGTAGTAGCACGTGTTTCTTTTATTTATTGGTAAATATCCATTTTTGGTTTCGTTGTAGGGGTTATACACCTGATATGAGTAATATTGGGAAAATCTCTCAGTTCGGTGGAGTTGATCTTGCTCCAAACCAGCAATTTAATCAAACTTACAGTGAAAATTATTCTTAAAACTCGTCAGTGGTACCAAATGTTGATTTTGGGCAATCTTCTTAGTTCGGTGAAGTTGATCTTTCTCCAAACCATGACAATATAGATTAATATCGGTAGGTTCATCACCATGATATTAAATAATCCATATATATTTGATGTTGGTATTTAAAATATGTTACTTTTCGTGTAGGAAAAGGCCTTTCTTAGATGGTGATGATTGTCCAAATTATTGTGAGACATCATCAAGTGATAGCGAAGAATTACCGAATAATGCAGAAGTAAACGACGATGATGATGATGATGACGATGATGAAGAGGTTGATGTTCAATCTGGTTTGCAGAAAGCACATTTAATAAAAATGATGCAAAGTCCAATGTCGGAAAACCCAAATCCCGAAAGCCCAATGTAGTGGCATTCAGACAATATTCCATATCTTGACAATCTTTAAGGTCGTGCTGATGCCTTTGTCTTCACCAGAGAAGATGATCAAAGTCGCCAAAACATGCGAAAAGAACTAGCCGATCTTATAAAAGATAATTGCTACCTTGAAAAAGGCATGATGTTCGAATCAAAAAAGGAATTGCAAAGGGCAGTCAAAATTTATAGTTACAAGGATGTCAATGGATAGTATCAAGGATGTCAATGGATACTTCGGGGAATTGTTAAGCCCGATAGTATGTGGTTTATCACAAAATTTCACCAATGTCACACTTGTGATATGAGAGAGAATCGAGCAGATCATTTTAATTTAGATACAAAAATGATTCCTCAAGTGTTACTTAAAGACGTTGTCGAAACCCAAGGTAACCTATTTGACCTAGTTCATTATAATTCTTACATCAATTAAATTATTATTGCTAAATGTTGTTTGTTTAAACTTGTGCAGTATCCCCATCAAAAATTGCATTAGAAACGTTAAGACAGTATATCATAAAATGATAAGCAAGAGAAAGGGATATCTTGGGCGTACGCGTGCTTTTGAGACGATTTATGGAAATTGGGAGGGCTCTTTCCAGACGTTGCCGAGGTATATGGCAGCTCTACAAAAATTCAATGCTAGTACCAGTGTTCAGGAAAGCGTGAAGCGGAAAAAAGCGACAAGGTCCCGCTTCACGCTTTAAGCGAAGCGTGAAGCCAAGCGCCCGCTTCATTGAGGTGAAGCGCAATTTTTTTTTAAAAAAGAGCAAAATAAATAGAGAATATATATATAAGCAAAAGTTCAAATCCAAAACTAAAGTAGATATCCATAGACTAAAATTTCAAAGAAAAAACTAAAGTGGATATCACAAAATCCTCCAGACTATAGGACAAACAAAATCAAAGCTACTAATAGTTCGACATCTAGTTCTTATTCTTCTACAAGATTGTCAAAATCTTGTACTCCCACATCATCACCATATTGCTCATCGTCTTCTTCAATTTCATTATCATCTTCTTCAACTTCATCAACTAGGGAATGACTTGTAGCTACTTCTTTTCCCCTCCTACGTTGGCTTGAAGTATTCCCCCTTAAACCATACTGGTTCTCCTCTACCCCCATTGCCTCGGCAACAACACCGAAAGTGAAATCAGAATCTCCCTAAAAAATTGCTTCATCGTCAGCATTCTCAACCCCGGTGAGCCATTCATTGGCATCATCAATATTGTCCAAACCAATTGGATCAATTACATTGCGAGCATTGTAACGACGCCTCAATGTTCTATTATATTTTATGAACACTAGGTCATTGAGGCGCTTTAGGGTTAGTCTATTCCTCTTCTTGCTATGAATCTGCAAATAAGTTGTGGCAAGTAATTAATAGGAGTTGAGATATAATTAGTTATTACATGTTCAAACACGCTCCAGTTTCTCTCACATCCGGAAGAGCTACAAGTTAGACCTAGAACTTTGATGGCAAACTTTTGTAATTCTGGAGTGTCTCCACCATAAAGCCTCCACCATTCAACTATTAAAGTAGAATATATATTCAAGAATTAGTAAGTATAAAGAAATAACTTAAAAGTTAGAAGTTAACTGTTAAACTATAAAGAACGATTGATTAATCTGTTAACCTGGAGACTTCTTCTTTCTTTGTCTTATAGCCATTGGAAACCCAAAGGTCCCTTCAGAATTAGTATAAGCACTTAGTTGGTCCCCTATTTGATCTTGCTCATCTATATTGGGAACCAACTTAGCAACACTCTCATGGAATCCCTTCGTCACTTTTGCATTTAGTAATCGCATCTCATTATTATCATAAAAGCTTGACGGGTTCAACAAATTCCCAGCGGCATGCAAAGGTTGATGAAGTTGATCCGCCCACCTTTTATCAATGATGTCAAAGACCTTTGCATACTTATGTGGGTCACTAAATGATTTTCGTATAGACTCCTTAACCCTATCCATAGCTTCAAAAAGGTAGCCCATGGGTGGTTTTTGTTCTCCATCCACCAAACGAAGTACTTTAATCAACGGCCCACCAATTTTAAGAGCATGAAAAACATTATTCCAAAAAGTATAAGACATCATTATGCGTGCAACTTCTTTCCCCATGACTTCTTTTGCAAATTTACTATTGTTCCATTCATCCGAAATGAACAAGCTTCTCAAATTGGCCTTTTGTATATGCATACGGTGTAAGGTCAAGAAGGCAGTAGCAAATCGAGTTTTGCCAGGTTTCACCAAGTTTTTTTATTTTGTGAATCTCCTCATCATGTTCAACAACAAAGGCCTTTGAACAATGTAGGAATGCGCTCTAACAGCCTTAGTGAAAACTCCTCTAAAGGGTCTTTCCTTGAAAATATCCCCGAACATCAAATTTATACAATGAGCTGCACATGGAGTCCAATAGATGTTCGGGAACATTCCCTTCAACATAGCACCTGCTTTAACATTTTCAACTGCATTATCGGTAACAACTTGAACAACATTCTCTGGTCCAATCTTCTCAACGGTGCTCTGAAACAAGGAGAACATCTTGATGGAATCAGTAGACGAGTCACTCGCATCAATAGATTCAAGAAATAAGCTTCCTTTTGGAGAATTCACCAACACATTAATGATCATTTTTCCCGTTCTTGCCGTCCACTTATCCATCATAATGGAACATCCGAAATGCTTCCATTCTACCTGATGATCCTCCACTATTTTTTGTGTCGCTTCCACTTCTTTAGCTAGATATGAGGTACTAACTTCATGATACGTAGGCGGCTTCATTCCAACACCATAATGGCCTACGGTATCAAGGAAGGCTCCAAAAGTGTCAATATGGTTGACACTTGACACAATTGAAGGGGAGCCCTGCATCATACATCCATCGTGAAAAAGCCGCAACTGCACGCTCCCTCAAAAGCCGTAAAGCGGTGTCTTTCAAATTTTTTTTACTGCTTGTCCCTGCATTATCAGTTGGCTTCGGTTGATAATAGCAATCTAAAGGACCTTTCACAATGGAGGTTGGTCCATAAGTTGTTCGTTTTTGTGATTTTGAACGAACGGACAAATCAACAGCTTCACCTTCTTCTGTTTCATCATCGTCGTCGTCAAGATTAGTTACAGTTGGTTGATGTAACATTTGACGTTTTAGTTCCTTTTTTCCTTCGACATATGTTTTTATTTCTTCCCTCACATTCTCCGGACATCTTAGACAGCGTGCAACATCGCTAAAGGTACCAATAAGATGTTGTTTGTGGCGAAAGATTCCTCCTTTAGTTATCTTATCACAAAACAAACACATAACTGCAGTCCGATTGGTCTCACTAAGTTTTTTCCCATACTTCCAAGCCGGGTCTTCGGACATTTTTTAATTGCTGTTAAGATTTAAGAAAAATAATCAGGAGCAAATATTTTTTTGATACAAAATCAGCAGAGAACACAGCCAAACAAAGCAGAAAAAGTACTCTGGAAAAGAAAGAAAAAGGCAGAACTGAAAACAGAGCATATATAGCAGCAAAACATAGCAGAAAAAATCAGCAGCAAAAAAGAAGAAAGAAAAAACAGAACGAATGTGAAGAAAAAAACAGAGCAAAAAAGAGAGCTTGAAAGAAGAAGAAGAAACAGAAGAAGAAAGAAAGAAAGAAGAAAGGCAGAGCAGAACCCTATAATTCGGGGGAAAAAAAACAGAGCAAATGTGGAGAAAAAAACAGAGCAAAGAAGAGAGCTTGAAAGAAGAAGAAGAAGAAGAAGAAGAAGAAGAAGAAGAAGAAGAAGAAGAAGAAGAAGAAGAAGAAGAAGAAGAAGAAGAAGAAGAAGAAGGAAAGAAATTACCTGAAAGTGGAGAAGAAGAGCTGCTGCAAAACCCTAGCTGATTGTGCAAATAAAATGTCTCAAAGTGGCGCTGAGGATTTCAATTAACTGGACTAATTATTTTATTAAAATTGGCCCAGACTTTTTATTTTATTACGATTTTGACCTGGATGTATTATTGTATTAAAATTTTGACCTGGACTTATTATTTTATTAAAGTTAGCCTTTCAAAAAACAGCCCACAACATAAAGCGGACGCTTCAGCCGCTTCACCGCTTCAGCTGCTTCACCGCTTCGGTCTCTGAAGCGTCCGCTTAATTGGGTAGCCTCCGCTCCACTTACCTGAAGCGACAAATCTTCGCTTCACCGCTTTAAGCGAAGCGTAGCGGTGAAGCGCCCGCTTTCCTGAACACTGTTGTAGAGTGGAGGCTTCTGCTCGCTAATATTTTCAACTTTGTGTTTTGGACATTCAAACCATGTATTGATGGTTTTGCTCACTGTCAGCCAGTCATATCCATAGATGGCACACATGTATATGGTATATATGACATCAAGCTACTAATTGCAGTAGGAATGGATGCCAATGGGTCAATATTCCCTCTTGCTTTCGCAACTGCCGCTAACGAGAGCAACAAGATATGGGGAATGTTTTTGACATATTTGAGGCACTTTTGCTTACCATCGCTATTGTATAAGGCACATTAAGGCAAATTTTCAAATGAAGTTTGGAAATAGCACACTCACCAAATTGATGTGGGCAGCTGCGATGGAGCATCAACAAAAAAAATGGCTTGCAAGGATGGAGATGATCAAGGCAGTGAGTCCAGAAGCATATACTTGGTTGAAGGAAAACAAAGTTACGTTGAAAAATAGACATTACATGCTGATGAAGGCAGGAGATGGGGGATGCTTACAAGAAACAGCTCGGAGTCATTCAATGGTTTGCTAAAATCTGCTCGGGGACTACCCGTTACTGCAATGGTGAGAATGACTTTCAAGCAAGTTGTGGAGCAGTTTGTGACAAGAACAAAACATGCGTAAGCCATATTAGCAGAGGGTGGGAGATGGATGCCAAAACCTAAAAAAATAATGGAGCATCACAGGACAAAATGTGAGCTGCACAAGATGACTGAGTATAACCCTACTGAACGTGTGTATGAAGTCAGGACAGGCTACTATAAAGGGTGGGGAGGAAACTTACATAGTGGAAGAGCGTCTCGTACTTGAAGTATTGTTTTAAATATTTTTGTTATTGTACAGAATGATGTATTATTTTGTTATTGTAATGAATTATTTTGAACCTCTCATATTGGATGAATTATTTTTTAATATAATATTTTTTATTTGTACATTCGAAATAAATTAATGCCATGACTAAAAAAATAACACTTAAATCAAAACCTTATAAAATAAAACACTTAAACCTAAAGCTAACAAGATTCAAACAAACAAAACTTACTTCAGGGCACTTTACATCCCCTAAAACGACGATCCAAACGTTTAGGTAAACTTAATGTAATGAGCCGACATTATTGTCCGCAAAAAAAGATATCAAGTTCTATATTAAATATTGATATTTCGGAGTTTGAAACATGACTAATCATTGGTCAAAGTATGAAAAAAAACGTGAATTCGAGAACTTTAAAAATTATTCGAAAAAAATATAACCTCTATAGCGCACTAATTTAGTGCGCAAAAGGTACTTATGTAATTTTTTTTAATGGGTTATTTTGGTCTCAAATCCCACTTTTTGAGTCATTTGAGTTGCGGACTCATACTCGGAGTAATAAAATATTTGTTACGTTTTCTTATTCTTTGATCTCTAGTACTATCTGATTGTTTTTTTTTACTATGTTATCCTACTATCTTGTTGTTACTACTGGTTATTATTACTGTTTATTATTACTTATGCTTTTTCATCTCTCCTTGAGTGGGGGGTCTATCGGAAACAACTTCTTTACCGCGCACACTTTACCATCCCAGACCCCACATGGTGGGATTATACTGGTATGTTGTTGTGGTAAGTAAGCAAATCATATTCTCCCAAAAAACATTTTTATATTATCTAGGCAAACACTACGGGGCGGAGATCTGAAGCGGATCTAGGATTTAAATTCTAGGGGTTCAACATCTTAAAATTTAGCACTAAACCATTATATTTCTACAGTTATGGGTTTATATCTACTATTTATTGTAATTTTACAAAGGATACAATCCACCTAAAATTCGCGGCATTCGTTGATAATCAGAATAGATTCAATCCGAAATGTCATTTATAAAACTTGTTTTTTCCTATTTTATTCATTAGAAAAGCCATTTCTTCATTTTTAAGTAACTTATTTTCTAGAAAAAAAACATTTTGAATTCTTTTTGACGAATATCACATGGGACAGTGGGAATATATCGTTCTCAGGTAATTTGTTCAACCTTTTACGTTTTCTTTTTCAATTTTCTCAGATTCTTCTGTTTCTCTAGAACTAAGAAATCTGCAGATAGACTTATAATAGTTTTTTTTTTTTTTTTTTAATAAAAGTCCACTAGGCTTTTGGCCTAGGGCTAATTTTATAAATTTTATCAAAAAATCCAGAAGTTTGTACAACTCTAGCCAAAAGGCTAATGAAAATACAAAATTTAAACTAATGATCAAATTAAGACTTATAACTTGTCTTAATTTGATATTACAAATTGTTACAAAATTACTAATAGAATGAAATTTGAAATAATTGCTCCATAAAGAACTTCTATTTCTATATCTCACATGCTCTATATTTGGCCCTCTATATGCACCAAGGCAGTACATTTTCTAACTAATGACCAGTTCTTAGTAGGATGAGCATCCCGGGGTGCTAATACCACCAACTAAGAAACAACCACTAAATAGAAACTGTATGCCCATGTGTACTCAAGAGGTCTGTTGTGTTCCATGTGCTCAATCATTTGGAGCAGTAATTCCACTTCATGTCATTTGTCAAAAGTGCCTCCAACCAGTTGCAATTTATGCTGGTAAAACTTCTCAACATCCTGATTACACTGTGTTTCGCTGCTTGTTGGTATTCCTTCAGTGTCGTTGTTCTGTGGTACCTGTTGAATTAAAATCCTCCATTTATGTTAGTTTGTGTACCTGCAACCATTAGCAAACAGTTAGTGTAAAACAAATCCTTCACATTCTCCTCCCAAAGGATTTGAGTGTGAGGACCTCATTTTCTCCCACCTTCCCCCTATATTCAGTCTCCTTAACATGATCTAATTCTTAGACAGGGCAGCTGTAATTTGTCACTGTTCACAATTCTTTTACAGTGGCTCTCCATGTCATGAAAGGAATTGAATTGTATGTCCCCTGTGTCCAAAGCTAAATTAGCCAAGTGATCTGCTAATTTGTTTCCTTCCCTATAAATATGCTCTATCACCACCACTTTTTCCTCACTTATTCTCCAAATTTCTTCCACCATAGTAATGATTTGCCAAGGAATTTTCCATGTCCTTTGAATAGAGTTCTTCAGCAAAAGTGAATCTGTCTCTATCCTTATTTGATCCCATTGACTGTCTTTTAAATACCTGAGAGCCTGTAAAATGGCTAGGGCCTCTGCCTCGGTGTTGGTGCTTGAAGATCCTCTATTTCTCTGGCCTGTGCTTGTATCACATCTCCCCTTTCATCCCTTACACAAAAGGCCCATGAACTCCTACCCGGGTTTCCTCTTGAGGCTCCATCAGTATTGACTTTTATCCATCCAATATCTGGAGTTCTCCAAGTCACTGGTGTTACTCTTATCTTTGGAGAATATCTCTGTAATGCCTCAACAATCACACTCCAATTATATGGTGCATACCTAAAATTTCTCCTTCTCACCTTCATGAATTGAATCAAAGTATGCATCACCTGGTAAATGAGTTTTGTGATTGACACCTTCCCTTCATGTCTCATAGTGTTTCTCCTCTTCCAGAGTTCCCAAATAATAATAGCAGGGATAGCTTGGTTGATACATTTGGCATGTAGTCTACTAGGCATATCCCACCATCTGTTAATTATTTGGGTAACTTGCAAATTCTCAGTATTTATTCCCACTGGTCCACAAAAATACTTCCAGATGGCTTGAGCTGTTGGTGAGTGTAAAAAGACATGGGAGGTATCTTCCACTTTTGGATGTTGACAACAATAGCATCTGGAAGGGAATTGGTGTCCCCATTTCTTCAACTTATCATCCAATGGTAGCTTGAACTTCCAAAATCTCCACATAAAAAAAGATATCTTTATTGGTAGTCCTTTGATCCACATCTGCTTATAAAAATTACTGGGGTCTTTTCTTTGTCTGAGCAATTGAAATGCAGACCCAACTGTGAATTTCCCCCTCGAATCTAATTTCCAGAAAGCCTTATCTGCTTGGCCATTTTCATTTGGTGGATTAATGTGCTGCACAATATGGTCTGCTAGATCCTCAGGAAGGATTCTTCTTAGCAACTGTTCATCCCATTGCCCCACTTCTGCAGTTTCTTTTACAAGGATGATTGTGGGATCACACTCAAAATCTGGTGGAGTAATATGGTATAGGGCTCCCAGTCCTGTCCAATTATCAAACCAAAAATAAGAATTACCTTGTTGAAGCTTCCACCATATCTCATGTTCCATCTCATCTCGGTATTTAATCATCTTCTTCCATACATAAGTACCTAATCCGCTAGGGGCTATCACAGCATGAAACTTCTTTAAGTACTTATTACTCATGAAAGTTCTCCATAAGGATTGTTTGGTTCTCATGTTCCACCACAGTTTAGCAAAGAGGGCTTTAGATATATCTTGTAGGCTTCTAAACCCCATGCCACCTTCTTCTTGTGGGTGACATAAGGTTGTCCAAGTTGCCCAATGCTTACTTGAATTTCCCACAGAGTTGCTCCAAAAGAACTTAGCAAACAATCTATGAATCTGAGCAAGTATAGCACTAGGAGGGTCACAAGCGGATAGTAGGTGTATAGGCATGCTCTGTAAAACATGTTTAATCAGTGTTGTCCTTCCTCCAATAGATAACAGCTTACCAGTCCATGAGCTCAGTCTATTCTGAATCTTTTCTATTATCTCCTTGTAGTGAATGTTCCTTCTTCTCCCATAGTAGATTGGTACACCCAAATAAGTGAATGGAAAATCCTTTTTAGGAATCTGGGTGACAGAAAATACCAGCTCCTTAATGTTATGAGATGTCAAATGATGCATATAAACAACACTTTTCTGCTTGTTGATCTTCTGACCACTCACCTTCTCATAATTACTCAAAGTCTTCATCACTAATCTCATAGACTGTTCATTAGCAGAGGTGAAAATGATAGTATCATCTGCATATGCCAAATGATTGACATATGGACTCCATTTTGGCATCCCATATTCCTTGTACTCATCCTCAGTATGCAGTGTATTGAGAGCCCTAGACAAACATTCTGCAGCCAAAATGAATAAAGTAGGGGGCAGTGGATCTCCTTGCTTTACTCCTCTAGATGATTTGAAGAATCCATGAGGTTGCCCATTAATCAGAATGGAATACCAATTATTTGAGATAACTCTAAACACCAGATCAATAGTAAATTCACCAAACCCCATTCTCCTCAGGACTTTAGTTAGAAATAACCATGATACTCTGTCATAAGCCTTTTCCATGTCAAGCTTAATGACAACATTTGCAGGCTTTCCTCTAATCCTAATATCATGTACAATTTCCTGAGCCAACAGAATGTTTTCTACAATACTCCTGCCTTTAACAAATCCTGATTGCTGAGGTGAAATGATCTCAGGTAGCAGATATATCAGTCTTTCATGAATGATTCTTGAAATAACTTTGCTAGTGATGTTACTCAAGCTGATTGGCCTCATATCAGAAAATGTATTAATTTCTTTCTTCTTTGGTATCAAAACCAAATTGGTACAAGTTACATACCTTGGGAGTTCATGCCCACAGAAGAATGATCTCACCATGGTCACCAAGTCATTTGCAATAATTTCCCAACAAGCTTGGAAAAATCTTCCTGTGAAACCATCAGGACCCCCTGCACTGTCTCCATTTAAACCAAAAACTGCTCTTTTCACCTCTGCTTCATCTGGCATTTCATAGAGTTGTTGATTTTGTTCTTCTGTAACCATTTTAGGAATCTTATCAAGCATAGAGAAATCTGTAGGGATATTTTCCTCTTTGAATTGGTCTGAGAAAAATCTGATTGCTTCCTGTGCAATCTCCTCTTCAGTGTCCAGCCATGTACCTGTATGATCTTGAATTCTCTGTAATTGTAGCTTTCTTCCCTTTCCATTGACATGAGCATGAAAGAATTTTGTGTTCCTATCTCCATCCTGAAACCACTGCATCCCTGCTTTTTGTCTCCAAAATGTTTCTTCAATAGCATAAAACCTGATCAGATCAGCTTGTACTTTTTGTAGCCTTTCCCTGTTAAGCCCTGTAGGATTCTGTTCAAATTCTTGCTCATGCACATGCACCACTTCCTCCAGAGTTGCAATTTGCTTGAAGATATCACCATAAGTGTCCCTACTCCACTTAGAGAGAGCTCTTCCCACCTTTTTTAACTTATTATGAAAGTTAAAGAAGGGGTCTGAGCCATAAGATTCCACCCAATTTTTTTTATTACATCTAGAAAAGATTCATGCTCCACCCAAAAATTAAGAAACCTGAAAGATTTCCTAATTGGTCTACTATCTGCTCTCATATTTACCAGCAAGGGGGAGTGGTCAGAACCTTGTTTAATGAGATGCTCTACCTCCAAATTAGGAAAACAATTCTGCAAAGCCTGATTTCCCAAACATCTGTCCAGTCTTTTAAATATACAAGCCTCATCCGATCTCCCATTCCACCATGTGAACATACTTCCAGTAAAACCAAGATCCATCAGTTGGCAAATGTCTATACATTGTCTAAAATCCTCTGTTTCTGCAAACTGTACAGGAAGACCCCCAAATTTCTCAATGTCATCTGTAATGACATTAAAATCCCCACCCACAAGCCATGGGATGGTGATGTGTGAAGACATGTCATATAGATCCTCCCATAGAGCTATTCTCCCACTTCTATCAGTACTCGCATAAACAACTGTAAGCACCAACTCTTGCCCATCACCCAAATGAGTGAATCTACAGGATAACAGTTGTTCTGTATCTCTCATTATTTCTACTTAAATTTCTGCATCCACAAAAATCCAAATCTTCCCATTCACATTATGCCATGATGTCCCCATATTTAACCACAATTTGTACATGTCAATATGTCTAACATGCTGGAAAGGCTCTAGTAAGGCAACATAATTAAAATGTTTCTGTCTATGCAATAGTACTACCCTCTCAAAGGCCTGTTGAGTGTTTATAGACCTTATATTCCATATTAATGAGCTATTCATTGAGAAACTCCTTTAGAACATGTCATCCTTGTTTGTACTCCTCCCACTGTCTTGGGAGGAACACTTTTATCTCTTGGCTTGTGACCTTTTTTAGTTTTTGTCAAGTGTTTAGGGGAAATATCTCCTTTATTGTTGCCCTCCATTAAATCAGAACTAATAGTTTCACCTGTTTCCTCCTCTCCAATATCTATTTTATTCTGATTCACTTCTTCTTGTGTTGTGTTTTCATGATCTTTGGCTACCAGTTGATATTTATGATTTCCTGAAATTGCCTGCATTTCTATGGTTGTATCTCTGTTGTTTTGATCTCTCTGATCCCTTGCTTGTGTTTCCCTTTCATTATTTTGTTCCTTATTTGCAGATGATGTTGTATCTCCTTCACCCATATTGTTTGTATCAGGAGGCTCTTCCGGTAAGTCCTTCATTTGATCCACTTGTTGTCTAGCTGATTCCACTTGCTGATATGAGCTTGAATTAACACTGTCATGTACTTCTATGGGTTGAAGTACGTCTTGGCCTTCAGTAATCTGTTTGTTATCATCTTCTTTTTTGTTATCATTTTCCACGATATCTGTAATTGTTCTTTCTGAATCTTGTATGGCTATCTCCTCTGACTGATTATCCCCTACCCCTTTCTCCTTCTTATTATCTTGCTCTTGTCTGCTATCTATCTTTCCCTGCTCTTTCATAACTTTGTTATTTTCTGTTTGTTTCCCAAAGGCAGCATCCACCCATGGCCTAGCTGTCTCTTTAACAGGATTACTACTATGTGTGCTTCCTTCTTGTGATTCATTTTGTTTTTCATGTTCCTCCTCCAAGTCCACCAAAGTGTGAAATTTGTTGCATGTAGCAGTGACTGTTGTCTCTTTCTGTTTGCTATGATTTGCACTTCCCTTCTCAGCATTGAAGTTTCTGTTGTCTTTGATGGGATTCCAATTTCCCGAATTTCCTAACACTCTTCCACCTGCCAACACTCTAGCAGAATAATTGTATAAATTATTGTATCCTCTATAATTGTATTTTCCATAATTCCCCTTCATATCCTTGTTGGTTTCCATCCTCTTGCTTTTGTTTGCCTTTGTCATTAGTCTGCTTTTTATTATGTTGTTCCTCTGCTTGTAATCTCTTGGCCTTTTTTGCTTCAATTTCTTTATCCTCTTGGAGATCTTTATTGCTTTCCTTACTATTGTGCACTTCATCAGAGCTTTTATGAGGTTTTGTCTTGCCATTCTCCTTTGGCATTTCCTCCCTTTCATTGTCATACTGAACACGCTCTGGATTTATAATTCTACAATCATATTCATCATGTCCCTGTAATTTACATTCCTTGCAATACTTAGGGAGGTAATCATAATGAATCTGAACATTAACAATCCTTATTGCTCCTGTTTTTTCATTTTCAATATCCATCCTCACCGTTTTGGGTAAATCCGCTACCAGATCTACTAAAACCTTGACCCTAGCACAACTAGGTCTAGTCTTGTTAATCGTAGCCATATCCAATTGTATAGGAATACCCACTGCAGATGCAATTGAAAAAAGAGTTTCCTTCACAAAGTATGTAGGCAATAACTTTGGGAAGGAAATCCATGCCATTGTCTTTGATGTTTCTTCATCAACCTTGAAATTCGAATCATAGATCAGTGTTCTCATTTGGTACGAGTATCCCTCTCTATCTTGAATGTAGTATACAGGCTTTGATGTGAAATTCACAAAGTCTTCAAAAAGACTTAATTTGATAAGCACATGGCGGTTTCTTAGAAAACCTGTTCTACACTCACCTTTTATTCCACATTGTGTAGGGATTATGAGACGAAGTTGTTCAATATCTGGTTGGCCATATGAGAACTTTCCTACCACAGCATACTGAAGATTTTCAATGATATTCATCTGATCAACTTCTACTTCAGTGTATTTAATGTATGGCACCCCATGTAAGTAAGTTACTGGTTTCATTGGAATTTGGGGCAGTGATTGGATCTGACTATGTAATGTATCATTCAAGGTTTTTGGTTTGAACAGATCTGAATATTGTAATGGATTAGGATTGGTTTTTGGAATAGTCGTAGTTAGTAAGGGTTGGCCAGCCTCCATTGTGGACTGGCCACCGGCCATCACTTATTCCACAATTGAAGACGGAAAAGTGATGCAAAGTACCAATCTTTAAGGGTAAAATTGATTCAGATCTTGAGTAAATCTAAAAATAAAAATTGATTGCACAAGAGAAGTAGCTAAAGAATTGTACCACTAAACAGAGAAAGAGTCAGATCTGATAAATTTGCAAATAATCTAAAAGAAAGAAGGTAGGTGTACCTTCAGATCTGCTTTTTCGGACAGTTTGAATTTTTAGTAATCCATTTTGCTTTGAATTTTCAACTTCATGAACAGACTTCTTTTCCAAGACCTTAAGGATCTGAATTCGCCCCTTGTGATTTACGTTATCTTTAAAACTCTAGCGCCAAATGACAAGGCCTTAATCTTGATTGTTTGAGGATAAATACGATCTAAGTAGCTCTGTTCATCTGTAATTTTTGCGCTATTTTATATAAATAGAGGTTGTTTCCCCTTCTCCTTTATGAATTATTTCTTACATAGGATCGAATCGACTTATAATAGTTAATTAATTCCAACCGAAGAATAAATCATTCCATGTCTCCACGATGATAAAACGAATAATAAGAGAAATTATAGGTTCGTTCTATACTTCACGGGGACTCTATAATCTGTTTATTTAATTTGGCTTCAGCTTACACATCACCTCCTTTTTTTCTGGAATAGTTCTTTCATGTGGCATTTCGAATCAGCAAAATAAATAATTGACGAAAATGTGATTAACAAATTTTCTTATACCATTTTTGTCTTGTAGTGTCGGCTCGAGGAGTTTTAAATCATTGAATTGGGGTCCATACATAAAATATACTCCTACAACAGCATGAACTTATAATCTGTCTTCTTCAAGACTTTTTACTAAATCGAGGTTTGTTTTTATATAACCTTGCTTTTCCTTTTTCTTTTTTGCTATGTAACCGCAGCTTAGAAAAGTGAGCTTGGTTACATGATTTGTTGAAGAATGCACAAGACTTGGTTTTATCAAGTGTGACGCAGTATTCCTCCTTTAGGCTTAGATATATCGTTAGAAACTTTGCGAGTGTAATACATGGGAAGTGTGATACAAAATCTTGTATATAAAAGAGCAGTCCAATGCACTAAGCTCCCGTTATGCGTGCGGTCTGAGAAAGAGCCGGATCACAAGAACCTATTGCATACAATCTTACCTTGCATTTCTATAAGAGGTTGTTTCCACAACCAAAATCTTGTATATGTGTTAAGAAATTTACTTAATATGTAACAAATAATTTATTTGTTGTTCTTTTAGAATTCAGAAAAAATTCACGCTCCACCTATGATGTAATACTATACCTTTAGTTGGCATGTAAATGGGACCTCTTTTACACATATAGTGCTTATTTTAAGGATAATTCTGTGAATTTTAGAGAGTTGGAGAGGAGTAAAAGGTGATTTCTATCCCTTAAACTTCGGAAAAGGGCCAAAATTACCCCTAAATTTTGGGAAATAGTTCATTCATACCCTTCGTTATACTTTAGGGTCAATTATACCCTTACCGTTATACTATGGGGTCAATTATATCCTTATGTCTAATAGCTTCCACGTGGCATCATCCCAGCCCTTCAAAATTATTTTCCCCTCAAATAATTTTTTACCCACTAAAATAACCCAACCTGACCCGAGCCGATTTTTTTTTTCAGCCAAAGTGATACGGACCCAACCCATTACCCCTTGGCTGGAAAAAAAAATTCGGGTCGGGTTGGGTTATTTTAGTGGGTAAAAAATTATTTGAGGGGAAAATAATTTTGAAGGGCTCGGATGATGCCACGTGGCAGCTGTTAGATATAAGAGTATAATTGACCCCATAGTATAACGGTAAGGGTATAATTGATCCTAAAGTAAAACAAAGGGTATGGATGAACTATTTTTCAAAATTCGGGGTAATTTTGGCCCTTTCCGCTTAAACTTTTGTGTTGTACACATACGGTCGTGTATATATAACTATATAAGACATACGTGTATGGGGAAACCTTAATATAAAAGGTATAGAGATTAGAATATTCCCCTTAATATAAAAGGTATAGAGATTAGAATAAGATTCTATGTAAATTACTTGTAATTAACGAACATCCGCACTTACCTTTGTATCACCTTTTCACACTTATTCTATTTGAGGCAATTTTGGTAGTGTTTTCTTGAACTTAGTGTCTGTTTGGAAAGCCACCTGTTAATTGGAATTGGTGTAATTACTAGGGCAGTAATTATACAGTATTGTTATTACAACGATCTGTTTGTTTGTCATTATGTAATTATAAGCGTACTGTTTGGTTGCATCAGTGTAATTACACAGTTAGTTTAATTTAAAAATAAAATTAATTATCGAAAATTAAAAATTAATATTTGAAAATATGTGCCTTTATAAATGATATTTAATTATGTATTTAACAACACATTATTTCTTGATAATATATTAATTAATAAACTTATATTTGTAACTCATATTGTAAAAAATAATTGATATATATTTGTCAAATTAATAAAAATTTTATTTTAATTAATTATAAAAACTAAAAGCAGAATTTTTTGTGAGAACATCATGGATTGGATGTTTGATAAAATAATTAATATTTGTAAATATAATGCCATAACATTATTCAAATGTTTGACAAAATAAAATCTATCAGTTGTAGGTGAAAAATAATCAACATGCAATGTGAAATAACAAGTCAATAAAACTAAAACAAATAAATTAAAATGGGAAATATAGCGTCAATTCAAAATCTAGAAGAAAAAAAAAATAACATAGTACTCTTATGTCAAATTCCAACATTACATAAGTAAGTTCCAACGTAACTTAAGTAAATACAATTTAAAAGAAAGGGAAAATATGAGTCTATAATTTCATTCATAATGAAATTCTACTTTAGTAACATCACTCAATAAATGCCAAGTTTGCTAATCACAATAACATCACTCAATTTATGCCAAGTTTGCTAATGACTCATTCTTTCTAATACTAAGAGATGTAGTTTTAAAAATTAGAATAATAACACAGTTACGCTAAATGAATAAAATAAGAAAATTAAAAAATATGAGCAATTACGTGGAAGCGCAAGAAGTAAAGGTTAGGGATGAGAAAAATGAAAATGAAAGATAAATAATATATAAAGAAAAATATATATTAAAATAATAAAAAAAAGTTAAAATAATAGAAATAAGAATAAATTAAAAAAAGAATAAGAAATTAAGAACTAAAAAGTAACCCTGTAAATTACAGGGTATAATTACACCCATTTCTTAACTCCCCCCCCCCCCCCCCCCCCTCTCACCACCCCATTGGACAGTGTAATTACACTCAATTCCACCTAACCAAGTACTTGGTCAAACTGTGTAATTACGCCTAATTCTAGTTACCAGGGTGACTTTCCAAACAGGCCCTTATAATTCTTCGTTTATGTGCATGCTGTAGCTTAGAGGCAGTGGCAGAGCCACATAGAGCCAAGGGTGTTCAACCGAACCCCCTCGGTGGAAGAAAACACTGTTTTTACAAGGTTAAAATTATTTTTTATGTATATATAGTAGATGTTAAATCCCCTTAGGCTTCTTCGTATGTTTACTATTTTATATTTTGAACCCCGTCGGTGAAAATTCTGACCCCGCCACTGCTTAGAGGGTCAGCCCAATGGGTAGTAGGTTGTTGGGTGTCCTGTCACGGTCTAAATCTAAATTTGGGTCATGACATAAGAAATAACAGGTATTGAAATATACACGAAGAGGAGTATTGATGCTGCAACATCAGGGGAGTGCCAATATTGCCGAGGTTAGGAATTCACTATGACACGAAAGCCAGAAAAGCGGTTACATTGGTTAGCTATTTCAGAGGATAATTCATTTACCTCTTGAAAGGAAAATTTAAAAAGCTAAAAGCACAAAGTTTCACATAATAAATTTATGATGCAATACAAGATGATTTACATTAAAGGCCAAAGACCTTTATATTGGCTTACGAAATATAAAGAGTAAGAATCACCAATCGATCAATGTGGGACTAAAACCTACTAAAGGTTAAGGATTACAAGTCAAAGAAAAAAGGATGAGAAAAATATGATGATGACTAAGAAAAAGATAAGGATTATATGAAGATCTAGTTGTTGAATCACCAGGTGATAAGCTGCTGCCTAAGTAACTGATAAGTTGTTGTGATGACAAGTAACAAGCTCCAACGCTGTTTTTCTGAGGTTGGAAAACGTTCTCCTTCAAGATGTGAGTCTCATTTTATGTTCTCTATAGTAAAGAGATAGATCAATAACATTAAAAGTAGTTGGTACATCATATATTCTGCAGGTAGTTCTATCCTATAGGCATTATCATTGATACTCTCCAAAATTCGAAAAGGGTCAAGTTGTGATTAATATCTCTTTAGATGGTTAACAAGCACGATGTACTGTGATAGAAGTGTGTTGAGAACCAGGTCTTTATTGCTTGAGCCTTACGGGCTGAAAACTGTATTTGTGTTGTGATTTATACTATGATATTTTAAAAATACGAGAAAATATATTTGTATATTTTTTGTATTATTCGTACAATATATTGATAGATATTTACAAGATCTTCTCATATTATTTGAGTTGGAAAAGAATTTCATGTGATTGGAGATATTTTTAGAAAGACACGATTTGAAAATCCTTTCCAGTTAAGGACTTCGATTTCTTGATAGGATCTCCTAAAACACATTGTTTCCTTCTCTGTGTGCTTACTATTCCGAATAGTATATACTGTATACCCTTTGCAGGAAATTATTATTAACACATATTAAGAGAGAAAAAGTCCTGCTCGATGTTCTTGAAAAGTACGAAGAGTACCATTTGACAGTGTGAAGAACCATATTGAAGATTCTGGTCCTTGTGTAGTTTGTCTATGCATCGAGACTAGTCCTAGTTTAATTGTATTAAGCGTTGAGTTATAACCATATACTTTCGAGAAATATTGTTAGGTTGTTGAAAGTTATTGTTGCAAATAAGTCAATTTGAGAACTTCTCCCATTGATAGGTCAAGCCTTAACTCAATTACCTCGGTCCAAACAGGCTTTATCCTTCAAGAACCCCCTTTCTTCACTCAAATCCAACCACACAAGCCCCTGTCTATTCAAAAGAATGATTTGCGAGGTTAGATGAATTCAACGATACCCGTATTGCAACATTTGAATAAATCGAAGTCAAAGTCAACTAAAAAGTCAAATCCGATCCATGTAATCAAAATTTGAGATTGATTATGTTTCCGGATTACCCTTAACTCTACGAGTCTAAATCTATAATTAGATTATCAATACGAACTCAAATCAATACACAAATTGTCGATTTTAACTCTCTTAAACCTAGACAAAAATAATCAAATTCCTACTTCAAATTAATGATTTAGGGGTTAAAAACTAGTATGGATTTGATGATGTCCATCCCATATAGTTGCAATTGGCATGTGCCAATTTGCTTGGGTGATAGATAAACTTGGGCAACAAGTCAAAATTTGTGGATGACAATTTTTTTTTTTTTTTTTTGTGTGTGTGCTTGGAGGCCAAGTTTGGCCTCCTATAAATGCAGAGTCATTCTTCCATTTGTAATCACACCAAACAAAGAGAGAAAGAAGAGTGAGACATTCACAGATAGAGAAATAGTCTGTGAGGCAAAATAGAGAGCGTGAGCAATATTGTAGTGCGGTGGGAAAGTCTTAAAAGCAGATTATTTCTTTTGAGTGTGTAGTGGTCTTTGAAATATTTTACTCAGAACTGAAAATTGTAAAATTCTTATTATAGTGATATCAGTTGCTCCTCTCGGCCCGTGAATATTTTTCTCTTTTGGGTTTCCATGTAAAAATCTTGGTGTCATGATCGCTCTTTTTTATTCTTGTTAATTAATCGTATCAAGGTGCTACATTATTATTCCGTTGTAAATACTGTGAATATTATCTCTGTGGCGGGTTTATTCCTAACAACTGGTATCAGAGCACAGGTTCTGCTCATTCACAAAAATATTTTTTGCGGTTGGTCGTACTATACTTTGTGAAAAAAAAATGTTTGGAGTAAAGTGCGAGGTAGAAAAATTCAATGGTGATAGCGGTTTCTCAACATGGAAGATAAGGATGAGGGATCTGCTCATCCAACAAGGGTTGCACAAGGCACTAGGCAACAAATCTAAAAAGCCTGAATCCATAAAACTTGAGAATTGGGAAGAAATTGATGAAACGGCAGCTAGTGCAATTAGGTTGCACTTAACATATGATGTGGTCAATAACGTCATTGATGAGGAGAGTGCATATGGCATTTGGACAAGATTGGAAAATCTATACATGTCTAAGAAGCTGATGTAACGACCCGTTTGGTCATTATAGTGTTCTGACCCATTTAACCTTGTTGACCCTTCCCCCGAGTCCCATTTGTATGATCTATGACTCAGTGAAGTCAATGGTTTGGTTCCTAAGGAGTTCGGGGATGTTTTGAGTCTCGAGTGAAGGCTTAGTTTCATAGTGTTGGGGTTGACTTGGTCAACACCGGGTTAAAATGATCTCTTTTGGGAATTTCGAGGTCATAGGTGAGTCTGTAACGAGGTTTACAATCAAAATGGGTATATGCTTTGTGTTCGGGAGGTTCCGGATGAGTTTCGGGGGGCTAAAATGAAGTTTTGAACATTTCAGAAATTTAGGCACCCGCTGTAACGAAAATCTGAGGCAGAATGTCCGCTTTTAAGTGCAATTTTCAAGTCTTTCCCCTCATAAACCCAAAAACACTTCCCTAGATAGTAAGAGGCTATTTTCCTAGGGCTAGGATGGAGGTCCACCTTAAAGGTAAGTGCAAACCCTTACGTGATTCATTATATTCCCTTCTTCAAATCCCATGACAAGCTTAAGCTCCATTAATGGTGGGTGCAAGATTAGAAACCCACGAATTGATGAAACCTTCAATAGTTGGAGTGTTGGGGAGATAGCAATGGAAAAGCATTAACAAGCACGTTGGGGTAAGATTCTAACGTAGTATTCATTATTTATTTCGATTATCATCGTCTCATAGTCATCCTACATACTAATTGTGATGAACTAATGGGTTAAGAGCCCTAAGGCTAAAAACTAAAAAGATAAATTTAGATATCTTGTGATAATAGAATTCCATGAAATGAAGATTGAAGGTTAAATAGATGATGGGTAACATAAATGTGCACCAAGTTTCCCGTTTTACTCTCATGAACCCGGAGTCACATTGTAGGGGTATTTTGGGTATTTTTCTAAAAGTATGGCAATATGGATATCTTTGGACTCGTTTAGACTGGTAGAGTAATATTTTGACTATATTGTATTTGATTTTTTAATAAAATTACAGTTTTGCCCTTGTGGCTCGGGTTTGGTTATTTTGGATCCATTTTTGGGTTTTGGGCAAAACTATGGCAATATGGGCATCCTTAGATTCGTATTCTAATGTAGAATTCATATTTAATAGACGTTAATAGTTTTGAGGTTCTCGAAAAAGGAAGGAAGGGCTAAGGTTTGGCGATTCGAGACTGTTGCTTGACATTCAAGGTAGTTTACGGCTTACTTTAGTTAGACTTTGATTAGCGAAACATATATATTGTGTAGAATTGATGGGAGATAGCATGATTAGGTCTTCAGACATGGCGTTTTGGTTGGATATTAGCTAGGTTGGTATGACTTCTGACTTTGTGGGCTTGTTGCCATTACGTTATGTACTGAAATATGAGGCGCAATTGTATTCATACTGTGGTGATTCAGGGTGGATTTCTCTTAGGTTGATTGTTGTTGATGGTGGCTTGTTTCCCTGTTATTGTGATTAGACTTGTTACCTAAATTATTGTGTTGTAATACATGTTATACCCAATTCTCTCTTATTGTGACACATATCATCGGAGAAAGAAAGGATAATGAGTTTAGACTTGAATTGTGATATAAACTTATGATAGTACGTAGATGAAAACTTGATGTATGATTTTACTGTTGATGATGAAATATAATAAAATGGAGCACCTTGGTGATACAAGACTTTGTTGTGAGGTGTACTTGTTATGTTGGGAAGTAAAGAGGGACATAGCCTCTAATGTTGGCTGAGATGGTTTGTATGATTCATTTCATGGTTGAGCTGGTTTATCTAAGTCTTGATAAGACTTGTGGCTTGTGACTTGTACCTTCATTTTTAGTTTATTTGCATTGTTTTACCATGTTTGCACTTATTTATGCATTCATACATTCAGGAAAGTGATGTGGAATTAGTGAATAGGTTAATATAATCTTCTTGTTGAACTTGTGATACTATTTGATACATGGTACTTGATAGCCGATCATTGAAAGTGATGTGACAATATGTGTATATATATGAAAAGGCACATTTGACTGGGGGTGAGGATGTGACCTAGATATAAAAAGGCACATTTGACAGGGGGTTAGGATGTGGCCTAGATTATAGGCTCGTGGTCTGAGGTTCTGCTACACCTTGTAGTTTTCTACGTTAAGATTCATCGTATGGCAGCTGTCTTGATTTTGGACACTGGGATTTTTTTCAAGGATATATGAGGTTGGACATGTTTAACTTGTGTTTACAAGCGTTTAAATTCATGTTAGGTAAGTTCCGGAAGGATTGGAGAACAAGTGAATTAAGGAAACTAAGTTTGTTGGAACTTTGGAGAAAGGATGGGCAAGGTTTCGTACAATAATTTTGGCCTAACTTGAGAAAGGAATATTCCTAGTATATCAGGAGTTTTGAAGTGAAACAAAAGACTAAAATGAAGTTCAGGAAGTCTAGTTTCCAACGCAACAAACCGCGTGTCGATCCGACATCGGAATCAAACTTTATGAGCATTTTAAGATGGACTACCAGAGCAGAGATTAACCCTGCGCGAACGCGCCTGGAGGTGGCACGAACGCGCAGAGGAGCAAGGGGAAACTCAGCCCGAATGCGCCCCAAGGTGGCGTGAACGCATTGAGAAAGTTTTAGGACGGTGCAAACTAACTCTAAAACAATATAAACGGGGGTTTACCCCTTATTTTCATCCAAACCACCCCTCAAAAAAATCCCAAACCTCTGGAACCTTCTCCAAACTTCCGCCCACAAAAGTTTAGCTTAAATCAAGTGAAACCACAGGATTTAGGTTCGAGTAGCGTATAGTTGTGACTATAGTATCGTATTGCGGTGAATCTTGGCTTGGATACAAGGTGAATATTGAAGATATTGCGGTTCTAGTGGGGACAAGATAAAAATCTCTCCTTATAGATATTGATTTAGGTTTATTTACGGAGATAAAGCTATTAAATGGTCGTATAACGAATTAGTTAGTTGAGAAATTGGATAAACATCGTGTGGGATGTTTTATGGAATATTTTGGTATTGATGATGATGTTGTTGATGTTAGTGTTGTTGTTGGTTGTTGGTATTGTGATTTCGGGTTAGGGATATAAATAGGGGATATGCTGCCCAAATTTCGGCAGATTCTAAAATGATTTAATTTGAAGGCTTACGCATACGATGACAAGCCTAACAATAGTATGAATTCTATTGAATGAAGATTTAGGAGCTTGGAAGGATAAGCGTTAAGTAGTTAAGGAGACCTAAAAAGGTATGTTACGGCTAATCCCTTTCTTCTAAAGGCATGATTCTCCTCTTATGAACCCATAGATGACTTCCATAATATTCTTATTCCCAAAAAGCTAGAAGTTCATGATTCTCAAAGTCTTATGATACTAAAGATAGATATTTTCTAGGATGATAATGATGATGATGATGATGGTCCCATTTTTGGAGATTCCAAATTATGAGATTATTGAGTTTATTTCATGATTTTCTTGATTTCATTCATTATTGTTGATCTCACCTTATGATAGTTATTTCTTCAAGGTGAGATATAGCGATGGTGATGATTCCTTAATGAGACCTCAGAGGCTACCGACCTTACGTCACTCAGATAGAGTAGAAATGTTTAATTGGGCTCTCATCCATGCTATGTGTATTATATGTGTATATAGCCATTTCGTGACCGATCTTATACAGTCGGTATGATATTCATTGCGCGCATACCACTGCAGGCGGGTACAGATCTTATCGAGTCCTACTATGGCCAAGTACAGATATTACCGAGTCCTACTATGGCTGGGTACAGATAATACCGAGTCTATATGGCTGGGTACGGTATTGTATAGGTATCTATGTAGATGTATGGAATGTTTCTTCAAGAAAAAAGTTAAGTAAGCATGACGAATGTCTTAAGAGGTATAAACAGATCTTTTATCTTACGCTACTCTTCATACTTTTATCACGTTACTATTCATGTCTTACATACTCAGTACATTGTTCGTACTGACGTCCTTTCTTATGGATGCTGCGTTTATGCCCGCAGTAAAGTAGGGGGACGGATCAGTTCCTTAGGAGCTTCATCAGCGGAGTTTCAAGAGCGCTCCATTTGCTTCAGAGCTGCGATCTCTTGGTATTGCTCTTTTGTGTACATACTTGGGCATAGCAGAGTCCTGCCCCATTCTTATGAATTCTTGTATGCTATATAGAGGCTCGTAGACTGATGTGTGTAACTAGATGTCCCATAACCTTATCCGTACATATTATTGTATAATATTTTGGCAGCCTTGTTGGCTTGTGATGATGAGCATAGTTGTTGATGATTATATAGAAGTGTGCCGTAATTTTTTGACATATGCCCTCACAAATTATGATACCCATGAGCTGTCTGTGTGGTCCACCTAGAAATGATTATGAGATGAATGTTTTGAGGTGCTCGGTAGGTTAGCTTCGGGTGCCCGTCATGGCCCTCTGGTTGGGTCGTGACAGGTTCGTTCCAGAACGAGTGGTAAATGAACACCATGGGTCCCCTTCAGGTCATGACGGGATGTTGTGGTTCATTAGTATACGGTTTAGATGTCTTGTATAGGAGTCAATGCTCCTCCACCGGTATGGCAAGAGTTTGTGGATGCTTTCCTCCGACATTATTTGCCACCGGAGGTTCGTCGGGCCCAAGCTGACAGTCTTGAATCTTAGACTGGGTAATATGAGTGTTCGAGAGTATATCCTCTGCTTTAATTCTTTGGCTAGGTATGCCCCAGCCGTGGTAGCTGATATGGGAGACCGTGTACACTGGTTCATGAATGGTTTAGGGCCACATTTGATTAAGGAATGCTTGACGGCCTCACTCCAGGAAGGAATGGATATCTCTCGTATTCAGGCCCATGCCTAGAATTTGGAAGAACAGCAGCAGCCACAAAGGGGTGAGCGTGATTCTGATAGAGGGTATAATAAGAGGGCCAGATCTTCCGATACTTCTAGTGAGTTCAGAAGGGGTAAGAAGCAGTAGTATTCCAGGCTTTCAGTCCAATCAGTGGCTAGTGCACCTCCTCAATTTGCAGACAAGGGATTCGATCACCCTTATTATTTCGGATCGGGTAAGAACTCCAGAGTTTCTGGTTCCCAGTATAGAGGTGAATCCGGTCAGATCAGACCGCCCTTACCATGGTGCAATCAATGTGGTAAGCCACATTTTGGACTGTGCCGCTTGGGTTCAGATATTTGCTATGCCTGTGGTCAACCAGGCCATATTATGCGTGAGTGCCCATTCCTAGGCTGACAAAGTATGGTGCAACCTACCGGATCAGCAGCCGGATCGTCATCATGCATTGATTAATCCGGGTTCCATATCGTTATATGTTACTGCTTATATTGCTGGTCGGATTAGGGGAGAAACTTGAGTTGATTAAACTTTTCAAAGTGTTTCATTAATAAGACGTCAGTAGTATTAGAAAGGAGTTGTAACTTCTTCTCAATGTGAGAAGTGGAAGGGATAAGTATATGTTTAAATATGACCCTCGAGTATAAATATGCTAATTATTTATGAGTACAAAGGGAGAGAAGAGGTAAGAGAATGATGTACGTTACTAGAGGAGCCAGATATCGACAAGGGCCTTTTTATCATATAAAAGATATTGGCAAGGATGTTGTACGAAGGTACGAGTATAAGGACATATGAATATAAGGCAAAGATAGGACTAAGGTGCGAAAAAATTCTATTTCAAAAGTTCTCTGGTCACAAGATTATTGAGTTAGTAATACGAAGCTGAATAGCTAATGAAAGATGTGAATGATGCTTTGATGGAATTAGTTGTATGATGGTAGATGAACAAGTTTGAAGTCGCGAGTTGATATAAGATGTGCCCTTCATGAATGAGATGAATTCGTAGTTTAAAAAGAGGTTTGTGTAAAGACTGAGTGTTTATATAGCGAAAAAAAAGGAGGAACATGAATAATTAGGGCAGATTTTGAGAATAAAATTTGCGCTAGATACCATCACGGTGATGAAATGGGAAAGCGAGTAATAGGAGAAAGGTGATTTTGGAAGAACAGTAAAGAAACTATGAAGATCCTTTTGATAACAGATTAGGCCCATCCAGGGCCAGTACGCCTACGAAAATATGTGACACGTTACAAATATGTGCAGCTGACTAGATAAATCCAGACGATGAATAGTCACAACTAAGATTAGTTGCGGATTCGCTGAGAGCATGTACTTGCAAGAAAAAGGAGAACTAATGGAATGTTAAATATAGAATAAAGGGCTAACATCCTAAGGGGGGAAGATGAGACAAACAAGTATTGAATCAGGAATACGCTCGTTAGAAGCTGGAAAGATAGCAACCAAAAAAAAAAAAAAAAGAGAGAGAGAGAATCGAGAACCACCTAAAAAAGGATAAGGTTGGGAGATAAGATTCCAAGGAAAGTCTTACCCGAAGTTCCAAGACAAAGATGCTACGAAAGGTCTAGTAATGAAGAAACAAAGAAGGATTGGGTATGACAACATGAAAGCAAAAGCTTATAGATGATATGAGGATCTTCGGTACAGAAGATCCAGGATGTAAAGGAATTAAAATCATGTTGCAAGTAAGATGGAACCAGATAGACCTACATGAGGAACCAAAGGTTGGTAGTGGTAATAAAGAAGGATAACGATGAATAACTTTGCATAAAATGGATTGGTTGTATTAGGAAGAATAAGGATAAATCTAGCACCAAGATGGTTACGTTCATTCTGGGAGGTAGCAGAACGATATAGAATTATGCATCACAGAGATGATACAAGTATATGAGAAGCTTGTCAAGATCATTATAGAGCTCCAACTGGTGAAGCGTAGCGTAGTCGAGGATAACAATGGAAAATAAAATGATACAAGTCATAAAACTTGAGTAAAGATATAGTATATCTTTTAAACCGAATCTTGAAAGGGTATTCAGGAAGGAGTATCTCAGTAAGGTGGATTCCTAAGATATCAAGGCTGAAACTATATTAAATGTAGCAAAGGTAGATGATCTATTCAGAGGCAATAAAGATGTATCATGACCTTGGTGGAGAAGAGGAAATATTACAGAGCTCATAGTCTGCTAATAAATAAATAAAAAGCCAGACTGAGGAAAACATATGGATATGTCGTTGAGAAATGAAGGAATGATCAGTATGGATTTTATAACTATAAGAAAGTTGGGATAACTAGTAGTGTGTTGTAGTCACCATTCCAATATTTAGATGACCTGTATGAAACCCTATAAGAACGGGAGAGTATTAAGCGATTTGAGATTGGGAAGTTTATTCTGAAGGGATTTATGAAAGTTGATAAGGAAGACAAGTTTACCTTTGATATTTTAGACTTCACGAGGTTGTGCGCAGGATGGACCAAAGTCAGATAGGAAATCTGTACATCCGGTCTTCATATGTCCATGCCTTGTAGATGTGTCACACCCTAGCAATGGTAGGGCATGACGGGCACCCGACTCTCATCAGAGTCGAGCGAACCCTTAGACATTCACTCTATTAAAACCTGTCATTTCAAAAACTTTTAATAACATAAAAATTTTCCAAATTGTAATCATTATCTCTATAACGATTATGAAAACTTTCAATCAATAAGTACTTTAGACCAATCTAAATCATCTAAAATACATACTCTTTTAAAATTCACAAAGGACTCAACTGACATCACTTTGTCGACACCTCGACAAACGTACTACAAGACACTGTCTGCAAAAGTCTCTAAGAAGTGAACTGAACATTATGAGTCAGGAGAGGGACCTGACATACCCGTAATCATACATATCTATACATGACTCAGCACAGCTCCAGAATGAGGTGGAACTTGCCAATCCCAGCTGACGTCCAAGCATCCTAGCTATACACTTAACCTGCCAAACAATCTGGGGCTGCGGGCATGAACGCAGCGTCCCCAGGCAAAAGGACGTCAGTACGGACAATGTACTGAGTATGTAAGGTGGTAACAAATCATAATCATAATTTGATTTAGGAGAGAAGAAATCACAATCTAACTCAATACCTGCAGCTTTCGTTGGAAGAAACATAAATATATACACGAAGTCTCCAAAAAAATCTTTAAGTAAATAATGCAATTTCACACACATGCCACTTTCGACATGTTAACAAAATGGTCCCTTCGGACAGCCGCTTCCGGCTAGTATCACAATAGTCCCTTTGGGCAGCCGCTTCCGGCTTAATAATGATGGCCCCTTCGGGCAGCCGCTTCCGGCTTAATAATGATGGCCCCTTCGGGCAGCCGCTTCCGGCTTAATAATGATGGCTCCTTCGGGCAGCCGCTTCCGGCTTAATATCACAATCATGTCAACACAAACTTAATCCACCAATATCAATGCAAAGAGATGATGCTATGGAATGTAAACATAAGTCGTAAATGAAATGAAATAGTAAAACCTCGCACCCCCTTCGGAGTGGTTTTTGAAAATCTAAATAATAAAATCCCGCACCCACTTCGGAGTGGTTTTGAAAATCAAACTTTATGTTTCCTTTAGTATAAAACTAATTTCCTCGAAATCATTAGTAAAACCATATGCACAACCCAACTGGCACCTTATGGGTGTTCCCTTCGGAACAGAATAGGAGTACTATATCAATAAACCATCACAAGAAACATTTAGACCTTACTCGTCTAAGAATGGAATCATATGGAGTACATATAGAATGAATAGCATGAGAATCATGAATCACATTCGGAACCTATGAATAGAGTTACCCCAAAGTTCATATCATTCATCACTTACATGTAAGACATGCCAAAAGAAAGAAGGGTTAGCCTTACATACCTTTAGCGCTTATCCGCCACACAATATATATACGCTGCCCAATAATGTCTCAACCTATATTAAGACGTCAAGAGCTACGGTTAAACTACGGGGAGATTCAAAACGTATTCTAACGTTAGTAACTCCTTTCTAGATGTTTAGACGTCGTTTTACTTATATCCAAACCAACTACATACAACCAATCCAACATCAATAATCATACGTTCAATACCAACCCGGACAGCCCACATAACATTCCAAACAACCCACATTCACAACATTCAATAACGATTCACATACGGCTACTACATTCTCAAGTTACTCCTAATAGTCCGTAGTCTTAACGTTTTCATGTAACAACTTTACAACAGCCCAAACAACATAAATACAGTATATATTCTTAGCTATCATTAATTTTCCAAGCGCAACAAGATCAACAACAACGTACACTCGATAATAGTTTACATGTGATTATGACACATCCAATTCATTCTTGTTAGTCTATAGTCATAATATTTCATCAAAACGATTCTATAACAGCCCAAGCAACATTCAATACAATGCATAATCTCAATTATCATCAATCTCCCAAGCTCAATAAGAACAATAACGACACACCCAAAACAGTCCCTAACCGATCAACATAGAAGTGCCCGAAATTCTTGCAAACATTTACGAACATACCAATCAACCACATACGATTCTTACACATTATTTCTTATCTTCTTTTCATATAATTTCAGTGAAATACGGCCAACAGTCACACGATAACTACATCTTTAATTCGTACGCAAATGAGCTACATTGTCATCACTATAATCTTTACAACAATCCACAAACAATTTTAGTTCCAACTCTAACCATTAAGTACCTTAATTTCCATCAGAACATTCATGACAACAACCATCAAAATACCAAGTAAAATCAGTTCACTATCTTCCACACAAAACAGTCCACTACACGGCTTCAATTCAACAAAAATAACAACATGTTCATATCAACACAACTTCACCTTTAACCTTCCAATTCTTTTCATTCTTTTTACCATGCAATATATGATAGCAATAACCAAAATTACTAAATAAAATCAGTCCATTATTCCACACCAAACAGCCCCCTATGGCTTCCACAATGCTTCAACATCAACACACAATTTCATACATGCAATTCACATTTACACATGCACAACATATCCAAATCACCTTAAAACAGCCCCTATGGCTTCAACAACATTCCAACACCAAAATTCATAATTTCATACATGCAATTTATATTTACACATCTACCATAAGTTTAAATCCTTACTAAAACGTGTAAAAAAAAAACGAGCAGCCCTTACCTTAACAAATTAGCTTCTTAGCTTGGCTAGAGTTTGTGAATTGAACTAATAATTGTTCTTGTTGCTCCAATGGCTACTCCACGTTGCTATGCACCTTCCTAAGGGTTGAAACACTTTGGAAAAATATTTTTTTGAATCAAATTGGAGAGCTCCAATTCTGGCCGTGAGCTTATAGGAGCTTGCATGACATGTTTATGGTTTCTCCTTCACTTGAAACATAATGGTGAATGTGTAGAACACTTTAGGGGTTTAATGGTGAGAAAGAAATGGAAGATCTGGCCGTGTTTGGTGGTGGAACAGCCATGGATGGCCGTGGCTCTCTTTCCTCTTCACTTGGTGAAGATGAGAGCCTCTTTCTCTAAATTCACTTTGTGGGATTGGGAAGTGAGTTGTGGCTGCAACTTTGGTCAACAAAGAGACCAGTTTGCTGCCCAAGAGGGTCTTACACGTCCCCCAACCCAAGCATGGGCAAAAAATCTGATTTTGTCATGTGGTAGTGAGGCCCACACGGCCACTAGTGCATAATTAGTGAATATTTAAGTCTTAATCCCCACTCAACCCGACTTGCATCGTCCATATCTCCTTATCCCGATATCATTTTGACGAGCGGTTTGTTGCGTTGCAAACTAGACTCGATGAACTTCATTTTAGGATTTTGAAACACCATAAAACTCCTCATATACTAGGAGATATGCCTCATACAATATAGGCTAAAATCGGGTCCGAGATTTTACTGAAGTTGTTCCGATTCATTTCGTTTAATTTCTAATCCTCTTCCAACCTCATGTAACCTCTTATACATACATATACACACTCATATACATCCATAACAATCCATATACGTGTCTCGAAGGGTCCGGAGAATCACAATAACCTTAAACATAACTAGAGAACTCACAAGGCTTCGACGAAACTCCAATCGCAAAAGTATATTCATATCTTTTGTCCATCTTCTATATCATTACTAATAATCTCAAATACTTTAAAAGGTCACTCACATTAATTCATATACATACTCATAACGCGATTTCAAATCCTTTAGGTTACCAAGTCACCTCGGGATACTTAAGGCAACCATATATATAACGATATTCTTACTAACTCGATTAACTTTCCTTGAACCTTCTTAACTCATTATTTCTTGTTTTAATTCAAGTAGCACGGATTATTATGGAGTGTAACAAGATGTGTCGAGACTTCTTCTAGATTTGCGCCAGTTGATGATTTTTTTATTTCATAACAATTGTCGTTCGAGAAAGTTTCTACTACCCTATCAGATTACCAAGTTGCAGATTCAGGGATTGAAAACCAAAGATGTAACCTCAGTAAGAGTATTATGAAGGGAGGTGAGTATAGAGAAAATGACTTGAGAAGTTAAGATAAATAGGAGATTCCGATATCTGCACTTGTTTTGCCAAGAGGGGACCCGGACTAAGACATTACCACCTTCAGGTACGTATTGCTCAATTTCTTGTGATTACTGGTCGCGTGAGGAAATTTTTGTCATTGATTGTTGTGGCCCTACGCAGTATTGTATGGTTTGGTTTGTTGTGCGATAGGTTGGTAGTAGTGTTGTTGCAGGGAAAACTCTGCCGAAATTTTAATAGAATTCCTGAGAGTGAACATTTGAGGACGAATGTTTCTAAGGGGGAAAGAATGCTACACCTTGTAGTTTTCTACATTAAGATTCATCTTACGTCAGCTGTCTTAATTTGGGACACTGAGTTTTTTTTTTCAAGGATATATGAGGTTGGACATGTTTAACTTGTGTTTACAAGTGTTTAAATTCATGTTTGGTATGTTGCGGAAGGATTGGACAACAATTGAATTAAGGAAACTAAGTTTGTTGGAAATTTGGAGAAAGGATGGGCAAGGTTTCATATGACTATTTTTGCCTAACTTTAGAAAGGAATATCTCCTAGTATATTAGGAGTTTTGAAGTGAAACAGAAGCCTAAAATGAAGTTCAGGAAGTCTAGTTCCAACATAACAAACCGCGCATCAATCTGACATCAGAATCAAACGTTATGAGCATTTTAAGATGGACTACCAGAGCAGAGATTAACCCTGCTAGAACACGCCTGGAGGTGGCGCGAACGCGCGAAGGAGCAAGGGGAAACTCAGAGCGAACGTGCCCTAAGGTGGCGCGAACACACTGAGCAAATTTTAGGATGGTGCAAATCGACTCTAAAACAATATAAAAGGGGGTTTACCCCTTATTTTCATCCAAACCACCTCTCAAAAATATCCTAAAACCTCTGGAACTTTCTCAAAACTTCCGCCCACAAAAGTTTAGCTTAAATCAAGTGAAATCTCGGGATTTAGGTTTGAGTAGCGTATAGTTGTGACTATAGTATCGTATTGAGGTGAATCTTGGCTTGGATTCAAGGTGAATATTGAAGATATCATGGTTCTAGTGGGGACAAGGTAAGAATCTCTCCATATTGATATTGATTTAGGCTTATTTACGGAGATAGAGCTATTAAATGGTTGGATAATGAATTAGTTGGTTGAGAAATCGGATAAACATCGTGTGGGATATTTTATGGAATATTTTGGTATTGATAATGATGTTGTTGATGTTAGTATTGCTGTTGTTGTTGTTAGTTGTTGGTATTGTCATTTTGGGTTAGAGATATAAACAGGGGAGATGCTGCCCGAAATTCGGCAGATTCTAAAAGGATTTAATTTGAAGGCTTAAGATAAGCATACGATGACAAGCCTAACAATAGTATGAATTCTCTTGAATGTAGATTTACGAGCTTGGAAGGATAAGGGTCAAGTAGTTAAGGAGACCCAAAAAGGTATGTTAAGACTAATCACTTTCTTTCTAAAGGCATGATTCTCTTCTTATGAACCCATACATGACTTCATGTTAAGACTAGAAGTTCTTCTTATGAACCCATACATGTTAAGACTAGAAGTTCATGATTCTCAAAGTTCTTATGATACTAAGGATAGATGTTTTCTACGATGGTAATGATGATGATGATGATGATGATCCCATTTTTGGAGATTCCAAAGCTTATAGTTTTAATGCTATTACGATATTATTGAGCTTATTTCATGATTTTCTTGATTTCATTCATTATTGCTGATCTCACCCTATGATAGTTGTTCCTTCAAGGTGAGATATATCGATGGTGATGATTCCTTAATGAGACGTCGGAGGCTACCGATCTTACGTCACTCCGATAGAGTAGAAATATTTAATTGGGCTCTCATGCATGCTATGTATATTATATGTGTATATAGCCATTTCGTGACCAAGCTTATACGACCGGGTATGATATTTATTGCGCGCATACCACTGTAGTCGGGTACAGATATTATCGAGTCATACTATGGCCGGGTACAGATATTATCGAGTCCTACTATGGCTGGGTGCAGATATTACTGAGTCTTACTATGGTCGGTTGCAGATAATACCGAGTCTATATGGCCGGGTACGGTATTGCATAGGTATCTATGTAGATGTATGGAATGTTTCTTCTAGAAAAAAGTTAAGTAAGAATGACGAATGTCTTAAGAGGTATAAACGGATATTTTATCTTACGCTACTCTTCATACTTTTATCATGTTACTATTCATGCCTTACATAGTCAGTACATTGTTCGTACTGACGTCCTTTCTTGTGGATGCTGCGTTCATGCCCGTAGTAAAACAGGGGGACGGATCAGTTCCTTAGGAGCTTCATCAGCGGAGTTTCAGGAGCGCTCCATTTGCTTCGGAGCTGCGATCTCTTAGTATTGCTCTTTTGTGTACATACTTGGGCATAGCGAAGTCCTGCCCCGTTCTTATGAATTCTTGTATGCTATGTTGAGGCTCATAGGCAGATGTATGTAGCTAGGTGTCCCATAACCTTATCCGTACATATTATTGAATAATATTTTGGCAGCCTTTTCGGCTTGTGATGATGGGCATTGTTGTTGATGATTATATAGAAGTGTGTCGTTATCTTGTGACATATGCCCTTACAAATTGTGATACCCATGAGCTGTCCGTGTTTTCCACCTAGAAATGATTATGAGATGAATGCTTTGAGGTTCTCGATAGGTTAGCTCTTGGAGCCCGTCATGGTCCTCTGGTTGGGTCGTGACAGGTTCGTTCCGGAACGAGTGGTACATGAACACCATGGGTCCCCTGCAGGTCATGACTATTGGGCAAAGACACCAAAGCATGTATGTACATAAGTGATGAGTGACTGAGGACTGAGGTATTTGGCCATTGCATTGCGTTGCACATCATTACATTTTATTCTGTATTATTATATGCTCGATTGGTTCTCACTTTGGTATGGCTGTTGAATGACTACTGTGATATAAATATGATCATTGACTGTGTTAAATTATGGATTAGTGACTCTACCTAGGGTCGAAACTTGGACTTGTGATTATCAGGAGAGATTATTGAGACTTGGCAGACTTGTGATTTAGAAGCTTCATCTCAGGTTGTGATTCAGTTATGGGATATTCTGTGACTTGGATTTGAGTATTAAGTGCCTATCAATTTATCTTGTTTATTTTATGCTTATATACATGAACTAATCTTAGTCAGCCAATGATGCTTACCGGTACATAGTGTTTGTACTGATACTACCTTGTTGCATCCTTTTTAAGTGCAAATTGTGTTCCAGAGATTTCATCTGGACTACATTTCTAGCTTGAAGCTAGTTTGCTCGATCAGATCCAATGGTGAGCTTATACCCACGCCATGCCACCTGAGGATCTCTCTTTCCAAATGTCTACTTCATTCCAGACATTATTTGTTATTATATTTGAGATATACTTCATTCTTTAGACGTTGTTGGTTAGAGTATAAATGATTAAAGAAGTTGAAATTGGCTAGTGATTAATGGGTTAACGGGTAAGGGTTCACCTACTAGTGATAATAAGGTAGGCGCCCGCAGGATCAGTAATTTGGGTCGTGACATCTGACAAACAAACTGCACCTAAAGAATCTGTTATACGACCTACATATGGGTGGAGGTATAAATTTTTTGTCACATTTAAATGTGCTTAATGGACTAATCACGCAGTTAGCAAACCTCGGAGTAAAGATCGAGGAGAAAGATAAAGCCATCGTGTTCCTGAATTCATTTTCATCTTCTTCTATTAATTTTGAAAGAACCATCTTACATGGGAAGGACTCCATTGAGCTGAAGGACATCACATCAGCTCTTCTACTCAATGAAAAGATGAAAAAAAAGCCTGAAAATCAAGGATAGGCTCTCATCATAGAAAGTAGAGGTAGGAGTTACCAAAGAGGTTCGAGCAAATATGGTATGTGCGGAGCTCGTGCAAAAGTCTAAGAATCAAACAAATCAAGAGCCAGGAATTGCTACAATGGCAATCAACTAGGTCACTACAAAAGATATTGCCTAAATTCAAAAAGGGGCAAAGGTGAAAGTAGTGGCCAGAAGATGAAGATAATGCAACTGCCACAGTGAAAAATAATGATAATGTCGTTCTCTTCATAAACAAGAAAGAGGAATGCATGCACTTGGCAGGTGCAAAGTCGAAATGGGTGGTTGACACAAGAGCATCTTACCATGCCGCATCGGTAAGAGATCTTTTTGGCAAGTATGTAGTAGGTGATTTCGGCATTGTGAAAATTGGTAACACAAGTTACTCAAAGATTGCAGGGATCAAATACATTTGAATCAAGACAAATGTCGGATGCACATTTGTTCTAAAGGACGTACGCCATGTACCTGATTTGCGGTTGAACTTGATCTCGAAAATCGCTTTAGATCGAGATGGATACGAGAACTATTTTGCAAATAAAAAAAAGGAGTCTCACCAAGGGATTATTGGTGATTGCAAAAGGAGTTGCTCGTGGCCCGTTGTCCAGGACAAATGCAGAAATATGCTAAGGTGAATTTAAAGTGGCTCGAGATGAGATTTATGCAGATTTGTGGCATAGAAGAATGGGTCATATGAGCGAGAAAGGATTGCAAATTGTTGTAAAGAAATCACCCATCTCTTTTTCCAAAGGTACGACAATAAAACTTTGTGACTACTGCTTATTTGGTAAACATCATAGAGTTTCAATTCAGACATCGTCTGAAAGAAAATCAAATATACTTGATTTGGTGTATTATGATGTTAATGGTCCAATGGAGATAGAATTAATGGCCGATAAAAAATATTCTGTTACTTTTATTGATGATGCTTCATGGAGATTGTGGGTTTATATCCTGAAAAAACTAAAGATCAGGTGTTTCAACTTTTTCAAAAGTTTCATGCTCTGGTAGAAAGGAAGACGGGTCGAAAGCTAAAGCGTCTCCACAGTGAAAATGGAGGTGATTACACTTCAAGGGAATTTGAAGAGTACTGTTCAACCCATGGGATCAGACATGAAAAGACAGTTCCTGGAACCCCACAACACAATGGTGTAGCTGAAAGGATGAAATGCACCATTGTTGAGAAGGTGAGAAGCATGTTAAGAATGGCTGAACTGCTTAAGTGATTCTGGGGTGAAGCAGTTCAGACAACCTAGTACCTGATCAATCATAGTATATCAGTTCTATTAGAGTTTGACATCCCAGAGAGAGTTTGGACCAATAAAGAGGTGTCCTACTCACATTTGAAGGTGTTTAGTTGCATTTGCACATGTACCAAAAGAGTAGTGAATAAAGCTGGGTGATAAATATATTCCCTGTATATTCATCGAATACGGAAATGAAGAGTTCGGGTATAGACTGTGGGATCCTGTAAAGAAGAATATCATCAAAAGCATAGACGTAGTTTTCCGAGAAAGTGAAGTTGGAACTGTTGATGATTTGTCAGAGAAGACCATGAAAAAGAATAGTATAGTCCCTAACAAAGGCATGAAAAATAATGGTATAGTCCCTAATCTTGTCACCATTCCTTCTATTTCTAACCATCTCACAAGTGTAGAAAGTACGACCGACAAAGTTGCCGAGAAGGAAGAGCAACCTAATGAGATTGTTGAGCGGGGAAGCAACTTTATGATTATGCTGAGCAAGTGGAGTACCCTACTCAAGAAGAAGAAGAAGAGAAATCTCAACCTCCGAGGAGATCAGAAAGGCAAAGGGTAGAGTCATCCAAGTACCCATCCTCAGAGTATGTCCTCGTCAGTGATGAGGGGGAGCCAGAAAGTCTTAAGGAGGTGTTGTCCCATCTAGAAAAGAGACAGTGGATGAAAGCCATGCAAGAAGAGATGGAATCTCTACAGAAAAATGGCACGTACAAGCTGGTTGAACTTCCAAAAGGGTAAAAGACTACTCAAATGCAAGTGGGTCTTTAAACTCAAGAAAGATGGAAATGGCAAGCTGGTTAGATACAAAGCTCAATTAGTGGTAAAAGGCTTCGAACAGAAGAAAGGTATTGATTTTGATGAAATTTTCTCACAAGTTGTCAAAATGACTTCTATTCGAGCCATTTTGAGCTTAGCAGATAGCCTAGATCTTGAAGTGGATCAGCTGGACGTGAAAACAACATTTCTTCATGGATACTTGGAAGAAGAGATTTAATGGAGTAGCCAGAAGGATTTGAAGTATCTGGAAAGAAACACATGTAGAATGTGTATGAATGGTATGCAAGATATTAGAGAATGTGTATGAATGATATGCAAGATATCAGTCTCAAGTGAAATCATATCAAAACCCTATCGTGCCAAACATGGACACATATCACAATGTTAATACTGAAGCAAGTTCTTTCCTCTATCAATGATAATGTTAAGAGAAGTAGGAGACAACCATATCACAACCATAACATGACAACTAAGTAATAAGTCCAATACCACACACACATCAACAAGCCAAGCCACAACAAAAATGCAACAAGCCCACAAGTCATCAACAATACCAACCTAAGAATATCCATCCCAACTTCATACCCGAAGGCTTAGAATGCTTTCTCCGTCAATAACTAACTCTACATTTGCATCCCTAATTGGAGTCTAACTAAAAAGTAAGCTGTAACCTACCTCGCTGCCGAGCCGGAGCCCCAAAAAAATCAGATCTGAGCCTTGCCCTTCTGAAGAGCCTCCGAATACTAAAGGTCTATCCATTATCGAATTCTATGTCAGAAGTGAGAAACAACGACACCCATATTGCTATACATTTGTTTGAATCAAAATCAACTAAGTAAAAGAGGGGAAATAGGCCCATAAGGGTAAAACGAGTATTTTAAAGGTGGAATAGGTAACCCAACATTTTAGAAGTTCAATTATACTCCCCAATTGCTAATTTAGCTCAAGTATTATCAATTACACTATTCAAAGCAAAACCCCCAATTTAGGCATAAACCCTAGCTTTTCCATATTTCAATTGCTCCACTAGAAAGGAAGATTCAATCCTAGTGGTTGCTAAATCATGAAATAACATGCTTAGATTAGTCAAACCCATCAATTTATCTCATATTGGAAGACTAAAATTGAAATAACAAAGTATTGGTCAAAATTCATCTTCTTCCTTTTGTTCTCTAGATTTTCTACCATAGATTCAAGCTTAGGAAAGGTAAATAGTTGATAACAAGGCTAGAGAGACTTACCCCAAGAAGAATCCATTTAAGAAAACTTCAAGTCGCCTTAGAGACACTTAGGAGAAATAATTGTGGGAATAGGAAATGAAGGGTTTTACTTTGCATTAAATAACATTCTGTTTCTGCATTTTCCGCTGCAGCGAAAAGGGTCCACTACAGCGGATCTTCTCTAGCGGTTCTACTTCCACAGTAGCGCACCATCCGCTGGAGCAGACTCATCAAGAATCCAAGTAAACCGCGCCAGCGGACCAGGCCTCGCCGAGGCCGGTCCGCTGTGGTGCACGAAGTCTCGCTGGAACAAGACACCAAACACCATAACTTTATGATTTTTCAACAATATCTTCCCAAAAATCCAATAATCAGCCGAGACCTCCCAGATGCAAACCAGACATGTAACCATACATAAAAACAAGCTATAGACTCACTCGTGGTCTCTGAATTCCTAACGGAGGTCTATTTGACCCGGTCAACACCTAATGGCCAAAAATTAACTTTCCAACCAATAACCCAAAACACTCCCGAGTGCCTCGGGAATCAAACTGAACATCCCACTAAGTCATAATCGACCCTTTGGACCTCTTGGAATAGATGGATTTTTGAAAAAGGTACATTTACCCAAAAGTCAACTATTGGTCAACAATTTTTCATTTTACGGTTCTAATTCTCCTAAGTTATCATAAAACTCACCCAATTATCTCGGGAAGCATGTCACCCATCACTGTGGGTCAAAATCATACTAACAAGGCTCGGGGAAGGGTCAACGAGGGTAAATGGATCTAAAGTTTAATAACGACCAAATGGGTCGTTACATGAGATACCAATTAAACAATCGGTCGTCCTCGAATGATAGAGAGAACGAAAGCTGATGGTAACCAATGAGTCTTTATTATAACAACTCGGAAGCCTCCATGAAAAGAAGTACACCACTATCACTGCTCGTCCACCTTATTAGTCAAACTTCCTTTAATTTATCTTAAAGACCCAATTTTCCCTATTTTCCATACTCAAATTTCTGTCACAACTTATCCTCGAATATTTGAACTATTTTTGCTGGAATTCTCTAATTTGATATAAGCACACCTCTGAACGTGATCAACGGATCCCACAACCATTCCCCAAACTACACAACCTTTGAAATAGGGCCACAAACCATAGCCCACTCTGAATCGGGAAGACATTCTGGTTCCGCTAATCCTTTCTTTCACACCTTCTAAAGCTGTTCTTCGTATCACGATTTATTAGAAACACATAAATACACACCACAAGCCCGAAACCATAATTTACTCTTGCCAGAAAAGAATCCTTGCTCGATCTGAGAACTTTATGCAATTCCATCGAAACTGATCTTGCTCAAAGCGGATTTCGCTAGCTCCAAGTCTGTTAATTCTGTAACCCGGTGTTGAAACTACTTTATCCAAACCCAACACCTATGCCTTCTTAATTCTTTGAATCATCTTACTAGAAGCATTTCCACTGATTACCTTGCCGAGTCTGAACCTTCTAGAGAACCATTTGACCACTCTAAAGATTTCTCACAACCATAGTACCTCCTCAAACCGTTACCAAGCACCGACATAAACCATTATAACTGTCTGAATAGCTGCCCTCGATAAAGTATCATCAAGTTTTCTTGCAAACCCCGATAAGCTTGGTAAACCTGTCATACCTCAATTCCGAACTGAAACCCATAAGTCCTTCTGGAATTACAAACATAGCGCACCAGGCTCTAATCAAACCATCCTGACCCGGAATGAATGCACAAACCCTTGAATACCACCAATAGTCACCCGAACTGACTCTAAAGTTTTTGAAACCAATCTCAGTCCTATCACACATCTGTGGGGACCAATTATAGTCCTTTTCTTGTGCATAGTCAATCATGCCTGTCCCCCCGACTCCGAAGGCTGAATTCTAACCAGTTATCAACTTAGTACTGAAGAATTATATCTTATAATCGCAATCTTCATGTTTCTAAACCTTCACTCGATATGAGAATCTGATAGACCTATGAACTATAAATACACTAAAATCTCCTTGTGCTTCCCTTTAACCCACTCACAACTCTGAGTATCTCAATTAATACACTCCTAACTGTCGAATCTCCGACTATATCACTCGATACATCTATCACAATTCTGAAAGCATCAAATATCATAATCTCTTGCACCAACCTCGCACAACTATTCCCAAGCCTTTAATATTCCAAAAATGCTCACCCAAACTATCCAGTTAGTAATACCCACAACATAATACACCACCATGAATATAGTCTCATCTAGAAAATATAACTTTATCCTTCACATTGTAGGTATTTCCAAAATATCTTTCCTTTGAACCATACTAACTCATCCATTGAAGAGTGCAAAGAAATTACCCAACTATGTAGTACATAAGCCACATTAAAGAGTGCAAAGAAATTACCCAACTATGTACCACGCAAGCCACTTCTCCATGCCTTAATATATCGATTACCTGAAATTTGCTTCGCATTAGTCGCTGATCACAAAACCTCACGGACCTTCGTCATATCACTTAGTCCATTTCTATAGACCTCCTTCTTTAAGCGTACTCAACAATCACACATCATCTAAAATATGCAAGACAACAACACCGCATTCCCTACTAACCCAAGTAATCCCGAAGAGGTACCATATTCTTACCGATTCTCGATCAACTATACCTTTTCTAGACTCTTCAATTCCTCAATTTCTATTAGTTTTTATTCACTGCCACTGTTTGACCATTACTCAAACCCACTTAATAGTATACTGCGTAATCATAAGTCTTGAAAACTAGCTGAGTCAATCCAGGAGATCTCTCACCTCACTCAATTCTAAAATTGATTACTTTATAAATCCAGCGTATCACATACACAGTCCTACTAATGTCCTCATGTATCTCTACCAGGGTACCCTAAGTCAAATTCCCTTAATGCTACTCGCCAGTGACGAATCACCTCTTGTCTTACTTGTCGAGCCAGAACACCTCTAACAAATCGTGCGATTATTCCCCTCATTCGATCAATTCCACAGAGTCATAACACCAGTAATAGCAGGAACTAGCCGAAACTTATACAATCGGTACAATACTCACACATCTCGTCCAAGAGTAGATGCAACACCCGGTAGCTCCTTGAGTATTAAAACTTCGCATTTGTCCGATTCTAGAGTCACTTTTATTAGTTAACCACTGGCTCGCATTGGCCCACGGCATAACCAAACATACCAACTCACACTGAACCTATGACTGTAACATAACTCTCAAATAAACTAGCTCTTGATTCCACAATCTCATTACCATTCCTCTGAACACGACGACCCATGAACACACGTTTACTGAAGGGCCAGGACCACAGCTGCTCAATATCTTAAGTCTCCACTCATCACAAGTAACCTTGCTTTCCGATCTAGAACCAATAAATTCCTTCTTGAAAGAACCCACAAACCACTAGTTCTTACTCCACCACTACCATATAGCCATATCGAAGCGCAACATAACTTTTCACTACTGAATATGAAATCCACTGTCACAACCCAATTCCACAAGTCGCAAGGGCACCTACCTATCCCACCTCGGTAGGCGAACCCTTAACCCAACATTCACAAACACAGTACAAATAGAGAAAAAAGATTAAAATAACATAAGTCTGACATATGAATATATAATAAATGCGGAAGTACATCTGGTACACCTTGGAAAAATCCTCCATTGTTGCCCAAGTGAATGGACTCGCGAGGAGTACGAGTATCCGATATTTTCATGAGTAAGAAATAACATTTGATGGCCCTAAGTAAGATTCCAAAGGAAATTGCAATAAGAGATAGGATATGCTCCATAATGACTAATTATAGGTTCTGAAAATGTAAAAAGTTGCAGATTTGCATTTTTGCTAGTTGAACGTAAAATGAAATACGGACCGTAAAGTGGTATACGGCCCGTAAACTTCCATATCGTATTTTGGCTTCCAAAACTTCAAATTTTTGCCAAATGATCAAATGGTTAAATACGACTTGGAATACGGACCGTAAATTGAAATACGGCCCGTAAACTGCGATCGTAAATCACCATGACCTCTAGCATACCTTTCTGGTTTTGATATGCTGAAATACGATCACGAAATACTGCCCGTAAGAATACGGACCGTAAACTGGGTTTACGACCACTGTGCACTTTCGATGACTGTTCATTTCAAATCAGATTTTGGGTTATTAAAAAGGGGACCAATGTTATTATTTCATTTCCACACTTTACCCCTTCTCTCTAAAACATCTCTCTACATTTATTCCACGAGAATTCAAGGATTATTAATGATCAACAACATAAACTGAGTGAATCAAGAGTAAGAAAACCCATCAAAGCTCATTCAAGTCAAGAAACTCCCAATGGAGATAAACTAGGGTTTTTGCTCAAGAGGAGTATTATCAACCAAGGCTTGTTCCTACAACATCTAAGGTAAGATTTATGGTATTTATATGTTGTTTGAGGTAATTAAGAGTTGAAATACTTGGATTGTAGAAGGGTATAGAAAAATGGGTCATGAATGTTGAATAGATCCATTTTGAGAAATAGCTTGAATTGAGTTATGAGTCTTGATGTATTGTGATGTAAATACGTTATAAATGATGTTGAGAACACTAGATGAGCAATGTACGTGAATGGACATAGTCGTGTGTTATAGCCATGGATATGAGTGATTGAAGGTAAACTAAGAAATGTGGATAATGTGGATGAATAATGACTAATGTTATGGTATTGTGAGTGTATTATTGACGTTTGGGGAGTTGATATACGTTATGGAGGAATGTCGTATAAACAAAGAGATGCTATCCGATTTTCTCTAGTTTTAGTCATATATGCTAGCTATCGATTCTAATGATAGTATGACTTTAATGAAGATAGAAACGCTAACATTGGAGGAGAACGCGCAAGTGTAGAATAGTTGAATGGAAAAGGTATGTAAGGCTAACCCTTCTTTCATAAGGCATGTTTCTTTGGCCAACATCTAAAGCTTCTATGAGACTATGATATCCTTCAAAAGATTTGATCTTCCGAGCTAGTAGGCTCACGATTCTTGATATTCTATGATTGTACTAAATTCGTCATATGACGAGTATGCCTATAAAGATAGATGTGATGAATGACGATAATAGCGATAATGATAATGATGATAATAGTAAAGAGGCTTATGAGAAAATATGTATGTGTGCCTATGTATGGCTATTATGAAAACCCCGAGCTTATATGGCCGGGTAGAGTATACAAATGAACATATATATATGCGTATATGACAATGCGCGCGCACCACTGCAGTTGGGTACGGACAACACTGAGCCTTGGTAGGGCCAGGTATGTGTAACACTGCGCCTTGGTTTGCCAGGTATGTATGATCACCGAACCTAGCTATGGTCGGGTACGTGAAACACCGAACCTTTGTGGTCGGGTATGCTATGTAAATGAGAAATGTATGATATAAACATGTATATGCTATGGTAGATATATGATATAGATATGAGTATGAATACGAATATGATGTGATTACGAAATAGAATATGTATACGATATAGATATGAATATGGATTCGGATACGAATGTATGTACCCAATCACGCAAGCGAAATGGAAAGATCCTATACAGGGCAAGTAAGTGCCCATGATGATGACATTTCTGTCTCATGTCTTATGCTGTTTTCTTATTTTGCACATTATGCTTCCATATTGGTATTGATCATGCTTTACATACTCAGTACGTTCTTCGTACTGACGTCCTTTTGATTGTGGACGCTGCGTCATGCCCGCAGGTGCACAGGGAGACAGGCTCGATCTATAGCTACATTCTCAGAGACTACATAGCAAAGCTCCATTTCATTCGGAGCCATAGATTTTAGGTACTTATTATTTTGTGTACATAATAATGGGCATAGCGGGGTCCTGTCCTGCTTATGTGATATGTTATACTCTCCTTAGAGGCTCGTAGTCACGTGTATATGGTTAGATATGTCTGTCCTTGTTGGCCTATATTATGTATATCATTTTGATAGCCTTGTCAGCTCATGTACATTGGTGTGGGATAGATGCCAATGATAATGTAAAGGCATTGTTGTCCAATGGGACTAGTATGATGAATGAAGAGAATTATGTGTTAATTGTGTGGCTCACCTAGATGTAGGTATCAGTATAAGCCAAGGGGTGCCCGGGTGGGCTAGTACCGGGTGCTCGTCGCGGCCCCTCTAGTCGAGTAGTGACAAAAGTGGTATCAGAGCAGTTCAGCCCTAGGGTGTGTCTACGAGCCGTGTCTAGTAGAGTCTTGGTTATGGGTGTGTTGCGCGCCACACTTATAAACAAGAAGCTGCGGACATTTTAGGAATGAATGACCTTCTTTCTTCATAAGAATCGTGCGATAGAGCTATGATATGTGAAGTTCTTGTCCCTTAACTGTGTGTTGTGTATTTCAGAAATGCCTGTAAAGAGAAAGGCTACAGCAGCCCAAAAGGGCAAGATGGTGGTAGAGAAACGGGCTGAAAGAGCACCGCCACCGGTAGTAGAGGAAAGTGAGTCCCAGAGTGCGGCTCAATCTCAGTCCTCCCGTTCAACACCTATATTAGAGGAGCGCGAGGGATCCTCAGCCCCAGCTCTAGCACCTCCAACTCCTCCACTGGATGCTTCAGGCCAAGATGTGAAAGAGGCCATACATTTGCTTACTCAGTTGGTTGCTGCTCAGACTCAGAGGCAAAGTGCGGGGCAAGGTGATAGGGCAGTTAGTGCGAGGGCCCGTGACTTCATTACTTTGAACCCTCCGAAATTCTTTGGATCAAAGCCGGAGGAGGACCCTCGGGATTTTATTGATGGAATGTTGAGGAAACTTCGATTGATACATGCTTCGGACACCGAATCGGTGGAGCTAGCGTCATATAGATTGAGGACGTCTCAGTCCATTGGTACACGGTGTGGATGGATTCACGGGGAGTCAATGAACCTCCCCCGGTATGACAAGAGTTTGTTGATGTTTTTCTCCGACATTATATGCCTCCATAAGTTCGGCGAGCTAGAGCCGATAAGTTCTTAAATTTGAGGCAAGGTAGCATGAGTGCTCTAGAGTAGTCTCCGCTTCAATTCTTTGGCTAGGTATACTTCGCCCATGGTAGCGGATATGGGTGACAGAGTACACCGATTTGTGAAGGTCCTAGGGCCACATTTGATGGATAGGTGCTTGACTGCGTCCCTTCAGGACAATATGGATATTGCACGCATTCATGCTCATGCTCAGAACTTAGAAGAAAGACTGCAACAACAAAGAAGCGAACGCGAGCATGATAGAGGACATAGCAAGAGGGCTAGATCTTCAGGTCCGATGAGTGAGTTTAGAGGTGGGCCCAGGCAACAGTTTCCCAGGAAATCAGGCTATTCTATGGCTAGTGCATCTCCACGGTTTTCAGCCTAGAGATTCGATAGATCTACTCGTTCCGGGCCGAGTCAGAGTTATTCGTGGTCTCAGTTTACAGGTGATTCGGGTCAGGCGAGGCCACCCGTACCATGATGTTCCCAGTGTGGGAAGTTGCATTGGGGTCAATGCCGATTGGGTTCAGAGGGTTGCTATTCATGTGGCCGACTAGGCCATGTTATGTGTGATTACCATTGGATTCATAGCAGAGGTAGGGCCCAACCTTCAGGGTCAGTAGCCAGATCTTCATCTTCTATGCGCCCTATGGGGCCAGGTTCACATGCGCCAGTCGGCCATGGTAGAGGCAGAGGGAGAGTCCCCAGTTCGAGCAATCCTCAGCACCATGTTTATGCTTTGGCCGGACGCCAAGATCTTGACTCTTCTCCTGACGTGGTTACAGGTATATTATCGATATTTTCTCATGATGTATATGCTTTGATCGATCCGAGCTCCACATTGTCATATGTTACTACATATACTGCGGGTCGATTTAGAGTCGAACCGGAGTCAATCAAACCTTTTGAGGTGTCTACCCCCATTAGTGAATCGGTAATAGCTAGCCGAGTATATAGAAATTGTGTAATTGCGATTTGTGATCGTCGTACCATGATTGATTTGCATGAGCTAGAAATGGTGGATTTTGATTTTATTATGGGCATGGATTGGTTGGCTTCTTGTTATGCCAATGTTGACTGCAGAAAGAAAATGGTTCGTTTCCAATTTCCGGGAGAACCAGTCCTAGAATGGAAAGGGAATATGGCGTCACCAAAAGGTAGGTTTATTTCCTATCTAAAGGCAAGAAAAATGATCACGAAAGGTTGCATTTATCATCTAGTCCGGGTTCAAGATGTCGAAGCTGAATCGCCGACTCTTCAGTCAGGTCCTGTAGTAAATGAATTTCTGGATATGTTCCCGGAAGAACTTCCAGGCCTTCCTCCCGAGCGGGAAATCGACTTTGCTATTGATGTGCTGCCAGGCACTAAGCCTATATCTATTCCTCCTTATAGAATGGCTCCCGCAGAATTGAAAGAGTTGAAGGAGCAATTGAAAGACTTGCTTGATAAAGGCTTTATTATGCCTAGTTCATCCCCGTGGGGAGCGCCCGTATTGTTCGTCCGAAAGAAAGATGGCTCCTTGAGAATGTGCATTGATTATCGGCAATTGAATAAAGTGACGATTAAGAATAAATATCCTCTCCCGAGGATTGATGACTTATTTGATCAGTTGCAAGGCACCAAGTGGTTTCGGAAGATAGATTTGAGATCCGGATATCATCAAGTGAGAGTTAGGGAGAAAGATATCCCTAAGACAGCCTTCAGAACAAGATATGGTCCTTTTGAGTTCCGGGTAATGTCATTTAGGCTAACTAATACGCCAACGACATTTATGGATTTGATGAACAATGTGTTCATGCCCTTCCTGGATTTATTTGTGATCGTATTTATCGACGACATCTTGGTATATTCTAGATCCGAGGCAGAACATGCGGATCATTTGCGAACTGTCCTTGGAGTTCTTCGAACTCGAGAGTTGTTTGCAAAGTTTTCTAAATGCGAGTTTTGGTTGAACTCGGTGGCTAGCCCCAAATCGCACAACAAGGCCAAACCTAAGACAATATCCAATCTAATACAGCAAAGTGTCCACAATCACACCTTAGTCTTTCCTTTCCTTTGAGCCTCGAGATAATGAAGGTCTAGTCATATCCAAAATATGCAATTAGAATCAACATCAATCAAAACCCTACTTCTATTCAAGACCAAATTCCCAACTTTTGGAATGGGGTTTATGAACTAGAAAGGTGAAATTAGGAATCTAAAGGTTTCAACATGCAATTAAGCTCTAGGTGATCAATTCCCATCAATTACAATCTAAAAGAACAAATAATTTACTTAAATTCAGAATCTAGGCAAAACCCCAAAATTTGGGTATAAACCCTAACTCCCTAACCCCAAATCTATATTTTAGCCGCTAATTAGGAAGGAATCATGCAATAATATGTTCTAATCATCAATTCCATGCTTAATAAAGCAACCCTAGTCAGTAAATCATGATTTAGAAGCTTAGAACTTGTTGACCCTCTTTTAATCATCAAACCCTTAAGGAACTATCATGTTAATGGAATCCTAAGGTGATTATGGAAAATGGAATAGCAAAGACGATAGAAAGACTTACCACCAATATTTTCTCCCAAGAATCACCTTGAAAAGCTCTCAATAACTCTAAAGTCAAAATGATAAAGAATGAGGGACTTAGGGCTTTTAATACTCATTTAATGAAATAATCTGCCCGATACCGCTTCTGCGACAACGGGACCGCTACGGCGGTCAGCCAATTAATACACTGGCCGCTTCTGCGGCATAACCACCGCTATAGCAGTGCTGCTGCTGTGGTACTGGTGCCGCTATAACGGGGCACCAGAACAAGAAAACTCCAATAAAAGCACAATCTCAACCCGAAATTCTAACTATCACCCGAGCCATCTGCTCACATACCACATATGTAGACATACAAAACAACACGCTACGAATGCACTTGTGGCCTCGAAATTCCCATAAAGGGTCTTGTTGACCAAGTCAAGCCCTAATACCTCAAAACTAACTTCCCAACCCAAGTCCTAAAATGCACCCGAGTGCATTGGGAACCGAGCCAAATATTCGCAGAAGCTCTAAAAGACCATCCGGACCTCTCAGAATCGATGGATTCTCAAAAAAGGTCCGTTTACCCAAAAGTCAACTCTTTTTCTCTTAAAGCCAAGATTTCCTACAAAGTCACCCGAATCATATCCAAACACCTTGGGAAGCGTGTCAACGGTCCATTTCGGATCAAAAGTGTGCTAAACAAGCTCGGGAAAGGTCAAAAGTGCTTAAAAGACTATAATGACCAAATGGGTCGTTACATCCACTCTCGTACCAATTGCAACCTTATCCTAACAAGAACGTCAGTTACCAATTGTTCCCTTCCTAAAAGCGGAAAGTGATCTATCCAAATCCTCTTTCCTACGCCTCCATCCCATAACACATAAGTACTCTTACCAATATACCCTAAGAAATCTTACTTCGTTGCACGTTTTCCACAAAACTCGTCCTTCATGTCCTTATTCTCAACTTCAACTCTTTATTACACATGATCACTATCCTCTTGTCGAATCCGATGATCCTTACCAAACATATATTCGTCCCGCATATCGACATCAAATACACTGCCACTGCCGAATCGTTGACTTTCCATTGGTTCACCTGTGCCCAGCTGTCATGACCCAATTTCACTAAGTCGCGCGGGCACCTACCTTTCCCACCTCGGTAAGCGAACTCTTATCCAACAAATTTCAAAATCACGAATAAGTAAGTAAATGAGCGGAAGAGATAGAAATACGTGAGTCTTACATGACAATGGATAAATAATACGGAGATACATCAAACCACCCCAGTATCTAGTCTGGTCATACAAGAGAATCTAACTAGAATCTACAATTATGGAAGTAATAATAATACATCAATAATCTCAATATGTCTCAGAATATCAAGTAAGACATAAATAAAAGAAGAATCTTCATGGCGACGAACGTCCTCGTGCTCATCTTGTAAGACTCTAAATAGCAATCCTCGAACTACTATCAGCCACTAGAAGTAGAGGTCGAACCCACCTAGAACTTTGCATTCATTAAAAATGCAGCCAGTGCAGGTCAGTACAAACAACAAGTACTGGTAGGTATCATAATCCGACTAAGATTAGCTAACATATATCAAGGTAATAAAGTAAGATAAACAGGTAAATCAACAAGGTATAAGTCAATCACGAGTCAGTAACCACGTACACATCATCACCTATGTTATAGCATCTAAGCCCAAATGTGCCAAGTCTCAATATATTCAATCCGAATCTATATATCACAAGTACATCACAATAGAAGCCATAGTACAATGCGATGCAATAATGTATGAAGTGTGAATGCAATGCATATGCACCGTACACATGTACTTCGATGATGGAACATCACATCTCGGCAGCACAACCCATGGAGGATCCGCGAAGCCCATGTACCTCATGATTCCGGCAACAACCTCGAAAATCGTTACCTTATGATTCTGGCAACAACCTCGACAATAGCTACCACTCATCCAATTTCGCGATAAACATCAAACATCGGTCCTCATATCACTCTCATCCAACTGAGCCCATCTCATAACCGTGTTTCCTTAAGTATCATCAATGTATTAATAGTATATCATAAAGGATGAGAATGCGTGCAATGTATGAGTTCAATGTCAATAATCAAATTAATATCAAAGTACCACGCATGGGCACACCAACAATATCATGAAAAGGCTACACAATAAGCCATAATAGAATCACTATCCACATATCAAATGACGACAAGTAAGATACTACAATATCATAATCAAGATATATCAATAGTCTCCAATATCTTCTATCCCCACGTGGCATCGAGCCAACAACAATAGAACAAGATAAGTCAGAACACAACGGGGTGGCTAACCCCCAAATCACAAAACAAGGCCCAACCTAAGATAATATCCAACCCAACTTCATACACAAAGATTTACATGCATTCTCCAACAATATCGTCTAAATATATGCTTCGCTAAGCGAAGTCTCACCATAGGGTAAACTATAACCTACCTGGAAGGCCGAATTGCAAAGTTTCCATAATCACACCTTAGTCTTTTCTTTCCTTTGAACATTGAGATAAATAAAGTCTAAGCACATTCGAATCAAGAAATTAGAATCAAGAAGAACATTAATCAAACGTTACTTCTATTCAAGACCCAAATTCCCAACCTATGGAAAGGAGTTTTATGAATAGAAAGGTGAAATTAGGAATCTAAAGGTCTCAACATAAAATTAAAGCTCTAGGTGATCAATTCCCATCAATATCAAGCTAGAATAACCAACAATTTACTTAAATTCGGATTCTAGGCAAAACCCCCGAATTTGGGTATAAGCCCTAACTTCCAATCCCACAAAATTAGCCAATAATTTGGAAGAATCATGCAATAATAGATTCTTGTCATCAATTCCATGCTCAATAATGCTAACCCAATCAATAAATCAAGATTACAAGCCTAGAGAGAAGAACTAATAAAAACTCTCTTTTAATCCTTAAGTTCTTAAAGAAACTAGCATATTTTATAGATTTCCTATGATGATTAATGGAATATGGAATGGTAATGAAGATTGAAGAGCTTACCATAGTGATTCCCCCACAAGAAATTCCTTGAAATGCTCCCAAAACCTCAATTTTCAGAGTGGGTAATGAATGAAAGACTTAGGGCCTTTTAATAAGAAATCTGGTCTGCCGGCCGCTTCAGTGGTTCGGCCAGCGCTTTAGGGGTTCGGCCAGTGCTTTTGCGCTACCGCTTTAGCAGTTTGGCCACTGCTTCAACAGTTCGGCCGTGCTTTCACCCGCGCTTCCGCGCCAAAGCGGTCACTAGACACTAGAATTTTCTGGTGTCTTCCCAAACTTGAAACTGACCCTCGAAACCATCCTAAAAATTCCCGGACACAAACCAAATATACAGATATGCATAAAACAACGCTACGAATGCACTCGCGGCCTCGAAATTCCCATCGGAGGTATCGTTGACCGAGTCAGCCCCCGATACCTCAAAACTAACTTTCCAACCCATGTCCCAAAATGTACCCCAGTGCATTGGGAACCGAACCGAATATACACACAAGTTCTAAATGACCATTCGGACCTCTCGAAATTGACAAATTTTTGATAAAGGCGTGTTTACCCAAAAGTCAACCCTTTTTTCCTTTAACCCTAAATTTCCAAAACGCCACCCAAATCATATGCAAACACTTCAGGAAGCATGCCAATGGTCCTCTCAGGTCAAATATGAGCTAAACAAGCTCGGTCAAAACCATCAAAAAAGCAGTAACGACCAAACAGGTCATTACATCAGATACCAATTAAACAATCGCTCGTCCTCGAGTGACAAGGAAAAGAACGGGGAAGGATACCCGAGCCCATAACAACTGAGGATATCTCGAACACATATGGAACTTCTCCTAATGTGAAAGATTCTCTTCGAACAAAACTGAATCCAAAAGAATGAAATAGGAACCATCAGAATGGCATTTCTTCAACATAGAAGCATGGAAGACCGGATGAACAACTGACCGGCTTGGTGAACGACTTACTCATAAAACAGAGGTTTAATACAATAGATAGTCTAAAACAGGACAATACACTTCGGAATCACTTGCCCTCCTTCCCACATCGCATGACACCCTTATTGGGTGTAACATTTCAAAAAACTTGATCGCTCACTTTACCGGTCACAACTCTCCAAACTTAGCTCAAGCTCCAATTCTCATATCTCCGTATTCGAATTTCCCTCACAACTGATCCTCGAACGAATTTCTTTGCTCAATTTCTCTAATTTGATAAAACCATAACTCTGACCGCGATCAATAGGCCCCACAAATACTTTCCCAGAGCAACGCAATCCTCTAAAACATGGTCACAAACCATAGCCCATTTTGAATCGATAAAATACTCTGATTCCGCTAACTCTTTCTCGTACATATTTTAAGGCAGTTAATTATACCGCGATTTCTTAGAGACACATGAACAAACACAAGAAGCCCAAAACCATGACTTACTCTTGCTAGAAATGAATCATTGATTCACCTGAGATCTCTACACAATTCCATCAAAATAGATCTTACTGATAGTCAACTTGGCTAGTTCCAAGTCTTCTTAAACCTTCAAATCACAATACAGGAACCATACCACTGAATATCCCACCGAGCAAAGTCCGTCAGAACCCAACTGATCACTGTTGACACCTAATCCTTTACCCCCCATAATTTATTTTAAGTACTCGTAGTCCTTGGATAATAAATAAAATATGTTTTGCATCTTAAAGGGTCTAAATAATTTTGTAAAATTATTCAGGACAATATTTCATCTCTTTAAAATGATGAAGAAATTTTCAGGGTCATTACAAATTATTTAGAAATTAATTGATATTTTATGACATTTATGAAACATTTTACTAGAATTAATCAAAATCAAAACAATTTGAATAATTATTTACTTAATTGTTGAATCAAGGAAAAATCAGATTAACAAGTAATTTATTCTATTTTATCCATGGAATTTGAGTAATTAAGGAAATTGACTATTTTACCCTTCAACCTTTAATTCTGTGTGTTTACATTATTGTTTAAAAAATAAATTATTTTAGTAACTAATTTGGTTAATTAGAGGGTCATTTTTGTAAATTATTTTAACTAAATAATTGTTTTATATAAAGGACCACATTTGAATTAACCAACTCATGGTTTAAGATGATAGGGGTAATCTTTTGAAGGTCTAGCCTCCTAATGGCTTTCATTGAGATGCCCAAATCCATTGGCAAATCGATTGAGGTCATTAGCGCAAATTAACTTTGATTGGTTAATTAGTACAAAAATAAGGCTACATTTGAAATAATTAATCAGATTAAGATTATTCAAGGACGTTTTGCAATTGGCTAGGTAAAAGGCTAAAATTGCAATAATCATTCATTTTAAGGCCAATTGAGGTCATGTTTGCAAATAGAATTTAATAGTCACAATTTAAATTAATTGCGTCCTAATTTGACCACTATTTAATTAATTACGCTCATTAGTTACTTTAAGTAATTGTCTATTTTAATAAAATGCATGGTTTACTCCTACGTATGTATATACACCTAATATACACTAGTATATACGCATGATATACGAAAGAGGGCCATGTCCAAATATTTCTTGCATTGGACCGAGCCCAGTCAATAACAGGACTAGACCTGGCCCAAGAAGCAATTAAAGAGGGCAATATTCCCTATACTCCCTCATTTCACAACACTCAGACCCTAGAGGTATGTAAGAAAGAGAAAGGGAGATGAGGAGGCTAGGGCAAAACCCTAGCGCCGCTTCCACCACTGTCGCCCCCATCTCGTCACGTCCCATCCCATCAAAAGAATGGAATGTAAAGCATTGAAAATCAGAGGATAGGACGAAGCATTAGTGGGTTCGTCCTTTCCCACACTTTTCTTCACAAAATTCACCCAAACACGCCCCTAAAGGTACAATCCCTGCATATCTTTTATTTTTTCTTCAATTTACAATATTTAAGATGTAAACAAAGCCGTTGATTGTATTTTCCTTTGATCTTGACCGTTTGAAGTTTATATCTGAGTGAGACTTGTAAAAAATCGTGAGTCCGACATCGGTTGTTTAGGGATTAGAAAGCATTTTGGGGTTCTATAAATAGTACCCCATGTTTTACAAAAAAAAAAAAAAGGTGAAAAAACGAATATCAAAAGCTAAGATTGAGTTTACTCAAAACTGAAGCTTTTACTAGTATAATTTTAAATTAAGAGAGTTTAAAACCCTTTTTAGTCAAAATCTTATTTTCTTTGTGTTTTTTCTTGTATTTTGTGGCTCCAGTTTGGGGTTTGGAAGCAAAAGCGGGCTCCAAGTTCAATTCTTCATTCGACTGTGTGTACAAAAGGTAATTTCCTATCTTGTTGTTAATTTTTTAGTTTTAGTAATTTCTATAAGTTATTTGTGTTGTTATATGGTTAGTTTTCAATTAATGCTTTTATGTTAGTCATAGTTTCCTAATTCTTTAAGTGTCTGGTTATTTATGTTATTTATGTGACCCTTTTTGGGTGATGCTATGATATTTTAGGATCATCATGTCTTAATCTTGTTTAGCTTAGATCAGTTTTTCTTTACAGTTTGATTCTATGTTATATAGTATTAATGTAGATCTGTATTTGGTGTCTAGGGCTGCATTGATCAGTTATATGTTCAATATTAGAATGGTAGCCTTGTTAATCCCTTTTGTATGAATAATTCTATTTAAATGATTAGTTTAGTTCATGAGAGTTCATTTTTACCCTGGTGTAAGGGATCGTGTGCATTTCCATTCTATAATTGCCTAAGTATGAGCTACATGTTTAACGATTACTAATTGTATGCTATTTCAGGCTTGTAATTGCATAAATATGCTATATATGCCCATTCTAGCCTAATCATGTATCAACTAGGTCATATTTCACTTAATCATACCTTTGAATGCTAACTATACGAAAACCTTGATCCACCTTGTGCTGTAGTGTTATTTGATCCAAATTAGTTTTTCCTTAAGCCTGATCTTCTGATGCTGTGCTATGTATGTTTGATAGAATACTGCATTTAACTATATATAGTCCACACAATTAGCCTTTGGGCCAGTCTCAACAATGTAGTATATTAATCCTGTGTACATGATCAGTTTTGTCTATGATTAGTCAAATCCATAGGGTTTAATCTTGCCTTTGTATGGTCAGCCCTATGCTATTCAACCTGTGATTACCTAAGTATGGCTTACATGTTGATAAATGGTTAGTTATGTGTTGGTTTAGGTCTGCATTTATTTAATTATGCTACACATGCTCAAGCTTAACTAATTTATGTGCTCATGAGCTTGTACTATGCTTGATCATACCTCTGAATGCCAGTTATGTAATAGCCTAGGCTCGTTGGACTCATGTGACACTGTTAGTTGAGGTCTGATTATCACTAATGTTCAGCATAGTCATGTCTGGTTGTTTTCAAGGCTTTTCTAATCCAAATTTTGTTTGGTATATGTGACTTTGTGTGAATATGTGTCCTATTTCAAGTTTGGAGTCTCTTTATTCCTGTCTAATGTGAGTATATTTGCACCTAAATGCTGTTTTGGGGTTGAGAAATCTGGGGTTAGTGTCAGCCTTAATACAAGTTCTAGCACACACTTAGGCCAAATAATGGTTTGTTTGCAACTGCAAGAACTTAGGATTAGGTAAAAGATAAAATATGATTTTGAAGTGTTAGTTGTCTTTACTATTTTTCCACTGGATGATTGATGAGGAATGAAATTAGGAGTGTGCTGACATAAACTCTAAGTCACATGACTTAAAGGAAGCCTTTTTAAAAGGCACCCTGGAGTGAGGGTTGGGGAGAACCAAGGAAACTTGGATTACAACACCTTTTTCTCCAAATAAGAGGTGCCATGGCATGCCTAGTGGTCTATGGGACATGTGAATTGGCTTTTACATTTCTATGTTTTTCTTCGCCATCAAAAAGGCAAAAAATAAGAGATTAAATGACTGGAAATCCCGGGGAAAACCTTTTCAGTTCCTCATATTGCCACCTTTGTCTCAGGATTCTGCCTGTATTTGGGAATATAGTTGTTGTTTCCCTTTCTGTGTTTTATTATCATGGCATCAAATCTCGATCTTGGCTTGCCCATGCCATGACCTTGTATCTCAAAGTTGATTTTGTTTGCCTCCTGCCTGTGGCATGCTGTTTGAATTCATTTCTATGACTACATATTGGTCCCTGCTTTACTCATCCTATCTGAATGTGGCATGCTGTTGAATTCATTTCTATGGCTAGATATTGGTTCTTGCTTTATTGAATGTGGTATGTAGTTCTGAGTTCATTTCCCTGACTATGTATTGGTTCTTCCTTCAGTTATCTCATCTGAATGTTGCCAGCAGTTTTGTTGTTTTGGATCCATTTCCATGATCATAGATTGATTCCTGTTTTGCTTATCTCACCTGCATGTGGCATATAGTTCTGAACTCCTTGTCATGATTATGCATTGGTTTTGCTTTATTATCACACTTGAATGATTACACTGTGTTTGACTTGCCCTCATGACCACGTGCTGGTTTTATTCCTGTCTGTCTCTTTACTAATATACTTCCCCTTATCTTGCCTATTCAGAACTATATATTGTGGGTTTTATTTGGTTTACCTTCTCTGCCTGCTACAACATATGTTGTTTCATCCATGATTATGTATCTTGGATTCTTATTCTTGTCTGCCTTTTCTGCATGCTATAGCCTGTGTTGTATTCATTTATGATCATATGCCCTGGCTTTTCCTTATCCTTGTTCACCCCATGTTTGTATACTACAACTTGTTGGTTTCGTCCATGGTCATATATCATGATCTTGTTTCTTGTCCACCAATGGCTATGAGTTATGATCCTCCCTCTATTGTTTCATGACAATTATGCAACTGCTCTTTGTCTACCTTGGCAATATGACTTGTCCCTGCTTACTTCATAACCATGTACTGTGGTTGTTCTCTATATACCTTGTGGTCATGTGTTTTAGCTCTTGCCTTTATTACACTATACTTGTTACTTCTACTTGAAGATGGTCATACTGTATGACAATTTATGTTAGTTTTTCTTGGAGGTCCTACGTTATCCCTTCCTCCTCTTCTGGTTATGTTGGTTTGGGAGTGATAGTAGCTATTTGGGGCCTAGTCTTAGCCCTTCCCTGGTGTCCCGCCATGCCGAAGGTTCACGAAACCTCTTGGATTTTGTGCGGCATCAGGAATACGGGGGGTGATGACTTTCCCCTTTTACTACTTAAATTCCTAGCAATAAAAGCCTAGTGGCAGATAGGAATATGATAGTTACATGACTTGTAGATTAATTTGGTGTGTACATACGCACTTGTATATTTATAAATGTGGTAAGTTCAGTAAATATAAACTAACCGGGTCCCTTTTTCCTTTTCTTCCTCCTCACCGTATGACTACTCGGGTCAAGATTAGCCTACCTTTTGGGCTCGAGGCCCAATAGGAAAATTCTTTTTTCGAAGATATCGAGTCCGCAAAGATGGAATTAAATAGCGGGCGCATAGAAGGCCCAACCATGGGTGAAAATGGCCAACTAAGGGCTTGGTACGCCCCTAGTCTTCCGCTATCCTTTATTTTGTTCCATCTTTTTTATTTGGGCCTTGCTTGTATTTGTACAAAACTTGTAAAAACTCATACTATACTAGTGGAATCTTTATGTTTGTGAACTACACATCTTAGGATAACGGTACTAATGCCATTTAGATGACTTTAGGTCCCTAAATGACTTTTAGATCGCGATTAGTATAAACCTTTTCCAAACCCGAGTGTGTGATTAAATTAAATGGTTTTTGACATCAGTTTTATAATTACTAATAAAGGGACGAAAAGGATTTTTAAAAGGGTATTTCAATATTTACAAGTACTATGACACTTTTATCTCAATCAACCCCTTTTAAAACAAATCTTACAAAGATTTAAGAATTGAATTTTGAATTGGACTAATGATTTCGTATTCAAAACAGGTTTAAAGAGATAAAAGGAGATATTGGGCTGAAGCCCACTTAAATAAAAACTGATTTAAAAAAGTCAAATTTTCAGAAAAAACTTAGAATTCTCTTTGGGCCAAGGCTAGACAGACTTTTTTGTTTTCATAAGGCAAATGTTATAATTTTGAGTTAAATTCAATACCAAGGCTTCAAGTTTGTAATAATAAAATGAACCTTCTTAAAAACAAATGCACTTCAAACAAAAAACGTTTGTATACGCTAAGTCTTAGATAGGGCGTTCTAAACATATTAAACCGACTAGCCCACACCTAGTATGAGTTACGCATGGACCAAAATGATGTATACTTAAGCATAACAATTTTACATTCTTTATAAATAACATGTATAAAAGAACGACAACTTTTATACTCTCTTTACAAACAAAATATACCATCCTTATATATAAAATGAGGTTATTCTTATCCAGATATTATAAATCCGAATCTAAGTACCCTATATATAAAGGGAATATGTTCAAACTCTTTTTCTCAAAATGATATGCAAAAAATGACAGATTTTCTAAATGAGGGAATAAACACTAAATAAGCACTTCATGCAAATACTTATACATTCGAATTCTAAGGTCAACCGTGTAGTACGAATCCTTAATACTGAGGTGCCTAACACCTTCCTCAGGTGATTATCAGAACCCTTACCTAGAACTCTAGGTTATGAAGGATTTTCACTGTATTTGAATAAACCCTTCACCCTCGGTTTAACTAATTTTCTAAAAATTAGGTGGCGACTCTTTTAAAACATAGTCCGAAAGAGCACCAACAAGTTCTAGTTAGTGGTTGCAAACATTAGCTAACGCCATAAACTTTAGTATTTGGGAAAATAACTAGGGGTTAGGTAAGAACAAATAAAAAGAACTCAAGGCTTTAAACCTTGTTTAATAAATTCACTTAGGAATAAGAGAAATTTACTTGGCATAATTAACCGTTCTTCATGCATACTTTCTTATCTTTGGAAAAAGCATAGAAAGAAATAATCTTTTCTTATTGGGAAATAGCTTAGATTCACGTAGTGGTCAAGTGCATCCATACAAACGATCCATTAGAAGTATACCAAGATCGATACCCATGATCATACACTTTATCTGACGGGGACACAACTTTGGTTCTTTTTACCCATATATTACAACTTCAAATTTTTAGTCACTTTAAATTAGTCCACAAACCAAAAAAACTATAAAACCCTTTTTCTGGAATACATCAGGAGCGCAAGATTAGTATAATACTTGTTTAGTAAACTTTTCACATCATATTCTCTATGGGATTCGACCCCAACCTCGGTGGGTTACTATATTTGACATCGTCCTCTTTACGTTATTAAAATTGTAAATTTGAGTATATCAAATTTTGGCGCTGTTGCCGGGGACAATTGGCTTATTTTGTCTAATTTAGAAAATAAACTAACTTGCTTTGAACCAAACCTGTGAATATTTGTATAGTTGTTTTGCTGTGTTTTATTTTATTTTTAGAAAATAATAAAAGAAGAAGAACAAAATGGCATCTTTCCATGAAAACTTGTTTAGTAGTAATCTTTATTGTGAGCATGGCCAAATTGGTGAGTTCAAACTCATGATAAAGTGCCTGCTAGGTGAGGGTAATGAAAATAAAAATTCCTTGGAAGAATACTTGGAAACTAGTCTCCAACTTGGTTTGATGATAGAAGAATAAAATCCGTCATAGGCATTCGATCTAGATTAGAATCAATATGAACTCCCCAATGCTCAATTCGAAAAGGTAAACCCTTTGTTGAGGGTCAATCATGAAGATGAGTTTATTAGGAATGTCAAAGAAAAATATAAGTTGGATTCTACCATTGTTCTGAAAAATATGGTTGTTGTTGACTCCAATTTAGGGGAAAATGAGTCTATCGAAATTCAAGAAATTCAAACGCCATATATCCTATAATGTTTGAAAACTCAAGAAGGAAGAATGACATTCCTCACTTGAAAGCCAAGAAGTGTAAGATGAAAAATATTATGCTTGGCTTGTTCATCTACTTACCACCCCCCGCCGCTCGTGGTCACAAACTTAAATCCAAGTTTGGTGCCCAATTCATAAGCTCCAAATGGCGAGAAAAGCGATAAAGTTGGTTCACGTCGTGTCGCGACATTAACTAAGATGCTTTGGGAGGCACCCCAATGTGTAATAGTTTTAGATTTTTTTTTATAGTTTCACGTGTTGTTTTGTTTTTGTTTTGCAGATTAGGGGAGGTCCGAGTTCCCGAAGTTGAAAGCTGAGGAGCATGTTTTGGCTTATGCTGAGGATTATGCTGCTAGCTAGGCCCTAGATGGTCTCAGGGAGTACTTCTCACCTTTATTTTAATTTTTTCTCTGCTATCCATGAATTGAGGACAATGCATATTTTTAAGTGTGGGGTGGGGTACTTCCAAATTTTAAGGTCAAGGATGATTATGCCATCAGATTATTTTTTTCTTAGCCTTATATATTAAAAAGGAAAAAAAAACTAATTAAAAAAAAGAGATTTTTTTTCTTAGTTCGTTCTTTTATATTTCTTTTATAGCTTATTTGTCTCTTTTAGTGGCATAGATCATCCACCCCTTGGGTTTTCTTATGGCCTCAGTTCTTTCCCGACGAGGTATTCGAATCGGGTTTTTTTTTTTTTAGGATTAATTGTTTTTAAGAGTAGTAAAGAGGGAGCAGAAAGACTTTTTAACTTGTTTGATACTAGCATATATAGGCCTGAGATTGAGTAATACTTTTGAGTGCTTGATAATGAAAAAGATAACAAACTTTCTGACACCTACACTCATGGCTGTGACTCTGTGCATAGCTTATTCTTATTTTGTAGTTCGTCATGAACCTATCTGTCTTAGAGTAGAATTGATCCATCTTGATTGAGACTTGTACCATGTGTGGTGAGGATTTCTTGTAAATATTCCATGTTTTGCATCATAGTCTAGAATTTTCCCTGCATGTTATTGAAGAAAAATAAAAAGTGTTGCTCTATTTAGAAGATGATAATAGGCTTTCTTTGATATGTCTTGTGAATTTTAACCTTTTCAGAAATTGTATCACTAGTTAGCCCTTTGAGCCTATAGTCTTTCGATTGTTAGTCGTATTTTTTCCTTGATCCTTTTTGTTGAATCCCTGATTTTTGCACCCTGCTTCCTTGAGCACTGTAGCATAGACTGTGATATTAATTGATAAATCTGAAGAAAAGGGATGGTCAAGTAAAACAATGGTGACCAATGATAGTTGCAAAGTGATGAAAAGGCCCTCTTACAAAGAATGTGACATGAAAGAGTGGAAAAAAATTGTTTGGAAAAAAATTGAATCGTTCTTGATATGATGAGAAATACTTGTGAAATAATTGATGAAAAGAGGGCTGAAAAATAAAGTGAAAAGATGAAAATAATGGGTGATGAATTCTAAAATTGCAAAGTTCTTAGGGAAGTGTAAGTGACTATTATATAGTTTTCCTACCCGTCCCCTAGCCAACATTACAACACGTTAAAGTCCTATTTGATTTTAATCAAGCACACTTAATTAGTGGAGATGTACATTATGGGCAAGCCTATGGTTCTTTGTGCATACATGTGAATTTCTTTGTGAGTGCGAGAGTTGTGCTTTGATGCTAAGTTCTTAAATTACATTCGATTCTTTGATTTGAGTGTGCGGACTATTTCTTCTTGCGTGGGCACTTGTTTCACGATAGATAGGTGATGTTATTAGATTTCTCTGACTTAGTAGGTGAGCGAGCTTAAATTTGATGAGTTAGAGTCCGTCTCTGAGATTAGGAGGTTAGACGTTTATTGTTTGTTTGTTTATTTGTATATCTTGCATGATAATCAGGAAGTATATATATGATGTTTTGAGTTGCTATAGAGCCTAATTGTTGGTATCAATCAGAGTGGTGGCATTCCTAGGCTTGATTTATTGAGAGTGGTTTTAGTGCTTAGTTGAGGACAAGCAAAAATTTAAGTGTTTCCACCAAAAATGCATATATTTAGTCATTGTTGCCTCACATTTTAGTACTTTTAATTGTCTTTTGAGTATAAATTATATTGCTTCGTGCTTAATATTATATTTTTATTGTGTAGGAATAAAGAATTACAAAGTTGAAGTCATTTGGAGCAAAAATTGGAAAAAGAAGACAACACTGAAAAGACATTAATATTGTTATTTCGAGGTTGGAGTCAATGCTTGAAAAAGTATCAGCAAGTCAGACAAACAATGAAAAGACATTATCTGGGCTATCAGAGACAGTGGTTTCTCATTCAGCAGCTATTCAGAATCTTGAACAGCAGATGCGTGATCTTTCTAGAGAACATCATCCTGCTAGAAAAGTTGGGCTTCCTAGTGATACTATTTCAAACCCGAAGAATGGTGGTGTCATGGAACGTACTTTTGCTATTAGCACAATGAGTGCTAGAATACTTCAAGGTGCTGACAAGAAGGTGGTTGATCTAGATCATATTATTGAGGAAGAAGAGGTACATTCTGATATGCCTATTGTTGATGATGAGGGCCATAGTGAAGAAAAAGTCGCTGATGTTCCAGAGGTTGCTGCCGACACAAGCAAACACACAATAAAAGGGGCTCTTGGCCCTTTGACTCAGATGTACAAAGCAAAACCTCCCTTACCTTAGAGACTGGCAAAGAAGAATGAAGATGCCAAGTGTCAGAAGTTCTATGATCAGTTGAAGCAGTTAACAGTGAATTTTCCATTCTTAGATGTTGTCAAAGAGATGCCTGGATTTGCTAAGTTTGTGAAAGACCTGCTTATGAAGAAAAGGTCTGTTCAACATGAGACAGTGAATTTAACTCATCGGGTGAGTTCAATTATTGCTTCCGCTACAGTCCACAAGAAGGGAGATCCAGGGGCGTTTACCATTCCATGTAATATTGGGCGTCATGGGTTCGCTCGTGCTCTATGTGATAATGGGGTGAGTATTAAGTTGATGCTCCTTGATATTTTCAAAAATCTGGATTGGGAATGCCTAGACCGAATTCTATGCAATTGCAAATGGCGGACAGATCCATCAAGAAGCCAGTTGGAGTTATTGATGATGTGTTGGTGCAAGTGGATGTGTTCATACTGCCTGCTGATTTCGTTATTCAGGATTATGCGGTTGATAGAGATATTCCCATCATCTTGGGAAGACCCTTCCTCGCTATGGGCAGCGCGCTTATGGACTTTGAAAAGAATATGATCAAGTTCCGAGTGAATGATGAAGAAGTGACCTTTCAAGCAAGCAAGGGGATGAAGTTGCCAAGTGCTTATGAGAGTATCTCGGTTTTTGATTTGTTTAATGGGATTGATGATGCTGTTAAACATAAAATGGAAGAAGAAAGTCTAGGAGAAGCTCTTGCTGCGGTTCTCATAAACTTTGATGCTGATGATATGGAAGGCTACGTGGAAACTATAAATGCGCTTGAGGGTCTGGGTTCTTACATTTACCACCCAAGAAAGCTTGATCTTGACCTTGCAAATAGAACTACACCACCAGCTAAGCCTTCTATTGTTGAGCCACCAAAGCCTGAGCTTAAGCTGCTCCCATCACACTTGAGGTATGAGTTCCTTGGTCCAAACAAGACATTTCCAGTGATCATTTCACCATTACTGACTGAGGAACAGATTGAGCGTTTATAGGAGATTTTGCACGAGCACAGACGTGCTATTGGTTGGACCATAGCACTTGCCGTCAGTTTGAGGAGGACGGCAAGTCGAGTGTTGAACATCAACGGAGATTGAACCAGAACATGCTAGAGGTCGTGAAAAAGAAGATCATAAAGTGGTTAGATGCTGGGGTAGTATATCCGATTGCAGACAAAAAGTGGGTGAGTCCTATTCAATGTGTTCCAAAGAAAGAAGGTGTCACTGCGGTGCCTAATGCAAAGAATGAGCTGATTCCGACTCGTACAGTTACTGGATGGCGTGTTTGCATGGACTATAGGAAGCTGAATATTGCCACTTGTAAAGACCATTTTCCCATGTCGTTCATTGATCAGATGCTAGATAGGCTAGCTGGGAGGTCTTACTATTAATTTTTAGATGGATACTCGGTCTATAATCAGATCAACATTGCCTTAGAAGATCAAGGGAAGACGATTTTTAATTGTCCTTATGGGACGTTTGCGATCAGCTGAATGCCCTTTGGATTGTGTAATGCACCAGCCACTTTTCAGAAGTGCATAATGTCAATATTTTCTGACATGGTAGAAGACTTCTTGGAAGTGTTCATGGATGATTTCTCTATTGTGGGTGATTCGTTTGATGATTATCTTGGTCATCTAGGTCAAGTGCTGAAAAGATGTGAGAAGACTAATCTCATGCTAAATTAAGAGAAGTGCCACTTTATGGTGAAAAAATGGATCGTCCTTGCTCAAAAAATCTCTGAAAAGGGAATTGAGGTCGATCAAGCGAAGATAGAGGTGGTTGCAAAACTTCCTCCACCCATCTCAGTCAAAGGTGTCTGAAGTTTCATGGGACATGCTGGGTTCTACAGGCGCTTCATCAAATATTTCTCCAAGATTACTAACGCGATGTGCAAGCTTCTTTAAAAAGAGGCTAAGTTTGAGTTTAATGACAAGTCCCGAAAGGCGTTTGATGAATTAAAGGAGCGCCTCAATACTGCTCCTGTTATTGTTACTCCCAATTGGTCCTTTCCTTTTGAGTTGATATGTGATGCTAGCGATTTCGCGATGGGTGCGGTGCTTGGCCAGAGGCACAATAAAATTATGCACTCGATCTACTATGCTAATCCCACACTTATTGCAGCGCAGATGAACTACACGGTGACTGAGCAAAAGTTGCTTGCTATAGTATATGCTTTTGAGAAGTTTTGGTCCTATTTGTTGGGGTGCAAGGTCGTGGTGTACACTGACCATGCTGTATTGAGATATCTGATAGCAAAGAAGGAAGCTAAGCCGCGACTAATTCATTGGGTCCTTTTGTTACAAGAGTTTGATTTCAAGGTAAATGATCGAAAGGGGTCCAAAAATCAGGTTGCTGACCATCTCTCTAGGCTTGAGGAAACTGGGGTGCCAGCAGAAGAACTTAATATTGAACATGCGTTTCCAGATGAGCAAGTTTTAGAGGTTTCTATGCAAGTGGCACCTTGGTATACGGATTTTGCTAATTACTTAGTGACTGGTGTCATTCCTGACGAGATCAAATCTTATCAAAAAAAGAAGTTTTTGCGGGATGTTCGTCCGTACTATTGGGATGACCATACTTATTCAGAACTTGCACTGATGACATTATTTAGCATTGTGTCCCATAGAGTGTGGTATTGGAGATTTTGAAGACGTTCCACGACTCTCCATTTGGGGGACATTATAGTGGTACGAAGACAGATGCAAAGGTTCTCGAATGTGGTTACTATTGGCCTACTCTCTTTCATGATGCTAATTTGATGGTGAGTTCTTGTGATCAGTGCCAACGGCAGGGGAAAATTGGTAGGAGGCAAAAGATGCCTATGAACTTCGTAATGGAAGTTGAGGTATTCGATGTTTGGGGGACTGATTTTATGGGGCCCTTTGTAAATTCTGGAGGCATGAAGTACATCTTGGTGGTTGTTGATTATATTTCTAAATGGTAGAAGCATTGGATTTACCTAATAACGAAGCCAAGAGTGTCATGGGATTCTTTAAAAAGAACATATTTACTCATTTTGGTACCCCATGGGCGATAATCAGTGATGGTGGTTCTCACTTTTGCAATAAAGCCTTTGCATGATTGATGCAGAAGTATGGAGTCAAGCATAGGGTGGCAACCCCTTATCATCCTCAGACAAGTGGGCAAGTGGAAGTCTCTAATCGGGAGATAAAGAGTATTTTAGCAAAAACGGTGAATGCAAACAGAACTGATTGGGCCCACAAGGTCGATGATGCTCTATGGGCTTACCGGACTGCCTTCAAGACTCTTATTGGGACTTCGCTTTTCAAGCTAGTTTTTGGTAAAGCATGTCACCTGTCAGTTGAACTTGAACATAAGGCCATGTGGGCCTTGAAGAAATTGAACATGAATTGGGAAGAAACGACTAAACTCAGGTTGTTTCAGCTCAACGAGATGGATGAGTTCCGCTATCAGGCCTATAAAAGTGCAACATCATACAAAGAGAGGATGAAGCAGTATCATGACAAAAAAATCCTGAAGCGGGAATTCTACAAGGGTAACCCTGTCCTGCTATTTAATTCTAGATTGAAGCTGCTACCGGGCAAATTGAATTCACGATGGTCAGGTCCCTTTGAAGTGGTAAGTGTCTCACCCCATAGAGCTTTTGAATTGAAGTCCGAAGATGGAACTCAGACATTTTAGGTGAACGGGTAGAGGGTGAAGCATTACCATGGTATGATTTTGGGGAATAGGATTGTTGACTGATATTGGCTGAAGCACCTGGGAACGAATGATGACTCGGCAAGTCCTGACCAAGAGTAAATTGGTAACACCATCACGCTGCGACGTTAAATCAAGCGCTTCTTGGGAGGCAACCCAAGTTCAAAATTCTGTAATTTTGTTTCTGTATGTTTTAGTTTTTTTTTTTGTTAAATTGTTTAACGGGTGTTGACTGTGTAGGAACTGAAACTCGAAAAACCAGCAAAGTAACACCAGAGCACAAAGACGGACAGTCGACATGTCAATGGACCGTCAATGTATAATGACATTATGCACAATTGGTAATATGGGAGTTAACAACTGCTACTTTGCAGGTAAGCAAGTCGATGAGTAAGTCGATGGACCGTCGACACGTCGACAACACCGTCGATGTGAAAAGACTGTCCGTCCTTTTATTCATCAGCTGGGGAGTATTTGTAGTTCGTAAAAACGCACTCGTCCAAAAATTAAAAAAAAAATAGAGAGTCGAACAGTCGCGTATATCAAATAAAAATAATGGGCAAAGGTTGTAATTCTTTCAAACACTCCCCACAGACAACCTTTTACTCTTCGTCAACCTCTCCACTTTTATAATTCCCTCCATAACTCCCCATAAATCCTTCTATAATACACCACCCATTACTAACCCTAAAACCTTTCCTTCACCATTAACTGAAATCCCCACTGCCTCTGCCTAAGAAAATGATTTTCTCTCTATTTGTTTCTTGTGTGTTACTCAAGTATTCTTCTACTTCTTCACATAATCAGGTATGTTAAGTGAATTTCGGCCCTTTCTTGGTTTTATTTTATTGATTCTATTCGAAAATCCCTAATAAGCATTACCTAGGGTTCCTAACTTAATGTATATAGAGAATGGGAACTAGGTTTGTGTTTATACCATGATTAAATTATTTCGAGTTGTGTTAAAGGGGTTGGGAAAGTGATATCCCTGATGTTGAATGATAAGTGTAGAAATTATGACTTAGGGTTTGTACTTGTTGAATGAAATGCATGCTTCAATTTGTAAACATGTGAAATTGTTGGTTGGGGGAAGGGAATTTGGTATGACTGCTGTCACAAGAACTCGTGGGGATAAGAATATCATACCTCCATTGAGTCGGCGGGCATTTTGATCAACTTGTCGGTTCATTATGCCCGCCAATGGTCCGTAAACGAGGAATTCTGTTAAGCATGAAATTTGAGGAGTGAAGTCTGAATAACTCCAATGGGTTGGAGGGTATTTTGATTAAAAATATCGATTTGATATTGTTATACCCACCAAACAAAACCCGGGTAATTACCAAAAGTCAAAAAGGACAAAGATGAGGGTGAAGTCTGAGTAACTCGAAGCCCCAAAAACCCAAATGTGCAAAATGATTAAGTCCAGTTCTCTGATTGATTAAGGTTAAAAAAAGGCAAAATCGAACCAAAGTCTGTAAACTGATAGTTGCTGTGGCCAAGACCGTAAACGTGTCGACGGTACTGTCGACAGGTCGACGGTACTGTCGACAGGTCGACGGACTGTCTTTGTACAAAGACGGTACCGTCGAGCTGTTCGACAGTCTGTCAAAGCACAACGACGGTCTGCAGACTCCAACATCAGAAAACTAATTTTTTTTTAACATTCACTGTGTTTGATTTCACTCGTAGAGATTTACAATATTGTGGTTTTTGATGATTACAGGTATGGTGTCAGCCAAGTTGACTACTACCCGAGGGGGTGGCTCGAGGCAAACTCAAAGAACAACGGGTCGAAGGAGGCCCAGTGGCGATCCCACACTTATAGATGAAGCCTTAGATAATGAGCCCGAGGTTATGCCCGAGAGAAAGAATAGGGCTGCGGTTCCCCCTAGGAACAGGCAGGTCACTATACCGGCTCCTACACCACCCATTTCCTCCTAGTCTGACGAGGAGGGATCATCTACATCTGGTTCCAGTGATGGATCCGAGAAGGAGGGTTCGGAGGCTGCTTCTGGAGATGCCTCACCTGCCGTACGGGCACAGTGTACTAAGGATGCTGCTCAGTCCTCTCAGGCACCTTCTAAATCCCAGACTCTTTAGAGGTCAGCGCCTGGTGATGATGATGAGGATGTTGATGAGGCTAGGGCTCGAGAAATCAGAAGCAAGAGGCTTGAGGATCGTTTTTCTATTGAGGGTGCCAGGGAGCTATATGAGTATGGCATTGAACTGAAAGGTGACGACACCCAGCATGAAAACTGCACCACAAATGGAGAGCGGCGGATCAGTTTTGAGGGGTTAGAGATCTTACCTAGGGCCAGAGAGCTCATTCGCCATTACCAGCTAGAGTTTATACAGGAGCTCGCTGGGGATTATTGTCTGATTTTGGTCCGTGAGATATATGCTGTATATGGGGCCTTGATCAAGAAAGTCAGAAAGAGGCGCCAGAAACTGCGGGAGTTAGAGCCGCTGAGTGAGGTTCAGATCAGAGGGGTGAGCGTTAATATATCTGCCCATACCATCAACAAAGTATACTTTGGCGATAATTATACCGCCCCGAGGCAGAAAATTGAATTGGAAGACAAGCTACTGAGATGCGAGAAATAGTCCGTCAGGGACTTGGTAACTACAGTGGTAGGTCGCTCGAGCAAGAGGGCCGAGGGTACTAACTTAGAAAATCGATTAATGAAGAGGTGGTTGACTTTGGAGGGTAAGTTCTGGTGGAGCGTAGTGCAGTTGCGGCTTCTCCCCACTCAGGCCTATAATGCACTTACGGCTGACAGGCAGGTGGTTGTTGTTGTATTGATATCTAGATACCTGATTAATTTAGGGGCATTGGCGAGTAATGAGATTCAGTTGTGGGCTTCCCAGCACAACACTTCACTGATATATCCATGCCTGATTACAAATCTTGTTCAGAGGTCACAAGTGCATTTTATTCCTAATATCGACCACCGGATTATAGCTTCGTCGGTTTATTCTGTAGAAAAGAGAAAGTATGAGGCCGTCGATGATGGCCAGAGGGAAGAGGATGGGTTCCCAGTGGCACTTGGAGGGGTACCCCTACCTCAGGAGCTGATTCATTCAGGGCTGCGGGTGACTGTGTTACCCGCTACTACTGCCCCTATTACTAAGACTGTCCAGGCTGCAGATTATGAGATTCCAGCTACTGATACTGGTGATGCTATCGTTGAGACTCAGACTGCTGTCCCTAAGCCACAGACATCGGCTCCACAGCCCCGGAGGCCAACCCCAGGGTACCGCCAGAGTTGATGCCTATGCTTTCTCAATGGAGAATTTCAAGAAATTTGCAAAACATGCAGCTACGACGGATCAGCAGTCAAAGGTCATAGTTTCCCAGCTTGATGATTTTGTGAGACAGAAAGTGGGTGAGATTGTGGAGCCTGTGAGGACGACACTATCAGCCAGACTGGATGGGTTTGGGATTAGATTAACATCGTTTGAGATGGCCCGCTCGACCACTTCGACTGATGCTTTTAGGGCAGAGTTGGATCAACTTAAGGCTGACGTTTTGTTGTTGAAGGCTCGTGACCCGAGCCTAGTAGCAACACCACCATCTAATGCGACAGAGATTGAAGAGGAGCTTCCAGTGGTGCAGTTAGTTGTGCCTACCGCGGCAGGTGGTCTGGGAAAGAGAAAGAGACTAGCTCTTGAGGAGGAGGAGGTGGTAGAGGAGGTGAGAGAGAGTACTCGGCCGAGGGGTTCGAGGTTAGAGGAGCAGCAAATGGCAGAGGCCATTCAGAGATCTCTTGTGGAGAATCTCTCTTTTGGGACCACAGAAGCCACTTTGAGCATTGCTCCAGTTGGCGTACCATTGCCACCACCTCTTCCTATTCTAGTGCCAGCAGCTACTGGTACTACGACATATGTTGCTGCTGACGCAGCCACTGATACTACTGCTTGTACGATTGCACCACTTGATGCCTTGCAAATCGATGAGTCACCAGAGGAGCAGCGCGCCTAGTGCGCCACAGGTATTCCTACTCCCTTGTTTTACTTTTACTGCATTGGGGACATTGCAGACTTTTTCAGTTGGGGTTTATTTCTTGTTGATATATACAATTATTTTTTTATATTGTATATATATGTTTAGAACTTTTCTTTGCCATGGTTCTTTTCCTGAGGGGTTTATTTCTTGTTGAACCTGGAATGTTTAGGTCGTGTTTTGACTTATGTGGTGGTGGTTTGATTAATTTAGGGCTGTCTTGTTTTGATTTGAGAAAAATGTACTCCCCTCCAAATTTTCTGAAAACTTGGACTTGGTTGTTTAATTGACATGTATGCTTCTTTGTGTGACATTTAGATTATTGGGTTACCTTGTGTGCGGAATTATAGTGGGGAGACTAGTGTGTTGACAATTCTAATGCCATGTATTGTGAGGTTTTGTAGATATATTCTCTAGTGGTGTTTGTAATCTAGAACTTTCCTGGTTAGTCGTGGCTGCATTCTGAAGATAAATGAAGTTGTGAAATGATCTTAGGCCTTGTTTCTTTTAGGAACCCCTTTTTAGCTTAAATATAAGCCTACCCATAGAATAATATCCCTTGTTAGCCATTTTGAGCCTTAAAACCTATTCTTTGACTAGCCATAATAAGCCGATGCCTGTTTTGAATATCCCTCTCTTTGCACCGGTCCCTCCTTGGCACTAAAATAATAAGACTGAGGCTAAAAGCCAAAGTTAGGGGTGATAGGTGGAATAAGGGGAACATGAGGCGTAAGCCTAAAGTGGGGTAGAAATGAATTGCTTAGTTAAAAGACATCGGTGTGATAAGTGTAGAAAAAAAAAACAACAAATAAAGAAAAAAACTGAAAAAAATATATATATAGAATAGCAATAAAACCACACCGAGGCAATAAAATGAAAAAAGGGAAGAAAACAAAAGGCGAAAAGGGTAAAAGAAAAGAATAAGATGCAGTGTGCAAGGAGGGTGAGTCACAGTTATCCAAATATCCATCCTACCCGTCCCCGAGCCTACATTACAACCCTGAAAAAGTCCTAGTCTGATCACAACCGAACCGTCCAAAGTCGAGGGCACTGAAAATAAGGGAAAACTTATGGTATTTGCATGCTTAGCTAGAGAATTTCTTCGTGAGTGTGAGTGTTTCTCTTCTCCTTTGTCTTTTGTCCCATTCTGTGTATACATATATATTGGGACATTCTTTGATCTTTGTGAGGGCACGAGAATTTGTTAAGTGACTGGTTTCTCGTAAGTCTTGTTTCGTGTGCGCTATGGTTTCTGTGATAACTAGATGTCATAAATTGAAGCCTCATTGTTAGTTGCAACGAGTCCTTGATTGGTTTTGTCTTTATTGGGGGGAGAGTCATTGTGATATACATGATAAGCCAAAAGTTAATTACCGCAATCACTGTAGATAGTTTTACTTTATAATATCGAGACATTTGTAGATTGAGTCTGTTAGTTGACTTGCTTGAGGACAAGAAAAGACTTGGGTGTTGATGTGCCGTGAAATTAGGGCACATCTAATGCTTTTTAAATCTAAGTTTTACTTGTTTTCGAGCAAGTTTGATGTGTTTTGTGTGTTGTGTAGGTATTTCGAAGTTAGGATGCTCGACAAGCAAAAAATGAGTAAATCGAGTGATCTATACTGATATGCATTAAGGACGAACCATCAACATGCTCGACGGTCCGTCGAGTTGCCTTGTCGATCAACTTCCTACAGAGTGAAAAAGTCATCAGACCATCGACTTGCACCGTCGACATGATCGGCGGTCCGTGGAAGTGCCTCGACGATGGAAGTCTTGCGAATGGAAAATATGTCATCAGATCGTAGTCATGCTCGTCGAACATGTCGACGGCCGTCAAAGCGCAACATCGGCCCGTCAAAGTTCAAGACGATCTGGAACAGGACTGGGATTGATTATTTCGAGTTTAACTTGCATAAATGCCTGTTTAGGTTTTATTTTTCAGACATTTGGAGTTTTAGACTTGTAGTAATTACTTTTGGGTTGTTATTACTTTTGAAGATTTTCCAGACAATTACATTTGTTTACATTCAAGTTTTATTCGTAAGTTCAATACAAAATTCAATTATGCAATCTTCAACCTTTTATTGTTTTCTTGTTGCCATGAGTAGCTAAACACTTTTAATAAGGTTGTGAACCCAAGGATGGGTGTTGTGTGATTGAGAATTGTGAATGAGATACGCATAATGGATTGTTAGGGTTTATTTGTTCTTCGTTTTCATCATATAGTTACTGGTTGCAAACATTAGCTAATGCCAAAAAGTTTAGTTTATTTGGGAAAATAACTAGGGTTACGTAAGAACAAATAATAAGAACTCAAGGCTTTAAACCTTGTTTAATAAATTGACTTAGGAATAAGAGGAATTTACTTGGCATGATTAACCATTCTTCATGCATACTTTCTTATCTTTGGAAAAAGCATAGAAAGAAATAATCTTTTCTTATTGGGAAATAGGTTAGATTCACGTAGAGGTTAAGTGCATCCATGCAAACGATCCATTAGAAGTATATCAAGATCGGTACGCAGGATCATACACTTTATCTGACGGGGAAACAACCTTGGTTCTTTTTACCTATATATTTACAACTTTAAAATTCTAGTCACTTTAAATTAGTCCACAAACCAAAACAACTATAAAACCTTTTTTCTGGAATACACCAGGACCGCAAGATTAGTATAATACTTGTTTAGTAAACTTTTCACACCATATTCTCTATGGGATTCGACCCCAACCTCGTTGGGTTAATATATTTGACATCGTTCGCTTTACGCTATTAAAACTGTAAATTTGAGTGTATCAGTCCCCTCATACCACATCCCTCAGCCGGTATTCATCAACCCGGCATGTCAAGTACACGCACCATCCCCCTCCCCCCCTCCCCCGACGACTAGGCAAACCACCACTATCCCGTTTAACCATCCCACTCACCAAGTGTCCTTCTTCACTCCCAACATCCCTAATGAATCTTTTCCAGGACACAAGAACTTGGATCATTACGAGGAAATGGAGAGGACTCAGAGGGATAAACAAGAAGACGCGAGAAAGACATCGAGAGGATCATGGAGGAGATGCTGGAAAAATAAGACATAGAGAGGAACATGGAGGAGTTGTTGGAAAAATCCAACAGGTCTGCAAAAAAGGCCACAGGCCTAAGGTATGATGACTTGTGCATGCACCAAGATTTGGACCTGCCAGAAGGGTTCAAAATTCCAAAATTTGAAATGTTCAATGGGACAGAAATTCACAAAGCATACCTTCGTTCATACTGTGACCAGTTGGTCGGAGTGAAGAAAAATGAACCTTTGATTATGCGACTATTCAGTCTTAGCCTGACCGGCGAAGTAGCAGAATGGTTTGCCACACAAGACATGCGCCAATGAATCCTTTGGGAAGACATGGCAGAATCCTTCATGGAGAGATTTCGTTTCAGTATTGAAATCGTGCCGGACCGCTACTCCCTCGAAAAGGTCAAATAGAAGTCAACAGAGAACTATAGAGAATTCACAAGCAGGTGGAGGGCCGAAGCAACCCGTGTGCAGCTGCCAATGTGTGAGGGAGAGCTAGTCTCTGTGTTCATCAGGTCACAGGAGCCTGATTTCTACGGTAGGATGTTATCTATGGTCGGGAGACCATTTTCTGAGTTAGCAAAAATGGGAGAGGTTATAGAAGATGGTCTCAAATCTGGAAAGATCGTCAGTATCTTTAATAAAATGTTTGGACAGGGTGCTGCGGGAGTCTTCCGCAGAAAAAAAAAGAGGACATGGTGAGCATATCCCACAATCTGAACCAAAATCCAAAAGAACCACCATCTTCTCACCAAACTCCACCCCCGTGAATTACTCAGCTCTTTCATACAACCCAGCACCCGTATATTACGCTCAACCAACCTTCACAACCGTTGTACCAGCCTACAAGGCTCCATCCAATATCTGTGTGTTTGCCCTTCTTTATCAACCACCACCACAACAAATATACCAACCTCCACTACAGAAAAAATACCGCCCACCCCAAAATAACCCACCACAAGCCTATCAACCCTAAAATTACAAAATTCAACCACCGCCCCAGCGTATAACGCTCCACGTCCAGCTTTCGAGAAAAGGCAGAGAGAGAATTCACAACACACCTCAAGCCGAGGGCTCGACTTTTTGAATGACTATTAACTACAGGATTGATCTAGAAAGTCCCACCAAAACTAGCACAGCCCGAAAGTAGGTTCTACGGGGCCGATCAGACTTGTACCTACCATTAAGGAGGAAATGGGCACATCACAGAAGATTGCATAAATCTAAAACACAAAATCCAAGATCTGATCGATAAAAGAGAAATCATCCTGGAAACTGTAGCTCCTAACGTAAACACGAACCTACTACCGAATCATGGAAACAACGGAGTACACATGATAGAGAGAGATGTAGACTGGGAGGCTTGTAGGGTGTTGGTCCCCAAAATGGTAGAGTCTCTTGAACAGACAATTGCCTCCCTCACACTCCAGGAATGTCTCAAATTCAAAGCCTTGATCCCCAGTTCGAGAGTTCCCAAGGCTATACTAATGTTCAGGACTTTGGTTCCAGTACCCTGGTAGCCCAGGTGGAGCAACAGATTATGCCTAACCCCAAAATGCCAATCACTATGCAAGCCGCTATGACCCAAGGCATGACTCGCTCAGAAAGATGGTACACTCCTGAAGAATTTTCCTAGAACGCCACACGGAAAGAAAATACCCAGAAATAGGCGATAATTGAAGGAGAAGCCGAAGATTTTTGGCGGCGCATGCAGCCAAAAGATTATTCCATTGTTGAGCATTTAAAGAAGATGCCGGCACAAATCTCGGTATTATCATTGTTGGCTAGCTCGTCGTCAGACATGCATGCCCTCATGAGGGTATTGGACGACGCATATGTACCGACTGGTATGCGTACTGAAGCTTTAGCCGGACTAGTAGCCCATATCATTGGGTTGTATACAATTTGCTTCTCCAAAGGGGAATTGCCAGTTGAGGGAACCTCTCACAGCAGAGCCCTCCATATCACTCTAGAATGTCGTGACAAGGCCATAGGGAGAGTACTTATGGATAATGGGTCGGGCCTCAACATCTGCCTCATAACTATGTTAACACAACTTGGCTGTGACATAGGCAAGATTCGCCAAAGCAGGAAGAATGTCAGGGGATTTGATGGATCCCTAAGTGATTTCTTGGGAGAAATGGACCTACAAATCTAGGTCGGACCTGCCTCCTTCACAGCGGAATTCCAAGTCATGGCAATCACTGCCAATTACAACATGCTCTTGGGAAGACCATGGATCCACTCCACTGGTACAACACCATCAAGTCTGCACCATGCCATAAAATTTGAATGGTAGGGCAGGAAATTGTGGTCGAAGCTGAGAAGGATACTCAGAAATATCCTTACAACATTATACCAGTAATCGAAGGGAGTCCCAACAAATCAAACTTCCACATTATGGAATATATGGGAGCCACCCATTCAGAAGTAGAGGTCGGTGAACCGATGCAAATAATCTATAAAATGATTGCCTTCACCATGCGGAGAAATGGTTTTGAAACGGGGAAAGGTCTGGGAAGAGATCTGGAAGGCATAACAGAACCTGTGCTCCTAGCGAAGCGAGATCATGAAAGCCATCAGAAGAGAACCTACAGCGAGGAATCTATCACACCCAATTCCAGGGTTGTACTACTCATTTCGTAACAAGATGCCGATGTAAAATGGAGAAGAATTTTATGGGGGTCTCAAGTGGTTGTTTTCAGATGAGGGATGCTATGAGATCATTGAGAAAAGCCAAGAGACGTTCACTGTACACATTCTGAGGCCAGGAGAGCCCGTGAACAATTAGACATCTACTCCCCTCTTGGTTCCTTGGTAGAGAGATGGATTTTTCTTAAAATCTTTTGCTAAAAAACTGTGACATCGGCTAAGGCCTGAATGATTGCCTTTTCAAAATTACTTCATGATGTTTAAAAATGGAAATGGTCCGACGTTGTTCCGAACCAGTACCATAGTTTGTAACCAATTACTCTTCAATTAATGAAAAGCCTCGGTCAATGTAAAACTACTATCCTTATTAGATAATAAAAATGAAAGTTTTCTAACTAATCTTGTGTAACGAATAATAAATAAGCCTAACTTTACTTTGCCTCGCCTTTTCAGTAGTAACCGTAATAAAATAATCGAAAATGTCATGACGTATCATGAAACGAATAAGGAAAATTATCAGTAGGAGTACGATGAAACGACAATGATGCCAGAGGGGACTAGTAGAAGAATTGGTAGAATTAGAAGATAAGAAGAAGCCAAATATGGACGAAACTGTGGTGATTAACCTCGGCGACGAAAAGAATGTCAAAGAGACACGAATCAGTGCTCACTTGGGAGCACCACAGAAAGAAGAGCTCATAGCTCTGTTAAAGGAATATGTGGACGTCTTCACCTGGTCATACGCAGATATGCCAGGGTTGAGCACTGAAATAGTGGCCCACATATTACCCATCAAGGAGGGTTTTTTCCCGATCAAACAAAAGACGCTAACATTTAAGCCAGACATAAGTATCATGATAAAGGACAAAAGAGAGAAACAGATCAAGCCTAGAATAGTGGAGGTGACATCCTACCCCATTTGGGTGGCCAACTGTCACAACCCATTTCAGGACTATGCGGGAACCTACCTTTCCCACCTCGATAGGAGAACACTCTCATTCATTGACACATCAATTAAGCAACAAATCAATTAAAGGATTAGATAATTAGAAATACAGCGGAACTCCATATTATATTCAATAAACTCAAGTGTTTATATATTTACAACAATACGTGATTACAGACTCGATACAATTTCCCATGACCTGGTCTAGACTAGTACAAGAGCGACTAAGTAATTCTAGATCCCCACTACGTTCTAGGAATCAACCTCTGTCCCGGAATGAAATGGGAAGAGGCCTTCCAGATAGGCACCGCGTATTTCCACATATGCTTCGATCAATCACCTGAAACAATCTACACCCCAAATAGGGTGTAGCAAGTGCAATATCAGTACAAACCATGCCTACTGAGTAAGTATCATAGGCCGACAATGGTTTGTAACACATATCAGTAAAAGAATTCACAGATAAACATGATAACAACCCAATCAAGTCTTACGTCTATCTACCACACACTGTATATCAATGCCTTTAGGCATTAATTTCACTCTAATAATTCACCAGTTAATCTCATAATGATCTCAAAACTCGCATATCGTTAAATCGATCATTTCAGTCTAGTAGTCAACTTATCATCAAGACACCCATTATCCTACATCACATAGCGACCAAACATATAACTAATCTTACGGATGGTATATGGGATACCTACACATGTTCAATCAATGAATCCAGATTCATGTACACGTTATTGCCTGAGTAGAGCATCTAATCCCAAATGTGTCAAGCCTGAATAAATCAATCCGAATGCAATCATCACAAGTAAACACCAAATCAGCTCATACAAGCCATAATGCAATGCCATGCCATGCAAATGAGGTGTACACATGTACTCCGGACGAAAATATCGATGTCTCGGTAGCAAAACTCAGTGTGACTCGCGAAGTCTAAGTGTCACCCGTCTCAGATCTTTGTCCAACAAACAGACGGGACCCTGGCTAATTGCTCACAGGGGGAGTCTCACCGGCACCACTATAGGGGACCCCCGGAGTCCATGCATTAACAACGATTTTAGAATAACATCAGAATCAACCATGCAATAATGATACCGGAACGGATTATCAGACATCGGCCATCTCACAATCACTCAAGTAAAAAAGTTTTATCAAATATCAATTTCACGCAAGCAACGATTCCAGAATTGATCATCGGACATCGGCCTTCTCATAATCACTCAAGTAAAAGAGTTTATCAAATATCAGTTTCACTCAATCAACGATATGGGATCATCACTGGGTATCGGCCATGCATCATGAATGAATTACAATGCGTGCAATGCGTGTATCAATATCAAGCTTAATATCACAAGTACCAACAATGTGGTATGCCAACAACGTATCAATCAGTTTCACACAATCAACGATATGGGATCATCACTGGGTATCGGCCATGCATCATGAATGAATTACAATGCGTGCAATGCGTGTATCAATATCAAGCTTAATATCACAAGTACCAACAATGTGGTACGCCAACAACGTATCAATCAGTTTCACACAATCAACGATTTCAGAATTGATCATCGGCCATCGGCCATCTCACAATCACTCGAGTAAAAAGTTTTATCAAGATATCAGTTTCACTCAAACAAAGATATCAGATTATTAAAGTAGAAAAGGACGGCCATAGATGCTCTCAACGCATTTTAAGCAAGGATAGCTAAAATACGCCTAGACGCAGTTACTATGACCTCCACAAAGACGCCGACTATTACTCTGACAAAAATTGTCACGCCGGCAAATGGAATGCATTGCAAACTCCCTGCTCTCACGTTTGGAAGCTACCTCCCCCCTCAGTTACAAACCATTCCTAAGGAGGTGGAGGAAGGGGTTGTGGACTCTGACTCGCAATCATCGCTAAAAAAAGGAGTTTTGTGGCTCAGATGACTCGCCTACTACTCGTCGGCTGCAATTCTCTTATGCAGCAACCTCAGCATACCCCACGCTTGAGTTGCCACCAAATCTGGGTCAAAATAGGGTGGCTTAAAGAGGCAAACCACTCACCTATATTCCTCCGAGTATGAAACAAGGCAAAATCTTTGTGAACATCATTGAGGATAATTTAATTACTCAGAAAACATAATGGCAAAATTCTCTAATTGGGTTTGTAATAGGAGATAAACCATATATGAAATCGATGAAAAGTTTTGTCAAGTATCATTGGACTGATGTCACTAAACCCCAAATCTTAGCTCATAGTTCTGGATATTTTGTGTTTCGATTTGAATTGGCTGAAGATTGTGATAAGATCTTATTGAGGGGACCTTATACATATCACAATAAACCTTTTATTGTCCAGAATTGGGTGATTGATTTCGAATTTGATCCTGATAGAATTACAATGGTCCCACTGTTGGTTACTCTCCCTGGTTTACCAGTAGGGTACTGTTCTAGTGAATCTTTGAGTAAGCTAGTCAGTGCTATTGGTCATCCTAAATACACAGATAAATTCATAGCTGACATGGAGAAGATATCATATGATACAACTTTGGTAGAAGTGGATGCTACTCAACCTCCTGTGACTACAATTGAAGTTGGTACACCTTCTGGCAGTTTTCAGCAAGCTATAGAATACAATTGGTATCCCAAGTTCTACATTTATTGTCAGAGATTTGGGCACTTATCTGAGGATTGCTAGAATAGGGAGAAGGAAGCTCCAGAAGAGGAGGAGTTTCAGGAGAATCCTAAGAGGAAAAGGAGAAATAGGGGAAGGAGGAGACCAGAGAGATAAGGTTGGATGCCTAGGAACCCTGATATTCCCCATGAGCCAAATGTTGGGATTCAAGGGAACCCCCCTGATATAGCTGGTCCTTCCAGACCTGATATTGGGAATTTAAATAGCACTCCAAAGCAAACCCATGATCCACCTATGGGTGCAAAAAACTTGCCTCAGGATATTGTTGCTTTTGCAAATAAGTATATTAGTCTCCAAGACAAGTCCAAAATTCCTACACAAGGACAGTCTAGAGACACAGGGGATAGTTTTAACCCCCCATGCTTATTGCTACTTGGAACATTAGGGGCCTGAATCAGCCCCAAAAACAGAAGGGGGTATGGGATAGAAATGTTTGGTTGTATTGAAACTAGGGTAAAATAGCATAAAGCTCAAAGTATTTTAGGGAAAGTTGTGCCTGGATGGAATAGTTGCGGTAATTATCCTATGGCTTCCAATGTGAGGATCTGGCTTGTGTGGAGAACTCATATCCAGGTTCAGGTCATCACTAAAACGGAGCAGTATATACATTGTTATGTGGAGACTGCAGGAACATCTTTCTCATCCTTTGTCACAATCATTTATGCACACAATGATGCTCAACAAAAGGTGGAGTTATGGACTGATCTACAACAACTTGCAAACACAATTCAGGGGTCCTGGTTATTGAGTGGGGATTTCAACTGTATCCTATCCTCTGAAGATAGATGAGGATCACATGTCCTGCCTACTGAGATTAGGGACTTTCAGGAGTGTGTAGATGTTGTGCAGTTGACCTCCTTAAGGTCCAAGGGATGGAATTATACCTTTTGTAACAAGAAACAAAGTGATACTAGAGTTTACTCAAAGATTGATTGGGCATTTAGCAACTTTCAGTGGGTTTAAGATTATGGTTGTGCAGAGGTTGAATTCCTAAATCCTGGAATAACTGATCATTGTCCAATTCTTATACAGTGCAAACCCTAAGTAACCCTCCATCCTAAGCCTTTCAAGCTGTTCAAAACTGTGATGGACCACCCAAAATTTGTAGACATTGTTAAATGCACATGGGGTCAAAGGGGTAGAGGCACAAAGATGTTCCAACTGTGTAATAAACTAAAGTAGCTAAAGGGTGCTTTAAAGGAGCTTAATGCTTATATGGCTTCCTATACCCAGAAGCTACAACAAGCAAGACAAGATTTGGTCCTTGTTCAAGACCAAATGATAGTGCATCCTATGAAGCAACTGTTGATTTCCACTGAAAGAAACATTGTGGGAGAGATCTATAAATAGAGTTTGGTAGAGGAAAAGGTTGTAATACAGAAGTCAAGATCCTCTTGGATAGGTGCTGGAGATTCTAATACAAAGTATTTTCATGCTCAATGTAAAATTAGAGCAAGTAGGAATACTATCACCTTTATTTATACTAAAATTGGTGCTAAACTGGCTGACCCACAGGAGGTTGAAACTGAATTTATTTCTTTTTTCAAGAACCTGATAGGAACTGCTGCTGATGAAGTACCATGGCCCAATTTAGTGGTTGTGAAGAGAGGACCATGCCTTAGCCTGCACCAGAAGAGCGAACTCATCAAGGACATCACTGATCAGGAGATATTCATAGCTATACAAAGCATGCCTCATGAAAATTCACCTAGTGTAGATGGCTTCCCAATTGAATTCTTTTCTCAACATTGGGAGATTGTGAAAGATAAAGTTATTGGAGCTATCAAGGAGTTCTTCCTTACTGGAAAGCTTTTTAAATCTGTAAGTTGTACTGTTGTGACCCTAGTCCCAAAGATCTCCTCCCCTACCAAGGTAAAGGACTATCGACCTATAGCATGTTGCACCACTATTTACAAAATCATCACTAAAGTCCTAACCAATTGACTAAAAACTGCTATCAGCACTTTAGTCAGCCCTTCCCAATCTGTTTTCATTGAGGGTAGGAGCATAATTGATAACATTCTCTTTAGTCATGAGATTTTTAAATGGTATACCAGGAAGGGGCTGTCTGCACGATGTGTCATGAAAGTAGACCTTAGGAAGGCCTATGATTCTATTTAGTGGTGTTTCTTGGAAAGAATGTTAGTTTTACTGGGTTTTCCTTGCAAATTCATTATGTGGATCATGGAATGTATCAACACTGTCTCATATTCACGGGTTATAAATGGAGGACTCACCCCCCCCCCCCACCCTTTTCAAGGTAAGAGAGGGATTAGGCAGGGGGACCCTATGTCCCCATACCTATTTGTGATTGCTATGGAGTACTTCCAAAGAGAACTCGATTTAGTAGCTGAGAATCCTAGATTCAAATTCCATCCTAGGTGTAAGAAACTGGGTATTATGCATATCTGTTTTGCTGATGATTTACTCATGTTCTGCAAAGCTGAAGTCCAATCTATTCAATTAATGCAAGAGGCATTTCACAAATTCTCTACTGCTTCTGGTTTACAAGCTAACATTGATAAGAGTAGTATCTATTTCTGTGGAGTCAAGGACACTGTCAAGGCTGATATCCTACAAAATTTGGGCTTTAGTGAGGGCACATTACCTTTCAAGTACTTGGGAGTATCTCTTTCTTCCAAAAATTTTATAGTTCCTCAATGTATGCCTCTTGTAGAGAAAGTTACAGAAAGGATAAAATGCTGGTCTGCAAAACTACTCTCCTATGCTGGTAGGCTGAAACTCATAAAGTCTGTGTTTTTTGGACTCCAAACTTATTGGGCTCAAATATTTATCCTGCCCAAGAAGATAATGAAACTGGTAAATGGCCTCTGTAGAACCTTCCTTTGGACTGGTTCAACTGATAATTCAAAAAAGAACCGGGTATTATGGAGAAACTATGCTATCCTAAGGCAGCAGGTGGACAAAACATCCTGGACTTATGTAGATGGAATAGAGCTGCAATCCTCAAGCAACTTTGGGCCATAGCTAGAAGACTGCCTATGGATTAGATGGATCCATATATACTATACGAAGGATGATTCAGTGGAGTACTGTGCTATACCTGCAAATGCAACTTAGGTTATTAGGAAGATTTTGGAAGCAAGGAAATTTGTTCTACAAGTAACTTCTCTTCATGGTGACTTGCATAGTAGACTTCAATCTATGGTCTCACAGTCAAAATTTTCCATTAAGAAAATGTATGTAAGTCTGATGCCTCAACTCCCCAAAACACCATGGAAGAGCCTCATTCTCAAAAACCTACATACATCTAACATATAAGTTCACTCTCTGGTTGGCTTTAATGAGGAGATTGGCCACTGTCGATAGGCTACTGAAATTTGGTGTTGCTGTGCCCGCTACTTGTGTTTCCTGTGGCTTAACTGATGAGACATTACCCCACCTATTCTTTGACTGCAATACTACAAAAACTATCTGGACTAGACTACTGATATGGTTGGGCTTAACTAGAACAGTTGGGACTTGGGAGGAGGAATTAGCATGGACACTAACCTGGGCAAAGAGAAAGAGTGGGAAAGGAGAAATGGTTTGCACTTTATTTGCTTTGGTCATTGCTTTAGTATGGAGGGAAAGAAATAGAATCAGATTTCAGAATGGGAACTTCAGAGTTGATATGTTATGCAGAGAAATGGCTATTCACATTCACACTAGAGGAGCAGCAAGGAGTACATGGGGTGTAGAACTATCAAAGCTTCAAGGATATCCATAACCAGCTGAAGCACCTGGAAATGTTGTGACTTTTTTATTGCTGCAGCAATGTACTGTTTTGTTTTTCCTTGGCTCTTAAAGGTCTGTACTAGTTTACCAGATAACTTGTCATTTAGATTGAGTTGTAATTGTTTTGATGCATTTATAGGTAGACTCCTGCTAGCAGGTGAGTCAAGTACTTGTAATTAGGAAAACAAGTGGTCAGCCCTGTTTTGGTTTTGTTACTATTACTTTGGTATTAAATAAAATCCTTTATTTACCAAAAAAAAATGATATCAGATTATCACCGGGTATTGGCCATGCATCATGAAAGGATGAGAATGAGTGCAATGCGTGTATCAACATCAACAATCAAGCTCAAAATCACAAGCACCAACAATGGGGTGCACCAACAATGGGGTACGCCAACAATGTATCAATATCACAATACTAACATTGGGTATACAAACAATGTATCAACATCACAATGCCAATAGTGGACATGCCAATAATGTATTTATATCACAATACCAACAGTGGGTATGCCAGCAATGTATCTATATCACGATACCAATAGTAGGTACGCAAACAATATATCCGAACAAAAAATACCACAACGGATATGCCAATAATATATTCCAAATCAAGATGAATTCCAGGTTCTAATCTCTATCAACAACTCATGGCATCAAGCCAGTACGATAGAACTATCAAGCACAATACAACGGGGTGGCTAGTCCCAAGACACAATAGATCAATCAATCGATATACATTATTACCACTTTCTTAAATCAGCCTATTAGCTTAGAACAAGTAATCTCACCCTACACCCACAATCATTCGTCACAACTCTTTTTAGAACTCAATCACAATCGTTGGTGTATTTTATCCTCCCATTTGAAGACTAGGTTCACTATTAATGGCATAACAAAAGGTTTAACCCGCTATTTTCAAGTCACATATATCTATCGATATTAAAGAAAACCACATCAAACAACCTATGGAATCTAAGGCCACAAGCCCGAACACACAAATCACACAACAATACCATCCTAAGATTCCATCCCAAATCTCCAATTTCTATACATGCATTCTTCGTTCCTTATAACACATGAATATATGAAACTAATTGGAGTCTACCGAAAGGGAAGCCATAGCCTACCTGGCAGCCGAACAGGTGGCACGAACCCACACGTTGTCTTGTCTTTCGAAGCGTCTCCAAATAATCAAACTCTATCACATATGAATTTTATGTAAGAAACCATTAATAATGATACCCATATTGGCTCTTTCTATTCGGGTCAAATTTCAACCATTAATTTAGGAAAAATGGGTCTCAAGGGAAAAACGGGAATTCTATGGCCAAAATACCAAATTCAATACCAAAAGATCAAACCCATTACTTTAATCATAGGAATACTCAATTAATTCCCAAAATCATCATTTATATGAAAACCCCCAAATTTGAGTCTAAGAACCCTAATTTGATTCATGAATTCCAACTCTAGCATGGAAGATTACTGGTTTACAAGCCTAGATATATCATTATCTAGCATAAATAGCAACATTAATGTCATTTATTCACAATCTAGGAAGCTAATTCATTTTAAGAACCTTTTCAAGAAAAACCCCCATAAATCCTCTTTGATTCTATGAGTTCTATGGTTAGATTAACGATTAGAAGGAAGGGAAGGAAAAAAAATGATTAGAAGGTGAAACTAAGTAAGTATGAGGTTAAGAACTTTACCTTAAGATAAAATTCACCTTTCTACCTTCAAAGTCGCCTCCTATATGCCTTAGAACGAACCTAGAATATATGGGAAATGTTTAAGGGTTTGTGAAATAAAAAGGGTATTCTGGTACAATTATGCCGCTACAACGGCCATCGTGCCACCCCAGCGGTGCTCAGACCGCTTATCTAGCATTCAACTTGCCGCTGCAGCGGCAACCACACCGCTACAGCGGTCCTGGTGCCCGCTAGACACGAGAAAACGTTTCTAAGTTTCACCATTTGATCCAATTTTTTGACTAGTGTCGAGGCTATCTGCTCACATACCATACACATAGACACACATAAAAATACGCTACGAATGCGCCCGTGGCCTCATAATTCCCAACGAAGCTCTCATTGACCAAATCAACTTTAGGTCTCGTTTTCACTTTAAGCCTATATTTCACAAAAGTTGCCCAAATCCCAATCTAGACACCTCGAGAAGCGTGCCAACGGTTCTCTCAGGTCAAAATGAGCTAATCACCTCTTGGGAAAGGGAAAAATATCGAAACGGCTATAACGACCAAACGGGCCGTTACACCAACATAGTGCCAGTACCCAAGAAGGATGGAAAGATTCAAGTTAGTGTGGACTATCGAGATCTCAACCAGGCCTGTCCAAAAGACAACTTTCCTCTCCTAAATATCCATATTCTAACGAGCTACAGTCATTCATGGATTGTTTCGCCTGGTACCATCAAATACTCATGAGTGAAGAAGACGCTAAAAAGACAGCATTTATTACCCCTTAGGGAGTCTACCATTACAGGTAATGCCATTCGGCCTCAAAAATGCTGGCGCTACATATTTTAGAGCTATGACTACCCTGTTCTACAATATAATGCATCAAGAGATTGAAGTCTATGTGGACGATGTCATCATAAATCAGGGGAAATCTCGGAACATACCATGCACTTGCGCAAGTTCTTTGACAGACTTCGCATGTTCAATCTGAGGCTGAACCCTGCAAAGTGCGCATTTGGAGTGCCTGCAGGTAAGATGCTAGGATTCATAGTCAGTCGCAGGGGTATCTAACTGGATCCTACTAAAATCAAAGAGATTCGGGAGTTGCCGCCTCCCAAGACTAAGAAGTCATGAGCTTCTTGGGATGGTTAAACTACATTGGGCGGTTCATAGCCCAATCAACTATGATTGTGGATCCAATCCTTAAATTACTCAAAAAAGAGGCTCCCACAAATTGGACCGAAGAATGCCAAGAGGCATTTGAAAAAATCAAGAGATATCTTTCCAATCCTCCCATCCTTATGCCACCCAGGCAAGGAAGTCCGCTATTACTGTACCTGTCAGTATCAGAAAGCGCTTTCGGGTGCATGCTCACCCAGCATGATGAAGAGGGCAAAGAGGAACATGCCATCTACTATCTAAGTAAGACGTTCACATTCTGCGAGTCACGATATATGCTCATAGAAAAAACCTGTTGTGCTCTAACCTGGATTGCTCAAAAGCTGAGGCACTACCTATCGGTGTTCACCACTAACCTCATATCCAGAATGGATCCATTGAGATACATTTTTTGGGAACCCATGCCAGTAGGAAAATTAGCTAAATGGCAGATGCTACTAAGAAAATTCAACATCGTATAAGAAGCACACAAGGCAATCATAGTACAAGCCCTAGCTACCTTGCTGGCAGAAAATCTCGTCGATAACAAACTTAAACCATTATGAACTTTCTTCCTAGATAAGGAAGTAATGGCTATGGAGGAAGAGGTGGTAAAACCATACTCAGATTGGAAACTGTTCTTCGATGGAGCAGTCAATTACAAAGGATCAGTCTTCGAGGCAGTGTTAATATCAGAAATAGGACAACACTATCCGTTGGCCGAAAAGCTCAACTTTAGATATACCAATAACATGGCGAAATATGAGCGTATATCCTCGGCCTCAGGATGGCGTTGGACATGAACAAACAAGAGTTGTTGGTAATCGGGACTCTGATTTTCTCATAAATCAAGTGTAAGGAAATTGGGTGACCAAAAATGATAAAATACTCTTATATGTTAATCTGGTATAGAGATTATGCCGTAGATTCAAGAGTATTGATTTCAAGCATACACCGAGGGCTCAAAATGAGTTTACAGACGGATTGACTACGATAGCCTCCATGATCTAGCACACCGAGAGTGCTGTCACGACCCAACCCCGTGGGCCGCGACCAGTGCCCGAGCTGGGCACCTATACGTACCCGATACCCCAAATTAGCATATTAACAGAATAATAATATAATAATAATATTAGTGGTCACTACAGAACTTAGCAGAAAAGCAGACTTAGCACACATAGGCCGATAAGGCCATCACAGAACAGAATATCCCAAACATATGTACAGAACCCACACAGATGTATCCACAGACCTCTACAGAACATATCATAATCATAAGACGGGACAGGGCCCCGTCATACCCTGAACAAAGTACATATCCAGATAGCAGTGACAGACTGTACCAAAAGATGGGCTCTGTAGAAGAGAGCGCCCCAAATAGCAGAAATAGGATCCTAAACGTGTGGATCAGCGAACCTGTCGTCAGTACCTGCGCGGCATGAAAACGCAGCCCCCGAAGAAAGGGGGTCAGTACGAAATATGTACTGAATATGTAAAGCGGAATCACATAAGTCAAATCATATTGGTTACAGAAAATGAGTACAGAATCCAGAGTGTCAAATGCATATTTCCAAAACAGACAGAATGCGTACAAAAACATATGTCATATCATATCATATCCGGTCCCTGACACGGGACTCGGCAGACAGAATGTGGCCACCCTCCCGACGCTGGTGCCACTATACAGAGGAATCAGAAAAAGGGGCGTGGCCCCGTATCATATAATGTCATATCAAAATGGCCATACAGATCAGATCAGAATAGGCGGACATGGCACATCATACTCCACAGACCCATGTACGCGTATACCTGCCCCCTCACAACGGGACGCGGCGAACAATGCAGAGAATTTCGCTTGACAACATATCCTGGCCCGGGCTCAGTGTGGGAAACATTGGGACATCCACGAATGGAGTAGTGAGAGACTAATGCAATTTAAAAATATCATAAGTATTTTCAAAGACTCGATGAGGCGTAGCAAAGACAAACAAATCAAATGGAGTCGGACGGAATCAGAATTAATACAATTCGGATATCATAATAATTTACATAAATATAACTTTACTGAAGTCATTCCGAGTGTCAAAATAATTTATAATATTTAACAGAATATTTAAAATAATATTCGTTAAGCGATTAGTAGGGTAATTAAAACATTTCTTTCAAAAATCGCTTGAAAAGGAAGCTTTAACACATTAGGGGCAAAACCGTAAATAGTGGGCCCGCCTCAGAACAAATAAGGCGGCGGGCTCAAATTGCGCCCTCTAAACATATAATATCATCTACGAAGGTTATACAAACATTCTATGACTTTCTGAGTAATTTAGAGCACAATTGCATAATTTCAGAAAAAGCGTATCAAAGTAGTTCAATTCTATTGAAGGAAAAACTGAAATTTTGTCTTGCGGATTCCGAGGGCCAAGAGGTCCTTCGAGGCCCGGATCCGACCCTAACATACTAGGGGCATGCCAAGGGAAGAATTGGGTTTGCTTTACATACCTTTCACGCTCCTTAAGCCTTTCCGGTCCCACTTCCCGTTTCGTCGAAAAACTGCAATTGGTCAAGTTTACCAATTGTAAGCTAATAATACCAAAGTTCCAATTTGATGCATAATTGGCTACCGAAATTTCGGCAGCACCTCCCCTATACATATAGCACCCCGAGAATTCAACTCGGCTATAATTCATCAACAACAACCCAAACAACAACATTAACATCAACAAAAAGCATTAACAACACAATTATCCTTCAACTAGTCATTGTTTCCACAACTTGCCATAACTTCCCTTCTAATCCAAACTTTCAAACTAACATCATTACTTTCACATCCATAATTACTCAAGATCATCACAACATAGATTTAGAGGCATTTCATATCATTTTCCTTAAGATATACACTTGATATACATAATATACAATTTTCCGCCAAAGTCTTAATTTATGCAAAACATCAAATCTTTGGCATATAACTTCATAACAAGTTTCCAACTTCCAAATTTATCAATGATCATCACTATTAGCAATCAAACAACTTCATTTCCTTAATGTCGGAAAATCATACTAAAACGACATAAGTTTCTATATTCCAATTCAATACAAACTTATATCATTCTAACTTCATTCACATATCAAGCATTACAATAACACTCCAATACACTAAACAAACTTAATCCATTTTATTCTCAAGCCAAATACACCACACGGCCAAGTGCTATTTTAGCAATTCAATCAAATTTATTCCACTTTCATTCTCAACATGAATTCCATCACATTCACAACTAGAATACAACATAGTTTCAACACATTTTTGGCTATACAACATATATATACACACGGCTACACCTCCAATTCCAAACCCACATTGCAAACTTCCATTTTTCCATCCAATCAACACATTTCTACATACTACAACACAAACAAAACTCAACAACACAATAAAAAGGTAGAAATTCTTACCTTTTCCTCAAGTCTCCTTCACTTGAATATATGATCACCTTGGAGATTCTAGTGCTCCCCACTCCAATCCAACTATACCAAGATGCAAAGGAACCTTGAATTAGTAGGAATTTAACAAGAAATGAATTTTTGAAGCAAGATTTTGGAGGGTCAATTTTGCCCCTCAAACCCGAAACCCTCTCCCTTTTCTTTCTTATTTTTGCTTTGTTTGGTCTTGCCTTCTAAGGTCTTGAATCTTCTTATACATATAATATCAAGACTTGGTCACATGACCAAGCACATGACCAAGTAAAAATGGGCTTGGATCAAGGCCATTATGTTAATTAATCTTATGGAAATTAAATACAAATTTTGGGCTTGGGCCAAGGCCATCATGGCCGGCCACCCCCTAATATTTTGGGCCTCAATTGTTTCTTATTTTACAAGCCCAACAACTTGTGAATCGTATTTTGTAATTCCCGAAACAAATTTCCAAAATTCCAAAATTACCCTTAGCCTTGTCCCACACTTTCATGACTCTATTCTTTCATGCATAACTCCTATGTTCAACAAGATATAAAATTGATCTTATATCTCAAGAATCCCATATAATTCAAGTTTCTCCAAACGTGTGAAAACACGGGATATAACAAGTGCTCACATTGATCCACTAGATATTACACTAAGAGAAGAATATGCTCACTGCGCCCACGTCGAGGCCGAGTCGGATGGTAAACCATGGTATTCCGACATCAAGGCATACCTTAGGAAAGGAGAGTACCCCCCAGAAAGTTTAGCAAATCAAAAAAAGACCATCAGGAGGTTGGCTAATGGTTTCTTCCTGAACAAAGAATTGTTGTACAAAAGGACACCCGACCATGGTTTTCTGAGGTGCGTGGATGCTAAGGAGGCTACAAAACTGCTGACAGAGGACCGGATACTATTGGATGACCATGAAGCATGACTCCTATAAATTCGTACAAAAGTGCCATCAGTGTCAGATAAACGGACATCTGATCAAGGTTCCTCTCACGGAGTTACATGCGATGAGCTCGCCTAGGCCATTCGTGGAGATGTCATAAGACCCATCGACCCTCTGGCCTCCAATGGACATCGTTTAATTTTAGTAGTTATCGATTACTTCACTAAATGGGTAGAGGCAACTTCCCACAAATCAGTGACCAAGGAAGTCGTGGCTGACTTCTTCAAAAATAATTTGATATGTCATTTCGGTGTATCGGAATCCGTCATCACAGATAATGGTGCTAATCTGAATAGCCATTTGATGAAGGACATCTGTGAACAATTCAAGATAACCCACAAGAACTCTACCACCTAAGGACCACATATGAATGGAGCCGTAGAGGCTGCCAACAAGAATATCAAGAGGATCCTGAGAAAAATTATCGACAACTACAAAATTAGCATGAGCAGTTGCCTTATGTTTTGTTGGGGGTACAGAACGACAACCTAAACTTCCACCTGGGTAACCCCTACCTCCTTGTCTATGGTACAGAAGCAGTTATATCCGCAGAAGTGGAGACCTCTTCAATCAGAATCATCCGAGAGGTGGAGCTAAATGATGCAAAATGGGTCAGAAATCACTACGAGCAACTGCCCTCGATAGATGAAAAGAGAATGGTGGCTGTATGCCACGGAAAACTGTACAGACAAAGAATGTCTCGAGCCTTCAACAAGAGAGGTCAGAGCCCGACTTTTCCAAATTGGACAACTCATGCTTAAGCAAGTCTTTCCCCACCAAGAAGAATACAAAGGAAAATTTGCGCCAAACTGGCAAGGGCCGTATATATTCAGGAAAGTACTCTTAGGAAGAGCCATAGTCCTAGCCGAGATGGACGAACAAGAGTAGCCCGAAGCTATCAATACAGACGCACTTAAGAAATACTACGTTTAGGATTCTATGTTTAGGACTCTATTTGTTTGTGATTGCATTATCATTTCCTTGTAATAGTATCTTTTGTCTGTAATCATATCTTGTAATAGAACAAGAAAAACAAATCATCTAAGTAATGAATTACACAATGACCTAATTTCCCGACAGTGGGATACTTAGGAACTCTATATCGGACCCGGTCACATTATTAGTAAAACCAAAACTCACTTACTTTATTCCAAACTACATTGGACCTGAATTCCTGGTGTGACAGGATACGTAGGTGCTTTCGAGATCGATTGTCATAAAAGAAAAACCCAAGAAACCTTTAGGAAATCCCAGAGACAATAAAGCAGGAGAAATCAATGAGATCAAGCTACAAGGATCAACACAAGAGTCAGCCAGCATCAATTCTACACAGGGAAATTTTTTTTAGGGGGTACCAAAAATTCCTAGCAGAAACAATCAACAAAGAAAATGTTAAAACAAAGCCATACACTTGGGCAGAATTCTGCATAACAAGACAAAGCAAGGGTCGCTCAGAGAAAATCCTGAAACTGGGAAAAATTTTGTGAGAAAGATCTAAAAAAGTCTACCAGTTCAGAAGTCAGCAATCATACCTACAGGGAGAGCTAGAAGACCTCGTTCGAAGAAAACACACGTCATGACACATAAAAATGAAATAAATATTTCTTTTAAGGAAAAACAACGCGCGTTTTACAAAAATTTTACTTTAAATTTTAAAATTAGTGTAAGTACATCCCAGAAAATTCTCTCGAAATACCGACCCCAAGAGGGATTGAAGGAGCGTCAAGAGGAGAAGCCAGGAGGAGGATAGCAACACTAATCTGCCTTTGAGGAAACTCACAATTTTTTCTATGGATGCAAGTTTTAAATAGGACAGTAGGGGAGTCATCAATCAGCTTGCATGTAGTAAAAACAAGGAGCAAACTCAACATGTCATCAGATAACCACAAGGAATTGTAGAATGAAACCGAAGAGAAAGTATATTCGACCACAAAGATCATAAAAAAGAATGAACGATAAAGACACATCTGACCAAAAGGGTCATGCAACAAACGAATGAGAAAAGACATAACTGACCACAAAGTTCATACAAAGAATGAACAGCAAAGGCATATCAGGCCGAAAGGGTCACGATGAATGAATGTAAAGACATTTTCGACCAAAAGGGTCATGACAAAGACGAAAAGGCATATCCGACCACAAGGTTCAACAACCAACACAATGAATGAAAGAAAGATTATCCAGCCAAAAGGGCCATATTTGTCATCCTTATCATATTTTTCTGCCGCCAAGAGGGCCATTGCACGTTTACTTTCCTATTGCCAAGAGGGCCATTCATACAAAATGCCAAGAGAGCCATATATACAAAATGCCAAGAGGACCATACATACAAACCGCAGAGAGGGCCATACATACAAACTGCCGAGAGGGACATTCATACAAACTACCGAGAGGGCTATTCATACAAACTGCAGAGAGGGCCATTCATACAAACTGCCGAGAGGGCCATTCATACAAACTTCCGAGAGGGCCATTCATACAAACTGCCAAGAGGGTCATTCATACAAATATCATGAACATATCTGCAATATTGTCGAACTTCAAAAGTAGGTGCACAACCTCTAAAAAAGAGCCAAATTGCTGAACCAGATCCAGACGAATTGCGGAGCAAACATGGAACTTTTTCTTAAATAGTCTGTCAAGATAGGGTGCCCATGAGAGTGAAGCTTTCTAGCCAGGACTTGCAAGCCATCCAATCTCAGACTTAGCCACAATCTATCTATTTTATTTTATTTACTAAAAATCGTGACCGATCGGATACACACCAGGGAAATCGGAAAGTATTCCCACAAAAAGGACATACTCTTCTCCAGCGAGTCGAACTACATGTGGCCTGATTCCCAGAGACTAGGGATGTGTAGGCGGGCTTAAAACTAGAGAATCGGCCACACTCTAACAACCGTCCAGACAAACCCCGGTCACAACACTAAGAATCTCAGGACTTTGCTGCTAAATCACTTGAAAGTCCTTAATTGAGTCGAACTATAGATGGCCGGAATTCTCGTATAGCTCGAGATATGTAGGAAACCCAGAAGCCAGGGTCCGACTGCATATGTGAATTACATGAAATTGAAGGGTAAGATGAGTCGGGTCAGTAAAAAATTAGGGTTAGCCAAATTTCGTTGCTCAGGGATGGCATCAAATTTCGTTGCTCGGGGATGGTCTTGCCATCCCCGAATACCGAAGGGGAAGTTGTTGACACCTAATTTTTGACCTCCCGCAATTTAAGTACTCAGAGTCCTTGGATAATAAATAAAATAAGTTGTGCATCTTAAAAGGTCTAAATAATTTTGTAAAGTTATATTTCACCTCTTTAAATTGATGAAGAGAGTTTCAGAAGCATTATAAATTATTTAGATATTAATTGATATTTTATGACGTTTATGAAACATTTTATTAGAATTAATCAAAAGCAAAAAAAATTGAATAATTATTTACTTAATTGTTGAATCAAGAAAAAATCAGATTAACAAGAAATTTATTCTATTTTATCCAAGGAATTTGACTATTTTACCCCTCAACCTTTAATTCTGTGTGTTTGCATAATTGTTTTAAAAAAAATATTTAGTAACTATTTTGGTTAATTAGAGGGTCATGTTTGTAAATTATTTTAACTAAATAATTGTTTTATATAAATGACCACATTTGAATTAACCAACCCATGGTTTAAGATGATTGGGGTCATCTTTTGCAAATCTAGCCTCCAAATGGCTTTCATTGATATGCCCAAATCCATTGGCAAATCGCTTGAGGTCATTAGCAGAAATTAGCTTTGATTGATTAATTAATACCAAAATAAGGCTACATTTGAAATAATTAATCAGATTAAGATTAGTCAAGGACATTTCTGAAACTGGCTAGGTAAAAGGTTAAAATTGCAATAATCATTCATTTTAAGGCCAATTGAGGCCATGTTTGTAAAACGAATTTAATAGTCATGATTTAAATTAATTAGGTCCTAATTTGACCACGATTTAATTAATTACGCTCATAATTAGTTATTTTAAGTTATTGTCTATTTTAACAAAATGCTTGTTTTACCCCTATGTATGTATATACACCTAATATACTCTAGTATATACACATAACATACGAAAGGGGGGCTATGTCCATATATTTCTTGTATTGGACCGAGCCTAGTCCAATAACAGGATCGGACCCGGCCCAAGAAGTAATTAAAGAGGGCAATATGCCCTATACTTCCTTATTTCACAACACTCAGACCCTAGGGGTCTCTAAGAAAGAGAAAGGGAGATGAGGCAGCTAGGGCAAAACCCTAGCGTCGCTTCCACCACTGTCGCCCCCATCTCATCACGTCCCATCGAAAGAATGGAGTGTAGAGCCTTGAAAATCAGAGGAAAGGATGAAGCATTTATGGCTTCGTCCTATCATTCACTTTTCTTCACAAAATTCATCCAAACAGGCCCCTACAGGTACAATCCCTGCATTTCTTTTATTTTTCTTCAATTTACAATTGTTAAGACGTAAACAAAGCCATTGATTGTATTTTCCTTTGATCTTGACCGTTTAAAGTTTAGAGCTGAGTGAGACTTGTGAAAAATCATGAGTCCCACATCGGTTGATTAGGGATTAGAACACATTTTGGGGTTCTATAAATTGTACCCCATGTTTTACACACAAAAAAAGGTGAAAACAATATCAAAAGCTAAGATTGAGTTTACTCAAAACTGAAGCTTTACTAGTATAATTTTAAATTAAGAATGTTTAAAACCCTTTTTAGTCAAAATCTTATTTTCTTTGTGTCTTTTCTTGTATTCCGTGGTTCCAGTTTGGGGTTTGGAAGCAAAAACTAGCTCCAAGTTCAATTCTTGATTCGGCTGCGCATACAAAAGGTAATTTCCTATCTTGTTGTTAATTTTTTAGTTTTAGTAATTTCTATGAGTTATTTGTGTCGTTATATGGTTAGTTTTTAATTAATGTTGTTATGTTAGTCATAATTTTTTAATTCTTTAAGTGTCTAGTAATTTATGTTATTTATGTGAGCCTTTCTAGTTGATGCTATGATAATTTATGATCCTCATGTCTTAATCTTGTTTAGCTTAGATCAGTTTTTCTTTACAGTGTGATTCTATGTTATATAATATTAGTATAGAACTGTATTTGGTGTTTAGGGCTGCATTGATTAGCTCTATGTTCAATCTTAGAATGGTAGCCTTGTTAATACCTTTTGTGTGAATAATTCTGTTTAAATGATTAGTTTAGTTCATAAGAGTTCATTTTTACCCTGGTGTAAGGGATCATGTGCATTTCCATTCTATAATTGCCTAAGTATAAGCTACATGTTTAATGATGACTAATTGTATACTAGTTCAGGCTTGTAATTTCATAAATATGCTATATATGCCCATTCTATCCTAATCATGTATCAACTAGGTCATATTTCACTTAATCATACCTCTGAATGCTATCCACCATGTGCTACAGTGTTATTTGATCCAAATTAGTTTTTCCTTAAGCCTGATCTTGTGATGCTATGCTATGTAAGTTTGATACAATACTGCATTTAACTACCTATAGTCCACACAATTAGCCTTTGGGCCAGTCTCAGCAATGTAGTATATTAATCCTGTCTACATGATCAGTTTTGTCTATGATTAGCCAAATTCATGAGGTTTAATCTTGCCTTTGTATGGTCAGTCCTGTGCTATTCCACCTGTGATTACCTAAGTATGGCTTACATGTTGATAAATGGTCAGTTATGTGTTGGCTGCATTTGTTTAATTGTGCTACACATGCTCAGGCTTAACTAAATTTGTGCTCGTGAGTTTGTACTTTGCTTGATCATACCTCTGAATGTCAGCTATGTAATAGGCTAGGCTCATTGGACTCATGTGACACTATTAGTTGATGTCTGATTACCACTAAAGTTCAGCATAGTCATGTCTGGTTGTTTTAAAGGCTTTTCCAATCCAAATTTTGTTTATATATGTGACTTTGTGTGAATATGTGTCCTGCTTCAAGTTTGGAGTCTCTTTATTCCTGTCTAACGTGAGTATATTTGCACCTAAATGCTGTTTTGGGGTTGAGAAATCTGGGGTTAGTGTCAGCTTTAATACAAGTTCTACCGCACACTTAGGCCAAATAATGGTTTGTTTGCAACTGCAAGAACTTAGGATTAGGTAAAAGATAAAATATGATTTTGAAGTCTTATTTGTCTTTACTATATTTCCACTGGTTGATTGATGAGGAATGAAATTAGGAGTGTGCTGATAGAAACTCTATGTCACGTGACTTAAGGAAGCCTTTTTAAAAGGCACCTTGGAGTGAGGATTGGGGAGAACCAAGGAAACTTGGATCACAACACCACTCCAAATAAGAGGTGCCATGGCATGCCTTGTGGTGTATAGGACATGTGAATTTCTTTGTACATTTGTCTTTTTCTCTCTGCCATCAATAAGCTAAAAAAAATAAGAGATGTTATTTCCTGGAAATCCTGGGGAAAACCTTTTGAGTTCCTCATATTTCCATCTCTGTCTCAGGATTCTGCCTGTATTTGGAATATAGTTGTTATTTCCCTTTTTGTGTTTCATTACCCTGGCATCAAATCTTGATCTTGCCTTGCCCATGCCATGACCATGTATCTCAAAGTTGCTTATGTTTGCCTCTTGCCTGTGGCATGCTGTTTGAATTCATTTCCAAGACTACATATTGGTTCCTGCTTTACTCATCCTATCTAAATATGGAATGTTATTGAATTCATTTCCATGGCTAGATATTGGTTCTTTCTTTACTGAATGTGGTATGTAGTTCTGAGTTCCTTTCCCTGACTATGTGTTGGTTCTTCCTTCACTTATCTCATTTGAATGTGGCCTGCAGTTTTGCTGTTTTGCATCCATTTCCATGAACATGTATTGATTCCTGTTTTACTTATCTCACATGTATTTGGCACATAGCTTTTTGTCCACCCATGGCAATGAGTTATGATCCTCCCTCTGTTGTTTCATGACCATTATTCAACTGCTCTTTGTCTACCTTGACTATATAACTTGTCCTTGCTCACTTCACATCCATGTACTGTTGTTGTTCTCTGTCTACATTGTGGTCATGTGTTTTAGCTCTTGCCTCTACTTACACTATACTTCTTACTTCTACTTGCTGATGGTCATACTGTATGACAGTTTATGTTAGTTTTTCTTGGAGGTCCTATGTTATCCCTTCATCCTCTTCTAGTTATGTTGGTTTGGCAGTGAAAGTAGTTATTTGAGGCCTAGTCTTAGCCCTTCCCTAATGTCCTGCCATGCTGGAGGTTCACGAAACCTCTTGGATCTTGTACGACATCAGGAATACGGGGGGTGACAACTTTCCCCTTTTACTACTTAAATTTCTACCAATAAAAGCCAAGTGGCAGATAGGAATATGATAGCTATAGGACTTGTAGATTAATTTGGTGTGTACATACACACTTGTATAGTTATAAATGTGATAAGTTCAGTAAATATAAACTAACCGGATCCCTTTTTCCTTTTCTCCCTCCTCACCGCATGACAACTCGCGTTAAGATCAGCCTACCAAGCCTAATAAGAAAAATTCTTTTTTCAAAGATATCGAGTCCGCAAAGATGGAATTAAATAGCTGGCGCGTAGAAGGCTCAGCCCTGGGTGAAAATGGCCAACTAGGGGCTTGGTAAGCCCCTAGTCTTCCTTTATCCTTTATTTTGTTCCATCTTTTTTATTTGAGCCTTTCTTGTAATTGCACAAACCTTGTAAAAACTCATATTATACTAGTGGAATCTTTATGTTTATGAACTAGCCATCTTAGGATAATGATACACATGTCGTTTAGATAACTTTTGGTCCCTAAATGACTTTTAAATCGCGATTAGTATAAACTTTTTCCAAACCCGAGTGTGTGATAAAATAAAATGGTTTTTGACATCATTTTTATAAATACTAATAAAGGGGCGAAAAGGATTATTAAAAGGGGATTTCAATATTTACAAGTATTATGACACTTTTACCTGAATCAACCCCTTTTAAAACAAACCTTACAAAGATTTAAGAATTGAATTTTGAATTAGACTAAAGATTTGGTATTCAAAACAGGTTTAAAGAGATAAAAGGAGATTTGAGGCCCACTTAAATAAAAACTGGCTTAAAAAAGTGAAATTTTCAGAAAAAACTTAGAAATCTCTTTTGGGCCAAGGCTGGACAGACTTTCTTGTTGTCATAAGGCAAATGTTATAATTTTGAAGTTAAATTCAAGACCAAGTCTTCAAGTTTGTAATAATAGAATGCACCTTCCTAAAAACAAATACAATTCAAACAAAAAATGTTTGTATATGCTAAGTCTTAGATAAGGCGTTCTAAACGTATTAAACGAACCGGCCTAAACCAAGTATGAGTTAAGCATGGACCAAAATTATGTATACTTAAACATAAAAAATTTACATTCTTTATAAATAACATGTATAAAAGGATGACAACTATTATACTCTCTTTACAAACAAAATATACCATCCTTATATATAAAGGGAGGTTATTCTTATCCGGATATCATAAATCCGAATCTAAGTACTCTATATATAAAGGGACTATGTTCAGACTCTTTTTCTCAAAATGATATGCAAAAAATGACAGATTTTCTAAATGTGGGAATAAATAATTCATGCAAATACTCATACATTGGAATTCGAAGGTCAATCGTATAGTACGGATCCTTAATACTAGGGTGCCTAACACCTTCCCCAAGGGATCATCAGAACCCTTACCTAGAACTCGGGGTTATGAAGGATTTTTCACTGTATTTGAATAAACCCTTCACCCTCGGTTTTTCTAATTTCCTAAAAATTAGGTGGTGACTCTTTTAAAATAAAGTCCAAAAGGGCACCAAAAAGTTCTTAATAGCTTTCCGAGCGCTAACCCCACCTACAAAATGCGAACTGTTACAATCACTATAAAGGCCTCTCGCACAATAGTTCCTCCTCAAATCTGTACTAAGCTCATTGTGAACCATTGTTCTATCCAAGTAACTGTTCTCAGAAAATATCATCAAATCCACTAGGAAATCATGACAAAGCTCGATAAATCTATCCCACCTCAAATTTGAGCCGAAACACATCGCATCTTTAAATATCTTCCTGGAAATATTACCATAGATTATTAAGCTTAACTCGAACCATGTTGACCCTGAATGAATACACAACTCTCGAATATCACCAATAGTCATTTGAACTAGCTCCGAATTCCCGAAACTAATCACAGTCCTATCCCAACTCTGTGGCGGTCCATTCTAATCTTTTCCTCATGGATAACAAATCATGTCTATCACTTTCGACTCCACAAGTTGAGTCCTATCTAAGTTATCAACTTAGTACAGAAGAGTTATACCTTACGATTTCAATCTTCATGTTTCTCAACCTTTACCCGATACTCAAATCCAATACAACCCCAAACTTTTCGACGCAAAACCTGAAGCCTCATATAGTAATTATATAACCATCAAACCTCTCATAGTATCACCTCGATATGATCATAAATTCTCCGAAAGTATCCAGTCTTACACTGCCGCTCTAAATCTCACGCAATTACTCCCAAGTCTTTAATAACCAAAAGTGCTTACCCAAACTGTCCAGTCCATACTACTTGCAACATAAAATATTACCACGAGTAGGGTCTCACCTCGAAAATATAACTCTAGTCCTCTCATGATAGGGATTCCACAAATATACTCTCTTAAAGCATGCTAACTCATCCACTATTGAATGTTACGAAACTTATCCAACAGTGTACCACCACGCCACTTCTTATAAACCTCAACAGGTCGGTTCACTGAAATATGCTTGTCACTAGTCGCTGATCATGAACCTCACGGAACTCTGTCATATCACAGAGTTCATTCTGGTAGATTTCCTTCTTAAGCTCACGCAACAATCACATCTCGACTGGAATATGCAAGAAAATGACACTACAATACATATTGACCTAAGAAATCCCCAAGATGTACCTTTTTCTTTTTGACTATCCCTTTTTTTGACTCATCAATTTCCAATTTCCAATCACTTCACGATCATCGATACCATATTCAATCCTCGAATCTACTCCATTGAATACCACATAATCATAAATCTTGCAAAACTAGCCGAATTAATCCTGGAGATAGGATCGTACCACACACTTTGCACATTAGAGTTTCCTTAATGCTTACAACTCTAACTTGAACACTCCCTAAATCCAGTGTATCACACAAATAGTCTCACTAATATCCTCATGTATCCGACTAAATCGTCCTTCCCCAAATTGCCTTACTCAATTTTCGAAATGTATATCGAACTTAACTTTGTTAAACTACCATTGATCTACCATTTGAAGTACCCAGGTTTTCTAATCCCTCACTCAAATCGTTAATGTTACTAGTTCTCGAAGAATCATATTTTATCTCAATTATCGAATCTGAACACCTCTAACCACTCATGCACACATCCCTTTTTATTTAATCATATAAGCCGAGTAATAATACCATTAGTAGCAGGATCCAGTCAATTTTACATAATGAATACAAGGTTCCCAACCTCTGTTAGCCTATGACATAACCAAACATACCAACTCATCCATAAACTCTCAAGCCCACTCTACATTGTACAATCGAAACCAAGCTCACACATCACTAATTCTTGTTTCCACGATTTTCTTTCTGCCCTTAACCTTCAAGACACTAATCAACCTCATCGGTCACTCTTTGATTGAACGTCATGATATAATGCCCCTGCAATGCAAACATGACTCACATACCCATGTTACCTCACCTCAAGTCTTAGGAACCTTAATCTCCCGAATCCGATAGCATGATGCCTCATTGTAATCCTTCAGTTCCCGTATTTCATTTCAAATCACTCTACAACTGTTGACACCTAATTTTTGACCTCCCATAATTTATTTTAATTACCCCGAGTCCCTGACTATTAAACGGAGTGAAATAAGAATTTTTAGAAGTCAAAATTATTTTATAAAATTTTTTAGATAATATTTTACCATTCTTGTTTGGTAAAGTAATTTCTATAATGTTATAAATCATTTGGAAATTAATTTACAACAATTATGATACATTTGCTAAAACTAATCAAGGAAATAGTTTAAAATAATTATTTATTTAATTTATAAAATTATCAGAAAACAATTAGCAAGTATTTTACTCTGTTTAATTCAAGGAGTCGGATTAATTAAATGAATTAATCATTTTTACCCCTCAATTATTAATTTTTACGTATTCAAATTATTAGAGTTTTATCACAATTAATTGTGATAAATTTTATAAATTGATCACTATATGGAAAAAAGGGCTAAAATTGAAATGATTAATTGTTAGCTCAAAGGTGGCCGTAATTTAAATAGATAAATACATGGTACTAGCTTAATTAAGGTCATTCCTGTAAATTAACTTTTAATTTGGTCAAATTGGTTTATTATCGAGTCATAATTGAATTACCAATTAATGGACATTACTTCAATTTGGCTGCTTATTAAAATTTGCATGTATGGCCTCCCCATATACATGTATACACGAATATACACGTGTGTATACATATACACACATGTATATCATGTATATCATGTATAAATATATATCAAACCAGGCCCCTTATAATTCCTTCAAAATTCGGTCGGGCCCAACCCATTAAGGGATTGACCCATGCCACTTCTCTTATTAAGGAGTAATACTCCTATCATCTCCCTCATTTGACGCCAAACACCCCCTAACCCCTTACCCCTTCTTCTCCTAAAAAACCCTAGCGCCGCCTAGCTTTTTTCTTTCTCTCTCTTCATCATCCACGCCTGAAATGGAAAATTCTCACAAGGCAAAAACCTTGTGCAGGCCTTGCAAGGCTGAGAAACGAAAAGCATTAAATGTTTCCGCCATTACTCACCTAATCCAACCACAAACGCGGTATAACCCTCTCCCTCTCTCTTTCTTTTACTTTTCTGAATATTAAACGGTCAAAATGATGTGTCGTGAAATTCCGGCACATTTGATGCTTTATGACGGCGATTTTTACTTGTTTTTCAAGCAAGTTTGGGTCGTTTGATGTTTTTTGTTATGTTACATACAGGTATTTATCGTATTGATGGCGAAAGTCGGGAAAATGGCTTAAAAAGATGTTCAAGAAAGAGAAGTACCTGAAGCTAGGAATTTACGGAGCAAAAATACATACCGTATAATATTTACAGGCCGTCAATTCCATCGTAGATCAGTGATAGAGAAGTCTCACATTAAGAGGAAATTCATTGCAGAAAGTACATACCGTATATTATTTATGGTCCGTAAATCCCACAATAGATCAATTACAGGAATTCTCACCTTAAAGGAAGAATTTATGGACAAGTTCTACAGACTGTAAAATATTTACGGTCCATCAAAATAGAGCGTAGATCTGGGAAACAGGATGAGATTTTACGGATAGAAGCTGAAGATTTTACGGACCGTATAATATTTACGGTCCGTATGTTGATCCAATGGGCGCAATTTGGTCAACTTATGTTTCTTGACTTAGACCATTATAAATACCTAATGTAAGGTTTTTGTAGACTACTATTCACTAGATTTCAATCTTAATTCCTTAACATTAAATACTCATAGTTTTTGAAGTCTTTTGGGGATTACAAACAATTGCAATTATTTTCTCTTCAATTCCAATCAATCATTCGTAAGCATTATGATCTCAATTATTTATTATTGTTGTTGTTGTTCTTCTTCTTCTATGAGTAGCTAAATTCTTTACTGAGGTTGTGAACCCAAAGATGGGTGTTTTGTGATGGGGAATTGGGATTGATATATGTATAATAGGTTGTTAGGGTTTATTTTTTCTTCGTTTTAATCATATAGTTAGTGGTTGTAAACATTAGCTAACGCCATAAAATTTGGTATATTTGGGAAAATAATGTTACACCTCGGAAAATTTTTCGTTCATGCACAGTGAATAGACTGACGAAGGGTACGACGTATGCGATGTTTTGACGAGTAAGAAATAACATTCGATGATTCTAAATGAGATTTCAAAGACATTCGAAGTAAGAGAAGAAAGTTGCCAAGAGGAGGCAAGACATACGAGATGTATCGGAAAGGATTTACGAATAACGAATTAACGATGACTTAATGATGCTTTGGAGAAGATTTATAACGACCCCTAGATTTTTAATTAAGTGATAAACAAGTGTCAAGAAGGTTCCATAAGGATTGGAGATCAAACGAGTCGACGAAAATGATTTTCGGAAAACTGTGAATTGTACGGTCCATTATACGGACCGTACAAAAGATACGAACCGTAGATCTGGCCGTATATTTATCCAAGATGGGCATGTTCACTGGAACCATTATACGGTCACACATAAGGACCGTATAATTTGTACGGACAATATGTGTGTCCGTATAAATGGGACGGGACAGATTTTGTGTATTAATAAAGGGATCCAAGTTCATTTCATTTCATTTCCCTTCACACCCGTTCTCTCTAAAACATCTCCCTACACTTCTCCAACAAAAATTCAAGGGGGTATTTGTGATCAATTACATCAAACCAAGTGAATCGAATGTAAGAAACTAATTAAAGTTCATCTAAGACAAGGAATCCAAGTGAAGGTGAAACTAGGGTTTTTGCTCAAGTGAAGTTTTTGCACTCAAGGTTCATTCCTACACCATCTAAGGTACGTTTTATGGTATTTACATGTTGTTTAAGGTATTTGAAAATTGAAACACTTGGATTGTAGAAGGATATAGGAAATAGGTCATAAACATGAGAATAATGAGATTTTGAGTAGTAGTTTGGAATGAGTTATGAATTTTGATATGTTGTGATTATAACTACGTTATAAATGATATAAAGGACATGGGATAAACATTATATGTGAGAAAAAGTAGTAGTATCCTATGACCATGATTATGGATGAATTGAAGTGAAATTGTGAAATAAGGGTAATGTAAGATGAACGACGATTGATGGTTATGATATTGTGAATGTTATTATGAATTTTTGGGAGTTGATATACAATATGGGAAAGGTTGTATAAACAAAGGAAATGCTGCCCAATTTTGTCTAGCTTTAGTAAGCACGTTCATGTAATCGATTAGCTAATGTGAATGCGAATTCTGTTGAAGGTAGAAACATGAGCATGGAAGGAGAACAACCAAGCGATGGAAATTGTTAAATGAAAGAGGTATGTAAGGCTAGTCCTTTCTTTCTAAGGCATGAATCATATGGTATGAATCCTCCTATCTCTCTATGACTTTCCTACATATTGGGAACTATGAATCTACGAGTATAAAGAATTTCATATGAGACAAAGAGAAGTGATACATTACGAATATGACGATACCGATGATGAATCTAAGTCTAGAAGTCATAAAGCTCATGATATGATGTTCCTATGAAGCTAATGATCCTTATATGATTTCTATGATAGTATTTCCCTTACCTTTCCATGACTTTCCTACCTTTCGGAAAACTAAAAGCCTATGTTTATGAATAGCCATATGGGATAAGATAAGAGGTATGTTACGAATACGGTATTGATAATGATGAGTCTAAGTCTAAAGATTCTAAGGCGTATAATATTATGGCTCTACAAGGATAATGATCCATATTACGATCCATTGATGTTGCTCATTGACTACACTCACCTGATATGCTAATTCCTTCAAGGTGAGGCATAATGCTTATGAATGCTCCATAATGGAATCGGGGGGCTCTCGACCTTATGTCACCCCGACATTGTTATATATTGACTATAAGCTCCAATACTTGTCCTATGACCAATGTTCTAAAAAGTTACCAGCCTATGATTATAAGGGGTTCCATATGAGATTAAGATAGGAGATATGCCATAGATACGATGATAGTAATGATGAGCCTAAGTTAGAGATGATAAAGTCTATTATGCGATACTATTACGAAGTTCATGCTACGAATACGATGCGATTTTCATAGATTGTCTTTAAATCCAAATGTATGCTCTATGAAAAGTTATGATAAGTTTATGAGATATATGTGATGATTATAATGACGATGTTGATAGTGATGATGATAACGATGACGCTAAAGTTATTTATGGGCTTTTATGTATATATATGCCTATGTATGGCTATTATGAAACCTCGAGCTTATAAGACCGGGTAGAATATGTATATATTTATGTAACGCGCGCGCACCACTGCAGTTGGGTAGATATAACCCTGAAGCCTTGGTAGGGCCAGGTATGTATAACCCTTAAGCCTTGGTTGGCCAGGTATGTATAACCCTGAAGCCTTGGTTGGCCAGGTATGTGTAACCCGGAAGCCTTAGTTGGCCAGGTATGTATATGATATGAATATGTATATGATATGAATATGTGTATGATATAAATATGTATAGGATATAGGCATGAATATGATATATGGAGGAAAATCCCGGAGGATATGTATGTGATATTGTCAAGCCACTACGTGGCCGTATACGGATAACGTTTAATATGTATGAGCAGATGCGGTGTTATGACATATATATGTATGATACGACAATGTATGAGCTATGATGATACATGTACCGTGATAATATATGATATAGGCTCGAAAGGTATCCTCCCTCAAAAGTTACACAGGTTATGTCTTATGATTCTCTATCATGTTTATTTCATTCATGCCTTACATACTCAGTACAATATTCGTACTAACGTCCATTTTCTTTGGACGTTGTGTTCATGCCCACAGGTAAGCAGGGAGGAGACCCAGGTTTGTAGAAGCCGATATGCAGAGTTTTGAAAGCACTCCATTATTCCATAGGTGCCATTGAATTACCATTTTATGTACATGTATGTTTTGGGCACGATGGGGTCCTGTCCTGTCCATATGTCTAGTGCCTAGTAGAGGCTCGTAGATACGTATGTGTGGGTAGTATGGTCTCACGATTTTGATAGCGTATATATGTATATATGTATATGTGTATTATTTTGATAGCCGAAGGGCTTATGTATAAAAAGGTAATTATGTTTCCAAATGAAAAATGTTGTTTCTATGATTTGAGTATGAATTTGATGAATGAACGCTTAAAGAGCATGATAAGTAGCAGAATGAGCGGTGCTCGGTGGATAGCCCCGGGTACCCGTCATGGCCCCTAGTCGGGTCGTGACAAATAACTAGGGTTTGGTCAGAACAAATAACCAGAACTCAAGGCTTTAAACCTTCTTTAATAAATTCACTTAGGAATAAAAGGAATTTACGTAGCATAATTAACAGTTCTTCATGCATACTTTTTATCTTTGGGAAAAGCATAGAAAGAAATAATCTTTTCTTATTGGGAAATAGTTTAGATTCACATAGAGGTTAAGTGCATTCATACAACGATCCATTAGAAGTATATCAAGTTCAAGACCCATGATCATACAGTTTATCTGACGGGGACACAACCTTGGTTCTTTTTACCCATATATTTACAACTCAATTACTACTCAATCTAAATTAGTCCACAAATCAAAACTCTTATAAAACCCTTTTTTTGGAATACACCAGGACCGCAAGATTAGTATAATACTCATTTAGCAAACTTTTCACACAATATTCCCCGTGGGATTCAACCCCAACCTAATTGGGTTACTATATTTGACAACGGCTGCTTTGTGCTATTAAATAGTATAATTTGAGTGTATCAAATTTTTGCGCCGTTGCCGGGGAATACGATTTTGAAATTATTGAATAGTGTTTACTCTTCTTAAAGTCTTTGTCCTATTCAAACACACCTTGTTTGCTACCTTGTAAAATATGTGATCATGGTAGACGACGCACTTCCAGTCGAGAACATTTTTGTTAATGCGTCAGATATGGAGGAAGACTTTGCATTTGCCATAGTACATCCTAGGCTGACTTCTACTACTATTAAGTTTGAAACATCCCTCTATTATATGCTCAAACAAGAAGGATAATTTCGGAATGCAGTCGATGATGATCCTCACCAGCATATACAGAACCTTTTGGAGGTATGTTCTCATCATATCCAAAGGGGTGTGCCTCAAGAAGCTATTTGACTGAACCTCTTCAAATATTCATTAGTCGGAGATGCGAGAAAATGGTTCACAAAGCTGTCCCGAAACTCTATTGCTACATGGTATTAGATGGTCAAAGTGTTTCTCAGGAAGTGGTATCCCCCGAGTAAAAGAGCTGAGATTCATGATCAGATTTACAAGTTCAAACAATGTCATGGCGAGCAACGTTTTGAAGCATGGGAGAGGTAAAAAGAATATTTGGATAGGAGTCTGAACCATGGTTTCCTAGATAATATTCTGAAGAAGAAGTTCTACAGAGGGTTGGATCCTATGACTCAAGCAATAGCCAATAATGCTACTGGAGGGTGTTTCTTGAATAAGTCCTATGCTAGTATTACTGATATACTTGATCGATTGACTACACACAGTTAAGCATGGCATTGAAGTAATTCTGATGGTTTATCACTTGGGACACCATTGATCCAAAATATTGTAAAGGATGGCCAGGAGACGTAGCAAACGTTAGCATAACTGGACACTAATATCTCTTTACTGATGAAGAGGTTTGATGATAGGGAGGTGAAGAAATTAAATATTTGTGAAGATATATAAGGCGTGCTGCCTGGAATGTACCAAGTCCAAGAGGATCCATATCATGAAGGTCCCCCTCCGCCAATTGAAAATGTTCACTATGCAGACTACATAGCACAAGGGGATATTCCTTAGCCAATTCAAAGATACTGGAGACCTCAATAAGGGCAAGGGGCATACAACAACAACCAAGGGAACTTGTAACGACCCGTTTAGTCGTTATAGTGTCTTTACCCATTTCACCTTGTTGACACTTCCCCAAGTCACATTAGTATGATCTATGACTTAATGAAGTCATTGGGTTTGTTTTCGCAAGGTTCGAGTGTAAATTGAGTCATTGATGAAGAAGCTAGTTAAGTTAGCGTGTTAGAGTTGACCACGGTCAACATCGGGTTAGGATGAACCCGTGTCGATGTTTTGAAAGTTCCAACATGTTAATATGATAATTTCTAACTTTTTCACAACTTTTGGTATGGTTCCAAAAAGTTTCAGATGGGTTTGGGTTTTGTCGCGCTTGTATTCGATGTTTTCGCCGGAGGTTTGTCGATAGAAATGGCTCCAGATTGATCATCCAACCTTTGTTTGGGGTAAGGTTTGAACCATTATATCGGTATCAAAATTACAAATCTATAGGAAAAATAATTGTCTCGTTTCGCCTCCAGATAAGGGAGTTATGCCCGTTTTCGTTCGAGCTGTTCTAGCTGACCGCTGGTAGCGACCAAAGGGCCGCTATAGTGGGCCTGCTACAGTGGCCATGGTGACTACTACAGCGACTGATGGAAGCATAATGTCCTCTTTTAATACCCCAACTCCTACCCATTAACCCTAAGACCCCAAAGTTAGTTTTCAAGAGAGAAAGAGGCAAAATTCATCCCATTCATTGATAAAAGTATCTTGGAGGGTAGGTCTCCCCCTTTATTTATTCTTTTTCCTTTCTTATTCATGTTCCATAATTAGTTTAAGGTCCATCAATGGTGGGTGAAAATCCTAAAACCCTAGAATTAGTAAACCCTTAAATAATTGGTGGGTTGTTGATTTTATTGTTGATTAATCATCTAGGAGTATAGATTATCACTTTCTAGGAAAGGAATTTGATTTCTTATGATTGAAATTGCATGTTGAGTCTTAGCGTTCTAATAAAAATGGAAGCTTTATTCTAAAATCTGTGGGAAAGGGTAAAATTGATTAGAAACCCATGAATTTAAGGTAAATGATTGTAGAGGTAGAAGTTATGATAAATTCACCATTAAAGGATGGGTTCATCCATTGAAAGGGGTAGAAGTAAGTGGGTCCTTTTTCCCCAAATTGTTGTTCTTGTTTAAATACATGGTTTGTTTCTTACTTAGCATCATATTGTTAGACTTTGACCGTTATGAGGCGCTTCGGAAATAGAAGACTCATGTGGAGTAGTTCGTGGCTCCTGTTCTACATTCGAGGTAGGTTATGGCTTACTTTAGTTAGACTTTGATTAGCGAAATGTATGTATTGTGTAGAATTGATGGGAGAAATCCTGATTAGGTCTTTGGACATAGTATTTTGGTTGGATATTAGCTAGGTTGGTATGACTTCGAATTTTGTGGTCTTGTCGCCATTACGTTATGTACTGAAATATGAGGTGTAGTTGTACTCACACTGTGGTGATTCGGGATGGATTTCTATTAGGTTGATTGTTGTTGATGGTGGCTTGTTGCCCTGTTATTGTGATTGGACTTATTGCCTAAATTGTCGTATTGTACTCAGTTCTCTCTTATTGTGACATATGTTATCGGGGGAAGGAAGGATAATGAGTTTAGGCTTGACTTGTGATACAAACTTATGACAGTACATAGATGAAAACTTGATGTATGTTTTACTGTTGATGATAATATATAGAAAAGTGGAGCTTCTTGTATCAGTTCTCTCTTATTGTGACATATATTATCGGGGGAAGGAAGGATAATGAGTTTAGGCTTGAATTGTGATATAAACTTATCATAGTACATAGATGAAGACTTGATGTATGATTTACTGTTGATGATAATATATAGAAAAGTGGAGCTTCTTGGTGATACAAGACTTAGTTGTGAGGCGTACTTGCTACATGCGGAAGTAAAGAGGGACATAGACTATTATGTTAGTTGAGATGGTTTGTATTATTCATTTCATGGCCGAGTTGATCTAAGTCTTGATATGACTTGTGGCTTTATGACTTGTACCTTCACTGTTGCTTTATTGGTTTGCATTGATTTACCATGTTTACACTCATTTATGCATTTATACACTCATACATGATGGAAATGGTTAGGAAGACTTATGGCATGATGCCTTGTGTTTGACTTTGATTTGCTAATTGTTCATAGTCCATACATACTAATGAAATGGAATACGTTGAGACATACATTGTGATGTGAAATTAGTGAAGAAGTTAATATAATCTTCTTGTTGAACTAGTGATACTATTTGATACATGGTACTTGATGAATTCATCATTGAGAGTGATGTGACAGTTTTACTATACATATGAAAAGGAACATTTGACTGGGGGTGAGGATGTGGCCTAGTTGTGAGCTCGTGGTCCGAGGTTCGTTCCGGAGTGGAGATTTATGCTTGGATCCGAGGAGTGAATTCCCAACGAGTGGTACATGGACCCCATGGGTCCCCTGTAGGTCATGAATACTGAGCAATGACATTAGTTAGCATGTGTGTACAGTTCAAGTGATTGGCCAGTGCAGGGCATTGCATTTCATTGCACATTATCATATTTTGTATTGTGCATCATTACATTTATTTTTGCATTATGATATGCTCATTTGGTTCTGATTTTGGTATGGATGTTGAATGCCTATTATCATTTAAATATGACCATTGACTGAGTTAAATTGTGGATTAGTGACTCTACCTAGGAACGAAACTTGGACTTACGATTATCAGGTGAGATTATTAGAACTTGACAGACTTGTGGTTTAGAGGCTTCATCTTGGGTTGTGACTCTGTTATGAGAGGTTCTGTGACTTTGATTTGAGTATTAAGTGCCTATCAGTTTATCTTGTTGATTTTATACTTATATGAATGAACTATCTTAGTCGGCTTATGATACTTACCGATACATAGTGTTTGTATTGATACTACCTTGTTGCACCCTTTTTTAGTGCAGATTGTGTTTCAGAGATTTCATCCAGACCACATCTCTAGCTTGAAGCTAGTTAGCTTGAATGGATCCGAGGGTGAGTTTCTATCTATTCCATGCCACCTGAAGATCTCTCTTTCTAGATGTCTACTTTTATTCCAGACATTATTGTTATTATATTTGGGATATACTTCATTCTTTAGACATTGTTGGTTAGAGTCCTTGTATGATGACTTTCACATCTTGGGAGTGTAATAGTTAAGACTTCCGCACTTATATTATACATTAATTATGAATTATTTATTTATTTATTCATTCACATGATCATTGATTGTTTAATTTTGAATGATTAAAGAAGTTAAAATTGGCTAATGATTAATGGATTAACGGGTAAGGGTTCGCCTACTAGTGATAATAAGGTAGGCACCGGCACGATCGGTAATTAGGGTCATGACAGAACTACAATAACAACTATGGTGGATCGTACCCAGGTAGATACAATAACAATAATGGTAACTTCGGAAACAAAAGTTCCAACCCTTACATTCCACCAAAAGGGCAGTCTAATGATCAAGGTAGTTCGAGGTTGGAGTCAATGCTTGAAAAAGTGTTGGCAAGGCAGACGAATACTAAAAAGACATTATCTGGGCTATCAGAGATAGTGGTTTATCACTCAGCGGCTATTCAAAACCTTGAACAACAGACACGTGATCTTTCTAGAGAGCAACATCCTGCTAAAAAGGGAGGACTTCCTAGTGATACTATTCCAAACCCTAAGAATGGCAGTAGTGTTTTGGAGCGTTCTTTTGCTATTAGCACAAGAAGTGGTAAAATACTTCAAAGTACTGACAAGAAGATGGTTGATCTAGATCTGGCTAATGAGGAAGAAATGGTGTAGTCTGATGTGCCTAATATGGATGATGAGGTCCGTGTTGAAAAGAAAGTTGTTGATATTCCAGATGGTGCTGCTGATACTAGTAAACACACGATAAAAAGGGCTCTTGGCCCTTTGACACAAAGGTTGGCAAAGAAGAATGATGATGCTAAGTGTCAAAAGTTCTATGATTAGTTGAAGCAGTTAGCGGTAAGTTTTCTATTGTAAGATGTTGTGAAAGAGATTCCCGGATTTGCTAAATTCATGGAAGACCTGCTTATGAAGAAGAGGTCTATTCAACATGAGACAGTGAATTTAAATCACCGTGTGAGTTCGATTATTACTTCTACCACAGTTCAGAAAAAGGGAGATCAGGGGCGTTTACCATTTCTTGTAATATTGGGTATCATGCTTTCGCTCGTGCTTTGTGTGATAATGGGGAAAGTATCAATTTAATGCCTCTTGATATTTACAAGAATTCCGGATTGGGAATTCCTAGATCGACTTCTATGCGATTATAAATGGCGAACAAATCAATCAAGAGGCCAGTTGGGGTGGTAGATGATGTGTTGGTACAAGTGGGTAAGTTTATGTTGCCAACTAATTTTGTCATTCTGGATTGTGCGGTTGATACAGATATTCCCATAATCTTTGGAAGACCCTTCCTTTCTAGGGGCAGAGCGCTCATGGACTCTGAGAAAAACGAAATCAAGTTCAGAGTGAATGATGAAGAAGTGATTTTCCAAGCAAGTAAGGGGATGAAGTTTCCAATTGCTTATGAAAATATCCCGGTTATTGATTTGTTTGATGGGATTGATGATGCCGTCGAACATAAAATGGAAGAAGAAAGTTTAGGAGATGCTTTTGCTGCAGTTCTGGTGAGCTTTGATGCTGATGACATGGAGGGCTACGTGGAAACTGTAAATGCGCTTGAGGGTCTGGGTTCTTACACTTACTACCCAAGAAAGCTTGATCTTGACCTTCAAAATAGAACCACTCCGCCAGCTAAGCCTTCTATTGTAGAGCCACTAAACCTTGAGCTTAAGCAGCTCCTGTCACACTTAAGGTATGAGTTCCTTGGTCCGAATAAGACATTGCTAGTGATTGTTTTAGCATTACTGACTGAGGAACAAATTGAGCGATTATTGGAGATTTTATGTGAGTATAGGTGTGCTATTGGTTGGACCATAATAGACATTCGGGGTATTCCTTTTGGTATTTGTGAGCATAAAATTTAGCTAAAGGAGGAAAGTAAGCCGAGTGTTAAACATCAGTGGAGATTGAACCAAAACATACAAGAGGTTGTGAAAAAGGAGATCATAAAGTGGTTAGATACTGGGGTAGTGTATCCGATTGCAGACAGCAAGTGGGTGAGTCTAGTTCAATGTGTTCCAAAGAAGGGAGGTATCAGTGTGGTGCCTAATGCAAAGAATGAGCTGATTCCCACTCATACAGTTACTGGATTGCGTGTTTACATGGACTATAGGAAGCTAAACTCAGCCACTTGTAAAGACCATTTCCCATGCCTTTCATTGATCAAATGCTTGATAAGCTGGCTGGGAGGTCTTACTGTAGCTTCGTAGATGGGTACTCTGGCTATAATCAGATCAACATTGCCTTAGAAGATCAAGAGAAGATGACTTTAACTTGTCCATATGGGACGTTTGTGTTCAATCGAATGCTCTTTGGGTTGTGTAATGTACGAGCAACTTTTCAGAGGTGCATGATGTCGATCTTTTCTGAGATGGTAGAAGACTTCTTGAAGGTGATTATGGATGATTTTTCTATTGTGGGTGATTCATTTGAAGATTGTCTTGACCATCTGGGTCAAGTGCTGAAAAGATGTGAAGAGACAAATCTTGTGTTGAATAAAGAGAAGTGAAATGTTTTGGTGAAGGAAGGGATGATCCTCGGTCATAAAATCTCTGAAAAGGGGATTGAGGTCGATCAAGCGAAGATAGATGTGATTGCAAAGATTCCTCCACCCATCTCACTCAAAGGTGTTTGGAGTTTCTTGGGAAATGCTAGGTTTGGCAGGCACTTCATCAAAGATTTCTCCAAGATTTCTAACCCGATATGCAAGCTTCTTGAAAATGAGGCAAAGTTTGTGTATGATGACAAGTGCCGAAAGGCGTTTAATTAATTGAAGAAACGTCTCACTTCTGTACCTGTTATTGTTACTGCTGATTGATCCTTTCCTTTTGAGTTGATGTGTGATGCGAGTGGTTTCGCGATAGGTGATTTGCTTGGACAGAGGCATAATAAAATTATGCACCTGATCTACTATGCTAGTAGGACTCTTAATGCGGCACAGATGAACTGCACAGTGACTGAGCAAGAGCTGCTTGCTATAGTGTATGCCTTTGAGATGTTTAGGTCCTATTTGTTGGAGGCCAAGGTTATGGTGTACACTGATCATGCTGCATTGAGGTATCTTCTAGCAAATAAAGAAGCTAAGTCGTAACTAATTCATTGGGTGTTTTGTTGCAATAGTTCGATTTTAAGGTGAAAGATCGAAAGGGGTCCGAAACTTAGGTTGCTGACAATCTCTCTAGGATTGAGGAAACTTGGGGTGCCAGCAGAGGAACTTGATATTGGTGATGCTTTTCCAGATGAGCGATTTTTGGCGATGCCTATGCAAGTGGCACCTTGGTATGCGAATGTGGCTAATTACTTGGTGACATGTATTATTCCTGATGAGATCAAATCATACTAGAAAAAGATGTTTTTGCTCGATTCTCGTCAGTACTATTGGGATAAGCCATAATTATTCATAACATGCGCAGATAATATTATTCAGTGTTGCGTTCTCGAGAGTGAGGTGTTAGAGAATCTGTAGGCTTGCCACGACTTTCCAGTTAGGGGCCATCATAGTGGTACGAGGACTGCTGAAAAGGTTCTCGAATGTGGTTACTATTGGCCTATTCTCTTTCATGATGCTAATTTGATGGTGCGGTCTTGTGATCAGTGCCAACGGCAAGGGAGTATTGGTAGAAGACAAGAGATGCCTATGAACTTTGTGATGGAAGTTGAGGTGTTCGATATTTGGGGGATTGATTTTATAGGACCTTTTGTGAACTTTTGTGGCATGAAATACATCTTGGTGGTTGTTGACTATGTTTCTAAAGGGTTAGAAGTGGTGGCTTTACCTAATAACAAAGCCAAAAGCATCATAGGATTCTTGAAAAAGAACATATTTACTCGTTTTGGTACTCCAAGGGCGATAATCAGTGATGGTGGTTCTCACTTTTGCAATAGAGCCTTTGCAGTATTGATGGAGAAGTATGGATTCAAGCATAGGGTGGCAACCCCTTACTATCCTCAGACAAGTGGGCAAGTTGAAACCTCTAATCGGGAGATAAAGATTATTTTGGCTAAAACAGTGAATGCAAATAGAACTTATTAGGCCCGCAAGCTCGATGATGCTCTATGGGCTTATCGGACTACTTTCAAGACTCCGATTGGGACTTCGCCTTTCAAGCTAGTTTTTGGTCAAGCATGTCACCTACTAGTTGAACTTTAACATAAGGCCATGTGGGCCTTGAATAAATTGAACATGAATTGCAAAGAAGCGACCAAACTCAGGTTGTTTCAACTTAATGAGATGGATGAATTCCGATACCAGGCCAACAAAAGTGCAGCACTGTATAAAGAGAGGATGAAACATTACGATGATAAAAATATCCTTAAGAGAGATTTTCAAAAAGGGGATTAGGTGTTGCTGTATAATTCGAGACTAAAACTGTTGCCTGGAAAGTTGAAATCAAAGTGGTCTGGTCCATTCGAAGTGGTGAGTAATTCACCCTATGATGCGATTGAGTTGAATTTTGGAGATGGAACTCAGACATTTAAAGTGAACAGGCAGAGGGTGAAGCACTACCATGGTTGCATTGATGGTGATAGAATTGTGGACCGACACAGGCTGAAACATGGCTACACTCCTGACCCAGAGTAAAAATGGGTACCACCGTCGTGCCGTGATGTTAAATCAAGCGCTTCTTGGGAGGCAACCCATGTGTATTTTTTTTGGCTTTTGAATTTTTGTAATTTATATAGTGTGTGTATAGGGCAACGTTTGTTTTGGTGCAGGATGAAAAGTGCAAAAAAGCTGAATTGGAGAAACTGGAGTTAATCTACGGCCTGTAAAAATTTTACGGACCATAGTTGGAAGCGTAGATTGAAGTAGGAAAAAAATGGATTCACTGTTTATGATTTACGCCAGAATCTACTGCCGTAAAATTTTTACGGACCATAGATGGAAGCATAAATTATGGGCAAGGTAAAGGATCTTTCTGTTCTTGATTTATTCCAACACTTACGGACGTACAATTTTTACAGGGCGTAAATGGAAGCGAAAACCAAGGATCGCTAGATGATTTCGCCGTTGCAAGATTTACGCCATAATTTATGGTTCGTAAAAAATTTACGCTCCGTAAATGGAAGCGTAGATTGAGAATTCCCATTTTGAGCCACGTCATTTAAAATACCTAGGTAAGTGCCGTAGATATGGCCCGTAAAACTTTTACGGGCATAAAACCCCTCAGGTACGCTTGTAACATAAGGCGTCTAGGGTACATATTTAACATCCACATTTTTTTCTTTAACTGAAATTCAAAAACTCCCTCTCCTTTTCCAACTCAAACAGCACTTAATCACATCCCTAAAATCTCTCCACTTTTCACTCTCCAAAATCTACTGTTACATTTTCCTTCTCTTACATATAATAATCACTCCACACCCTCACAATCACGACAACACCGCTTACCCATTTGAGTTCAAGCAAAGAAGCAAATTTTTTGGAATTGTACTTTTCTTGTTTATCTGATCACCAACGTCTCTTCAAGGTTTGTTGATTCTTTCATGCCCTAGTTGTAACATATTAATGCATAATAGCGAGATGGACGAACACTCATTCATTTTTCAATGACCTTGCTTGCAAACTCTTATGTTTTCATCTTATGGGGGATAGTTTCATGAATTTATTTGGGGAGAGGATTTAGTTGTGTTGTGCATAAACATTGGACTCATGGGGAGAGAGTATTTGAAACCCCCATTGAGTCGGTGGGCATTTCGATTGTCAATATCAAAGTTGATATCACAATTCGTTATGCCCACCAACTGTTCGATAAAATGCTTGAATGATGGGGTGAAGTCTGAGTAACCCCAACATGATACGAGCATAATAGTGAGGTTTAATGAAGAATAATTCACTGTGGAATGCTAGCACTAAAGGGAAGTCAATTAGGAATTATGCTTAACTATTATATAGAGGGCATCTTACGAATGGATTTACGAACCATAAATCTGTGTCGTAAAATGCTCTACTATATAGAAAAGATCATTGTTCATATTTTACGATACAACTTACAAACCGTAAAAATTTTATGGATCGTAAAATAGTTTCCCCAGTTCCCAAGTTACCGTGATCAACTTATGGTAGTTTTTGTGGACCGTAGAATTTTTACGGACCGTAAAACCTTACCATAAAATACCCTGGCTACACCAATGCATCAGGTTTACTAATTTACGATTGCTTTTATAGACCGTATAACTTTTACCAATTTACAATAATATCCTTGTTTTTACTTTCATTATTGTATATACTAATATATACTCTACAGGTATAGCTTCAAAGAATACTAGTAGAAGGGGTCGTGCCCAGGCCACAGGACAGGGCAGCGGACGTTGTTAGACACAAATCAGAACAAGGCTCCGTGATCAGTCTCCTGACCCTTTGAATGAAGAGGACTAGGACCCTATATCATGACTCACGAGGCAACATAGAAAAAGCCAAATACCGGCAAACCCCCAGTCTGAAGAGGGGTCCTTATCAAGGAACACTAGCTCCAACAGTAATGGAGAGAAATCGTCTAGCTCTCCAGAACTGCCCACTTAGAAGAAGGCGAGCAACATGTCGGAGGAGTCTGATGGTGAGGAAGCAACAAGACAAAATTAGAACAAAATGAAGGAGAGTTCTGACAATGCTATTTGGTTCTCAGTGCAAGGCTCAAAAGAGATATACGAGAAAGGGTTAGAGCCTAAGGAAAGAGGATAAGTTTTCCGCCGGAGCATCTATAAGGAGAGGCAGATCAGTTTCGATGGGGTGGAACATTTCCCCCAACATTCAGGCTTTCATTGATTACCATGGATGGGGTTTGCTTAGCCAACCACCCGACATATATATACCAACTATTGAACTAGAGTTTATGCCAAATTTTTAGCAGAGTTAAAAATCGGTATAGGCTAGTCAAATAAGCTAGGACTTTCATACGTCTTCCGAAAGTAACTCTCATGGGATTGAGGATTGATTTCTCCAGCAAAGCTATCAATCGGTATTACTTCGGGGACGACTATGAGCCGCCAGCAAACACTGATGAGTTAGAATACAGAATGGGGGAAATATACCTGATATGTTGAATGATTGTATGAGATAACCTCGGGTGGCGTACCAACTCTAGTGAGCGGATAAAAAAGAAAGATCTCTTAGTTGAAGCTAAGTTCTGGTGGAGCATCTTGATAAACAAAATCTTCCCTACTCATGCAGATAATAAGCTTACTATTGACCGAGCAATCTTACTGGCTTCCATCATGTCCCGGTATGCAGTGGATATAGGGAAGTTGATAGCAGATGAGATTCGTACATGGGTGACCCAGCCTAGGCTTTCTTTGATTTTCTAGTGCTTGATTACTGGTCTTTGTTTGAAGGCAGGGGTTCAAAATTTCTCCTGCTGGGACCACAGACTTGAGGCGAAACATTTCTATAGCTTAGCCAAAAGAAAGGATAAGAATGTTAAGGCTGCGTTGTTGGCAGCCTGAGGTGGTGTGGCGGCACCAGCACATGTGCCGTATGAATCCGTCCAGAATGAGGAAGAGGGCACTACACTTGATGAGACCCATGAGGGTCTTGAGACTGCAACCATGGCAGCACCAACTCCCACAGATGTCACTGAATCCTTTTCAAGTCCCACCTTTTTAGTAACCCCTGAGACCACCACTGAGACTGCTACCATGCTTGCCCTACCTGCTTCTAGGGTGACCCTCACATCTACAACACTTCCTGGGGGTGTCATTATTCTATTTAATAGGCAAAACTTCCATGACTCCTATGTAAAGACAGACAAAGCTGATAGACAGATTGCAAGCTTGTTGGAGGAGTTAGAAGGAGTCACAGCGCGGGCAGTCCGGAAGGAGATGGATCCGCTACAAGAGTCCCTCACATAATTTCACCGTCAAACTCACTCCAGAATTGATGATATTGAGAGGAGATTCCTCGAGTTGGAGAAGGTGTCACTGACAACTGAGATGAAGACGGTGAAGAAGGATATTGCGCAACAGAAGGATGAGATACTTGCGTTTAAGGTGAAGGAGGGGGGAGTGTTTGCAGACCCTCCTCAACCAGCAATTTTGATAGATTTGGTATCTTTGGTGCCAATGGTTCGACTGTCAAGAGAGGAGCCCTCCGCCCAAGATAGAGGCAATAGGCCGAGATCTGGGGATGATAGTGAGGGGTTGGATCCAAGTAAATTAGAGGAGCACTAACTGAAGAGAGCCACATGGCAGTCCTTTGTTGACAACTATTTCACAGGGGCATCGAGCAGCATAGCTCTCCTATTGAGCAGACGATGCCCAGCATTGTAGTTCCTAAGGAGGCCGTGACTACTTTCCTCACAGAGGACCCACTCCCACAGAGTCAGTCAGAGCCTCCTAGCAGCATTATTGATCTGGCACCCATCAGTATTGATGCGGTGAGTGCACATCAGGATGAGTACAACACTTAGAGCGCCTCAGGTAGTCTTAACCCTTTGTTTTTATGCTCACAGTGATGTATCGGGGGCAGTGAATAATTTTTTAGTTGGGGGTGGGACTACTTGATTTCATTGTAATGTATACATGTGTTTAGGAACCCGCTCGGCTTTTCTTTGCCAGAGTTCTTTTCTTGGGGGTTTTTTATTATGTTTAGGTTGTGTAGATAAGATAGAATATCTATGACTTAGATGGTAGTGGTTAATGAACTTAAAGCTATGCATGTTGATTTGGAAAATGTTTGATGAAAAAAAATGACCCCTCTCCGAAAAATGATGTAGATACTCGGGTTGTGTTGTGTATTGACATGCATGCTTCTATTTATGACAGTTGGAATATTGGGGTGTTATATGTGTCGAACGTTACTTGGGTGGTAATTAAAGTGATCCTTATGTCATTGTGCGTGTGATTACATTAGTTGTGTTCATACTCTGCTTTTGCAATCTAGAACTTTCTTGATTTTTCATGCTTGAATGTTTATGATAGTTTGGTTGTGAAGTGATTGTAGGATTTCTTTGGAATTCAGTCACTATTGCCTTATAAGCCTTACAGCCTTACCCTGTGATGCAATTAATCCCTAGTTTCCCCTTTTGAGCCTTTGACCTTTTTCTTGACTAGCCATTAACAAACCCCGTAACCGTTTTAAATGAATCCATCTGTGCACCCATTCCCTCCTTGACGCTATTAGAGAGAAGGGGCAAAACGCCTAAGTTGGGGGTGACAGAAGAGGCTAAAAGCCTAAGTTGCGAGTGGCGTGAGTTATCTGGTCATGATTCGATCTGGTTGTTAGAAAGAAAAAGCTATAATAGTGTAAGTAAAAAAAAACAAAAAAAGAAAGAAGAAAATCAGAAAAAGGGCGGCATAAAAAGGAAGTAGTTTTATTAATAGCAAACCACATCGAGGTTGAACAAGTGAAAACAAAGGGAGAAAAATAAGAGGCTAATCAAAGTAAAAGAAAACTGTAGTGTTCAAGAAGGGTGAGTCACTAATTCCTAAATAATTATCCTACCCATCCCTAAGCCTACATTACAAGCCCAGAACAAGTCCTAGTGTGGTCACGGCTGAATCGTCCAAATTTAAGGCATTGAAAGTAAGGGCAAGCATATGGTATGTGAATTTGTAGTGTGTGAATGTCTTTGTGAGCGTGAGTGTTTCTTCTCTCTTTCGTCTTTATCCCAATTCATTGTATATATGTGTGTGGGACATTCTTTGGTCCGTGTGAGGGCATAAAGGTTGAGCAACATTGAATATTTACCCAAAAGTAGCGTTTGTACGTGCATCAGTAGTTCCAATAACTTGCTGTCATTTATGGAAGCTTCATTGTCAGTCATGACGCATTTTGGATCCTACATTTGGTTTAAACTGTTTTAAATTGAGAGGGCCAGTAAACGAAAATAATGCATGCTTGTAGTTCTTAGCCAAAACCATTGCAGACATTGTTATTCTATTTGTATCTATGTTGATGGAGTCGTTTGTTTTGTGTGACTTGCTTGAGGAGAAGCAAAGACTTTAAGTTGGGGGTGTTGATGTGTCGCGAAATTTCGGCACATTTGATGCTTTTTGGCGGTGAGTTTTACTTGTTTTCTAGCAAATTTGGGTCTTTTGAAGCGTTTTTTATGTTACAGGTATTTATCGTGTTTATGGCGAAAGTCACAAAAATGGATTAAAAAAATCTTCAAAAAAGAGAAGCAACTGAAGCTAGGAGTTTACGGAGAAAATAGACAGACTGTATAATATTTACGGGCTGTCAATTCCACCATAGATCAGTGACAAAGAAGTCTCACATTGAGAGGAAATTCACGGCAGAAAGTACGGACCATATATTATTTATGGACCGTAAATCCCATTGTAGATCAATTACCGGAAGTCTCACCTTGGAGGAAGAATTTATGGACCAGTTCTATGGACCATAATATATTTACGGTCCATCAAAATGGAGCGTAGATCTGGCCAATAGGATCAGATTTTACGGATAGAAGCTGAAGATTTTACGGTCCGTATAATATTTACGGTCCGTATGTTGATCCGACGGGGGAAGTTTTGTCTACTTAATTTTCATGACTTAGACCATTATAAATACTTGATGTAGGGTTTTGTAGACTACAATTCACCAGATTTCGGTCTTAATTCCTTAGCATTGAATACTCATAGTTTTTGAAGTCTTTTTGGGATTGCAAACAATTGCAATTATTTTCTCTTCAATTCCAATCAATCATTCGTAAGCATTATGATCTCAATTATCTATTATTATTATTCTTCTTCTTCTATGAGTAGCTAAATTCATTACTGAGGTTGTGAACCCAAAGATGGGTGTTTTTTGATTAGGAATTGTGATTGATATATGTATAATGGATTGTTAGGGTTTATTTGTTATCAGTTTTAATCATATAGTTAGTTGTTGCAAACAGTAGCTAACGCCATAAACTTTGATTTATTTGGAAAAATTGCTAGGGTTTGGTAAGAACAAGTAACAAGAACTCAACGCTTGAAACTTTTTTTAATAAATTCACTTAGGAATAAGAGGAATTTACTTGGCATAATTAACCATTCTTCATGCATACTTTCTTATCTTTGGGAAAAGCATAGAAAGAAATAATATTTTTTTATTGGGAAATAGACTAGATTCACATAGAGGTTAAGTGCATTCATACAACGATCCATTAGAAGTATATCAAAATCAAGACCCATGATCGTACAATTTATCTGACGGGGACACAACCTTGGTTCATTTTACCCATATATTTACAACTCAATTACTAGTCACTCTAAATTAGTCCACAAACCAAAACTCTATAAAACCCTTTTTCTGGAATATATTAGGACCACAAGATTTTTATAATAATCGTTTAGTAAACTTGTCACACCAAATTCCCTGTGGAATTAGACCCCAACCTAGTTGGGTTACTATATTTGACAGCATCAGCTTTATGCTATTAATTAGTGTAATTTGAGCGCATTACAAAACTCTGTAAAACTTTAATTATATTTGTTTGAAATCACGGGTTGTGATTGGTTCAAGAGAGATCAATTAGGTTGACCAAATTTTAGATCGACCTCGGCCCTTGATGTGTTTTGACTTGAATGTTGAAACAAAGGCTCATTCACAAAGATTTGTGAAATTCCCATATCGGGTTGGGATTTAATTATAGGGTTTTTGAGGTTCTATATAAAGAACCCCCAATCCACCATTTATAGAAGGAAGAATAGGAGATTCACCCAAAAAAACTAGAAATACTTAACTATTGGCACACTTTGTTTTGAAACTTTAATTTTTCGAGTTAAGTTCAAATTTTAAACATTTTTCTTTATTCTTGTTGGTGTGGCTTGAGCATTTGAGAGTTGAGGAAGCAAATCTTCCAAGTTCAAACCTCGACAAGGGCTTCACTCGCCAAAGGTAATTTTCTTTCCTTTTATTTATTTCGTATATTTTTACTGCTTACGTATAATGGTTAGATTAAATCTTCACTTAGGTGTAATCTTCACTTAGGTGTTAATTGCTGATTTTGCTTAATTATTAGTTACTTAGTTTAGGGATATTTGAGTCCTGCCCATCTATGTTTATTGTTGGTTTTAGCTTTCTGGTCTGGATGCTTAGTGGTTAGATTATTTCTTATCATGTTAGATTAGCTTGCTTTTATTGTTAATTCAATTTGGAATCCTGTTTAGGCACTATTTGTCCTATTTAAGCTTAATTATACACTAAGCGACTAGTAACCTAGATGAAAAATCTGTGTATTAGTTGGTTAGAGTTTAGGTCAATAGGTCTAGTGTCATTAAGGATAGTTAAGTGAATTACCAGTCCTCTATAATCCTTACAGGGTTTGTTTAGTTAACTTGATATAAATGAAAACATGATTAAGTGTTGGTCTAGTTTGATCTAGGTTCAAAACTTATTAGTTTAGTTTTGTTTGGTGTGATAATAGTGTTATGAAAATTGATCAGTTGCAAAAGAAAAAAAAACTATGCTCAGTCTATTTGAATAAACTTCTTATGTGAAACCATGCCTACTTTTATCTTTGTTTCTTGACTCTATTGAGACTATCCTGTGAGTTTTTAAACTTTTAGTTCAAGTTTTTAGCTATGGTCTTAGATACACTTGTTTGCTGATTGTGTGCACTTTGATATTTGATTGTCTCTGTGTCAAACTTTCTATGTTTTTCTACTCTCTTTATAAACTGGATGCTGTATTAGTACTTATCTACTTTCTTCTTGAACACTTGATCATATTGCTTAACTATTTTGAGGTCTTACGTAGGTATAAGTGTTGTTTGAAAAAAGGTTGTCACTTAGGGTGTGTTTGGCCCATAAGTTTGACTTACCCATGGTTACAAAGAGAGTAGACAAGGTTTAGAGTTTCTAGTCAAACTCAGCCTAGTCATCCCCCTTTCAGTTTGTTGGGGTTCCCTTATGCAAAAACACACCTCATGGGACCCTTTAGATGTTGAAACAAGTAGGACCATGTGTAGAACTCATGATAAAATAGTTCTAAAGTCCTTAAAATGGCACAAAGATGTTTGGTTTTTTCTTGGAATATACTTCATTGTGTTTGTTGGTCCATTGAACTCCTTATACTACTTATCATATACACTGCATTTTCTTTTCTTTTTTTTTCCCTTTTTCTGTCTTCTTTCAAATCTGTCCCTATGTCCTTAATTGAATTGAAATGTTAAATAAGGTGTAGAAAAGACTAAATCAAACAAGGCTTTTTTTGAGTTTAACTGTTGGGTTTTCGTGTTTAAATATACCAAGGCTATACCTAAAGTATACCATGTATACATAGTCCCTATACACCTTTAGTGTATAAGAACTTGTACATTCAGTATAAATGTAGTATACCACGGGTATCAGGATTCGAATCTATTAATTTGTACCAATGAGTATAATATCCATTTGGCCTTATTCTCTATTCTTTATGCTATAGGCTTGCCTCTGTCTTGTGTATTTTCACTAATTTGGGCTAGCCTTTGGTTATTTGAATAAACTGCGTTATTGTCAACACGGGCTCTATTTGAATGGGTTACATTAAGCCTTTCCTGGGCTTGATCTATGTCATCTAATTGCTTGACCCTTCCATATTTTTCCTTTTTGTTACTCACTTTCTCATGTAAATATCCGTGCTTATCTGTTTTTATGTAAATCATATGCGTTTATTTACCTAAGTCTCCTTTAATTTAATAAGTGAGTATAAATACCTTCTAACCCCTCCTTTCTTTTTCTCCCTTTGTGTTGCATGTGAAAAATACCGAGGCCAATTGGGCCATTTTCTTCCATTCAAAACCTATTGGCCTGAGGCCCAACTCTCATTGATTGATGGAGTCCGAAACTGGAAGCAAATATGATGAAGGCCCATCCATGGGTAAAAATGGAGGCTGGTGGGTTTCATAGACCCGCCAGCTTAATTTTCTTTCTTTTCAAATTCAGTTTATATATTATTTGTATATATATTGTATATGTATTGAATGTAACTAATGAAACCCTTGTGCATGTTAGAACTTAGGAAAAACACATAGTATTTTTAGGAAGTCGTCAAAATATTTTCAAACTCGAATAATGATCAACCCCTTTTTTTGAAAAAATCAAAACTTGGTTTGGTTTTTAGTGTAAAATTGGTAAAAAACTACGGCTAAGTATATGAAGATGGAGTTTTTTTTTTGGTTATATCTAAAACTGGATCGATACAAAAAGGATTTTCAAATGTTAAGTAGACGAGTTTTGGGTTTTAAACTCGAGATAAAAATGATAAAGTTGTTTGGCGGGAGACAAAGCTAAAATATTAATTAGACTTCAAAATTGGGATTTTTGTGTACCAACAGAACAATTTATGGGGCTTGGAATGAATTTGTAGAATGGAAGACTTGGACAGTTTCATGAGATGGAAAACGAAATTTTTGGACTTGGATAAAATCTGGAAATGGGATTAAGGACTTCTTTGGGCCTGGAAGCCCACATCAAACTTGGGCTGAAATAAAACTGTTTTGGACTGCATTTTGGACCGAAATTATTTGGACTGGATCATGATGGTGAGATGAACTTGGACCCTGAAATATTATTGACTTATGGGCTTTAATGATTAAAATGGACTTAATTTAATGAACTTGTATTTTAATATATATTTGTATAAAACGGATATATACACCATACTTTTGTATATATACGTATAATAAAACCTGCAGGTACTAACTCATTTTTTTAGGACTAGAATAGTAGCGACTCTACTAGGGAGAAATCTCGAGTGTGTCCTAGTCCGACAACAAAGTGAGTAGAACACTTACGCGGATTTTCTAAACCAAAACCCCTTTTATAAGGGGACTTTTTGCCAATTTTTTCCGAAGATAATGATATGAATAGAAATGACATTTTTGCAAAAAACTAAATACTTTTAAACAAATAAATACATTAATCACACATTGAAGCTCGTAGGTCGACTGTATACTAGGGATCTTTAATACTAGGGTGCGTAAAACCTTCCCTAGGGGATCACCAAAACCCTTACCTCGAACTTTCGTCGAATAAGAGTTTTTTCTCTCTCTTGAAAAACAATCTTTAACCCGGTTTTGCTACTTTTTCCTTAAATAAATTAGGTGGCGACTCTAAACTACTGGAATCCAATTAGAGCACCAACAATTTCGCAGTAACTTTTATGCCTTAACCCGCGTAAAAGTGAACCGTAACATATGGTGATTCCGCTGGGCATTTTCTAGGTTCTAACTATAAGGGTTCCAATATAATGGGATTTTAACTGTAATTATCCGCTTATGTACTTAATTTCCGCAATTATAACTGTCATTCATTTCATATCATAAACTCCGCCACTCCTGGTAAAAAACATGGTTTTAAAGGGGACACACGGGATCGCAGTCTTGCCTTCACTAAAAAACCTGAAAAACCCCTTATTTGGAACACGTTGAACGTTAAGTTGGTGTGTGATCACCCAACGACCGACAACGGTTCACCCCGTGTAGTCCGCTCGGGTCTAAAGTCAATTCGAAAAACTCACTCTTGCATATGCCTAGGTTAGAGCTAAATCAAATCCAAATATGAAGTAGACTAGGAGGTTTGGGTATTTTAGAGTATCCAAACCCGATAGGAAGACTACCCCGTGTCAAGTACGGTCTATGACCTAAAAAACACCGCATCTGATATTACGTGTTATTTGGAAACATGTAATGTGCCTGTGAATAAAACCATTGCCTAGTGGGGTGGGGGGCAGGAATTAGCCTTGACTTCTGTTTTGTAGATGTTGATCAATTTGAGTTTTGATATGGTCTTGACTACACCGGAGTTGCTACGTATTTGGTGGGGCCAAATGTCCCCGGAAGAGAAAAGGGAATTTCATGTCATTTAGGAAATTTGACATCCATTATGACTAAGATGGGTTGCAAGGAATTAATAGAAGTAATTACCGGGTTTTGGGACAGAGATAGGATAGTTTTCAGATTCGGGGATGACATCGAAATGAAGCCGACTTTAGAAGTGTTCAGGGATGTGTTGACTAGCGTAGGCTCAGGATTGAAAAGAAGAAAGAAACCCGACAAAAATACCTTAATCCCAGAAAAACCCACCTACTCCCAAAATTGTAGAATGCTTTCCTTGAACTGCACCAATTGGGCCCATAGCCCCACCATACCCTTTAGAGAGCTATACAAAAGGTTTGGAAGCCTAAATGGATTAGTGGAGCATCCCGGGGACTTCAAGACTTATGTCAAAAGGATGGCCACCAAAACTTTAGCTTTCGCCATTTTCTTTATGGAAACCATGGTTTTCCCAAAGTTTGGTCCTTAGCCATAGACACCTGAGTCATTTCGGTCACCCATGCCATCTTCTACGGCATAACCCAACAAAAAGAAACTAAATACTTTGACATAACCCCAATCATACTAGCCGATTTGTACCGAGCCTTGAGCCTCTGCCGAAATCACTACAAATACTTCCAAGGCTGTAACTTATTCCTACAATTATGGATCCTCAAGCACATGATCAAAGTAAGGGGTGAACAACACTTCAGTAAACTGGACGGAAAGGATGGTCTTCATGATTTTTGTCCAAAATTCGAAGAACAAAATAAACAGAGCTAGACATTCACCTTTTCCAGATTCAAAGAGGAAAGCATTCAGTGGATGTTGCATGACTTCGTGTCCAGTGAAGTTGTGGTTGATACGCTCCAGTGAAGTTGTGGTTGATACGCTCAAATTTACACTTTTAATAGCGTAAAAGCGGACGATGTCAAATAGAGTACCCCAATGAGGTTGGTGTTAAATCCCACAGAGAATATGGTGTGAAATGTTTACTAAACAAGTATTATACTAATCTTGCGGTCCTGGTGTATTCCAGAAAAGGGTTTTATAGTTGTTTTGGTTTGTGGACTAATTTAAAGTGACTGAAAATTTAAATTGTAAATATATGGGTAAAAAAACCAAGGTTGTGTCCCCGCCAGATAAAGAGCATGATCAAGGGTATTGATCTTGATATACTTCTAATGGACTGTTTGCATGGATGCACTTAACCTCTATGTGAATCTGAATTATTTCCCAATAAGAAAATATTATTTCTTTCTCTGCTTTTTCCAAAGATAAGAAAGTATGAATGAAAAATGGTTAATTATGCAAAGTAAATTCCTCTTATTCCTAAGTGAATTTATTAAACAAGGTTTAAAGCCCTGAGTTCTTGTTATTTGTTCTTACCTAATTCTAGCTATTTTTCCAAATAAACTAAAGTGTATGGCGTTAGCTAATGTTTGCAACCACTAACTATATGATGAAAACGAAGAACAAATAAACCCTAACAATCCATTATACGTATACCTTTTACGATCCCCAATCACAACACACCCATCCTTGGGTTCACAACCTTAGTAAAGGTGTTTAGCTACTCATGGCAACAAGAAAACAATAAAAGATTGAATATTGCATAATTGAATTGTGTATTGAACTTACGAATAAAACTTGAAAGTAATGAATGTAATTGTCTGGAAAGTCTTCAAAAGCAATAACAACTCAAAAGTAATTACTAAAAGTCTAAAACTCTAGATGTCTGAAAAATAAAACCTAAAAAGGTATTTATACAAGTCAAACTCGGAATAATCAATCCAGTCCTGTTCCAGCTCGGTTTGCACTTCGACAGGTCATCGTTGCACTTCGACTGTTGTCGACATGTTCAACGACCATAATGACGATTGATTTTTCTTTTTCACTCTACAGGAACTCCACCGTCGAACCACTTCGATCGACCGTCGATCATGTCGACAGAGCAAGTCGACGATCTGATGATGATTTGATGATTTGTCACTTTGCAGGAATTTATCGACGGGGAAACTCGACGGACCGTCAGGCATGTTGATGGTCCGTCCTTATGCTTATTAGAACAGATTGCTTACTTTCCTCGTTTTTTCGCTTTCCGAGCATTTTAACTTTGAAATACCTGCACAACACACAAAACACATCAAACTAACACAAACGTGCTCGAAAACAAGTAAAACATAGAGTTAAAAAGCATTAGATGTGTCATAATTCATGGCACATCAACACCCCCAACTTAAAGTCTTTGCTTATTCTCAAGAAAGTCAACCAACAGACTCAATCTACAAATGTCTCGATAGCACAAAGTAAAGTTGTCTCTAGTGGTTATGGCAATCATGTGTATCACAATGACTCTCCCCCAATAAAGACAAAACTAATCAAGGACTCGTTGCAACTAACAATGAGGCTTCAATTTATGACATCTAGTTGTCAAAGAAACCATAGCGCACACGAATAAAGACTCACGGGAAACCAGTCACTTAACAAATTCTAATGCCCTCACAAAGACCAAAGAACGTCCCAACATATATGTACACACAGAATGGGAAAGAAGACAGAGAAACGATCACACTCACAAAGAAATTCTCTAGCTATGCATGTAAATACCATAAGCTTGCCCTTATTTTCAGCGCCCTCAAATTCGGACAGTTCGGTTGTGATCACACTAGGACTTTTTCAAGGTTGTAATGTAGGCTTGGGGCCGGGTAGGATAGATACTTGCATAACTGTGACTCACCCTCCTTGAACACTACATCTTATTCTTCTCTTTTACCCTTTCACCTTTTGTTTTCTTCCCTTCTTTCGTTTTGTTGCCTCGGTGTGGTTTTATTGCGATTCTACTTCTCTATTTTTTTTTCTTTGTTTGCTGTTTTTCTCTTCTTCTTTTTTCATTTTTTTCTCTCTACACTTACCACACCGTTGTCTTTTAATTAGGCACTTTACTTCAACCCCACGTTAGGCTTACACCTCATGATCCCCTTAGTCCACCTATCACCCCCAACTTAGCATTTTAGCCTCAATCTTATTTTTTTAGTGCTAAGGAGGGACCGGGTACAAAGAGACTGATATTCAGAACGGGTATCAGCTTGTTATGGTTAGTCAAAGAACAGGTTTTCAAGCTCAAAATGGCTAACAAGAGATATTAGTCTATGGGTAGGCTTATATTTAGGCTAAACAGGGGTTCCTAACAGAAACTAGGCCTAAGATCATTTCACAGTTTCACTTATCTTGAGAATGCGGGCCCGACTAACCAGACAAGTTCTAGACTATATGCACAACTAGAGAATATATCTATAAAACCTCACAACACATGGCATTAGAATTGTCAAGACACTAGTCTCCCCGCTATAATTCCGCACATAAGGTAACCCAATAATCTAAATGTCACACCAAGAAGCATGCATGTCAATTAAACAACCAAGTCCATTTTTTTCAAAAAATTCGGAGGGGAGTACTTTTTTCTCCAATAAAAACAAGACAGCCTTAGTTAATCAAACCGCCACCACATAAGTCAACATTACTCTATTTTATCTAAACATGACCTAAACATTCTAGGTTGAACAAGAAATAAACCCCTCAGGAAAAGAACCATGGCAAAGAAAAGCCGAGGGGGTCCTAAACACAAATATACAAATTAAATACTCCCACCCCCAACTGAAAAAGTCTGCAATGTCCTCAATGCAGTAAAAGTAAAAACAAAGGAGTAGGAATACCTGTGGCACACTAGGCGCGCTGCTCATCTCGCGACTCATCGGTCTGCGAGGCATCAGGTGGTGCAACCGCACCATCAACAGTCTCTGTAGCAGCGTCAGCAACAGCCTCAGTAGTGGTGCCCCTAGGCACCAATACTGGAGTAGGAAGGGGTGGTGGCAACGTCTCACAAATGGGAGAACTGCTCGAGGTGGCTCCCCTTGTCCCAAACTGGACATTCTCCATGAGCGATCTCTGAATGGCCTCTGCCATCTGCTGCTCCTCTATACTCTGTAGCTGTCTATTTTGCAAATTTTCTAAAGTTGTCCATTGAGAAGGCATAGGGATCAACACTGGTTGTACCCTGGGGCTGTGTAGCTAGGCCTACTGGCTATAGAGCTAGCCTCAGAGGCTGTGGACCTGAAGTCTGCGGCTCAGGAGTAGCAGTCTGAGTGTCAACAAAATCATCACCAACATCCGTAACTGAAATCTCAGAATCTGCAATCAGAAAATTCTCAGTCATAGGGGTAGTAGTGGCGGGTAACTCCTGTGTAGGGTCACCCGCGGCTCCTGGATGAATCAGCTCCTGAGGTAGGGGTACCACTCCAAGTGCCACTGGAACCCATCCACCCTCTTTCGTGCTCTTCTCTACAGAGTAAACCGACGAAGCTGTAATCCGATAGTCGATATCATCGATAAACTGCACCTGTGACCTCCGAACAATCTCTGTATCAAGCATGGACATATCAGGGAAGTTTTGGGCTGGGACGCCCTCAACTGGATCTCAGTGCTTGCCAATGCCCCGAAATCAATCGGGTATCTGGACATCAGTACGGCTATAACAACCTGTCTGTCAGCCGTAAGAGCATAATCAGCCTAAGTGGGGAGAAGCTGCAGCTTCACCACGCTCCACCAAAATTTTCCGTCTAAAGTAAACCATCTCTTCATTACCCGATTCTTCAAGTTAGTACACTCGACTCTCTTGGTCGGGTGACCTACCACTGTAGCTACCCAGTCTCTAACGGACTGTTCCTTGCGTCCGAGTAACTTATCTTCCAACTCAATTCTGCCTCGTAGCGGTGTAGTTATCACCGAAATATACTCTGTTGATTGCCTGGGTAGATATATCAACACTCACCCCTCTGATCTCAATATCACTCTGTGGCGGTATCTCCTTCAATTTCTGACGCCTCTTTCTAACTTTCAAGATCAAAGCCCCCTATGCGAAATATATCTCACGAACTAAAATAGGGATATAGTCCCTAGACAACTCCTGCATGAACTCTAGCTGATAGTGACGAATAAGCTCTTTGGCTCTAGGTAAGATCTCGAGTCTCTCAAAACCGATCCGCCGCTCTTCATTTATGGTGCATTTCTCATGCTGAGTGTCGTTACCTTTCAATCCAATGCCATACTCATACAGCTGCCTGGCACCCTCAATAGTAAAACGATCCTTAAGCTTGTTGCTTCTAAGTTCCCGAGCCTTAGCCGCCTCGGTATCAGTATCATCCGTATCATCACCCGGCTGTGAGCTCTGACGGATTGGGATCTAGAAGGTGCCTGAAAGGATTGAGCAACATCCTCAGTAGACTGTGCCCGTGCAACAGGTGAGGCATCTCCAAATGCAGCCTCTGAACCCTCCTCCTCGGATCCATCACCGGACCCAGATGTAGATGATTCCTCCTCGTCAGAACGGGTGGAACCGGGAGGTGTAGGAGCCGGTATAATGACCTTCCTGTTCCATGGGGGAGGAGCAGCCCTATTCTTATTCAGGGGCATAAACTCAGGCTCATCATCCGATCTCTCGTCTCTAAGTGTGTGTTGGCCACTGGGCCTCCTTTGACCCGTTGTTCTTTGAGTTTGCCTCGAGCCACCCCCTCGGGTGGTTGTTAACTTGGGTAGTGCCATACCTATAATCATCAAAAACCACAATCTAGTTAATCCGTATGAGTGAAATCGAACACAGTTAGTTTCAGAAAAAAAAACACTTCAGTTCTCTGATGTTTGCAGTCTGCAGACCGTCAAACAGCTCGACGGTGCTGTCGATATGTTTATGGTCCTGCAATAGCAACCAACAGTTAACAGACTTTGAATCGGCTTTGCGCTTTTAACCTCAATCAATCAGAACACCACTTTTCATTATTAAGCATATTTGGGGTTTTAGGGCTTCTGGTTACTCAGACTTCACCATCTTTTTTATCCTTTTTGACTTTTGGCAATTATTGGGGTTTCGTTTGATGGGTATAACGAAATCAAACTGAGATTTTTAATCTAAATACCCTCCATCCCGTTGGAGTTACTCAGACGTCACTACTCAAGCATCATATTTCAACAGAATTCCTCTTTTCGGACTATTGGCGGGCATAATGAACCAAGAAGTTGATCAAAATGCCCGCCGACTCAATGGGGGCACGATATTCTCATTTCCATGAGTCTTACTAGCATCAACCATACCAAATTTCCTTCCCCCAAACACACTTTCATAATTTTGCAAATTCCAGCATAGATTTCATTCAACAAATACAAACCCTAGGTCATGATCTGTACCCTTAGCATTTCAACATAACAGATATCACCCCATTATCCTAGTTAAATCTCCCCCAACAAATTTTATTACCATCAAATCTAGCCTTGGTCCCATAATCCAATTTTTCAATTAATTTAGGAACCCTAGGCATATTCTTTAGCTATTTTCGAATCAGTAACAACAATAAAACCAAGAAAAGGCCGAAATTCATGCACATACCCTATATAGAAATAAATTTTGAAGAAAAATTATGTCACGACCCGACTAGGGGCCATGACAGGTACCCGGGGCTAATCACCGAGCACCGCTCATACCATTACCCATCGTACTCATCAAGAGTTCATTTATTAATCTTATACTCAAATCATAGGAAAAACCACTTTTCACTTCGAAACATAATTACCTTTATATACATAAGCCCTTCGGCTATCAAAAAAAAATGTTCATACAACAAGGACATCGTGAGACCATACTACCCGCACATACGTATCTACGAGCCTCTACTAGAGTGTGAGACATAGGGACGGGACAGGACCCCGTCGTGCCCAAAATACATGTATATACACAAAAGAATAAGTCAGTGGCACCTCCGGAACGATGGAGTGCTCTTTAGTCAGCTAATAGCTCCTACTAGTCTGGATCACCTCCCTGTCTACCTGTGGGTATGAACATAGCGTCCAAAGAAAACGGACGCCAGTACGAACATAGTACTGTATGTAAGGCATGAATAAAACGAACATAATAGAGAAATCATAACACACAAGATGAAGATATAACCTGCGTGACTTTTAAGGGTGGATACATTTCACACATATATCTTATATAATCGCAGTACATGTATCATCATAGCGCATACATCATCGTTAACCCACGTCCGGGCAACCATCATATGCCACCCACTAGTAGTGATCACGTCCGGCCTTCTAGGCGTAGTGGAATCTTAAGCAGCCCGCCTTAGTGATGACATGTCCAGCCATTTAGGCACGGTGGAATCACAAACAGCCCGCCTTTGCGGTGACATGTCCGGCCTTGTAGGCACGGTGGAATTGTATCATCGTGAGCACATCATAGACTTATCATAACTTAGCATCATTATATCTTTATCATCAAAACATACATTACAACTTGAAGGCAACTATGGCTATGTCGGGGTGACATAAGGTCGTGAACACCTGATTACATTATGGAGTGATCATAATCATTATGTCTCACCTTGAGGGGACTAACATTTTAAGGTGAGTGTACACAAGAAAAAGCATCAATGGAACTATACTTAGGATCATTAACCTCATGGACATTGTATGTTACTCTAGGATTCTTAATACTCAAGCTCATCATCATCATTATCATGCACGTATCGAATCTGTTTTCTTTATCATATGCGTATGTAGCTCTTTATAGTCATGGACTCATAATTTCCGTTATTTAGGAAGATCATGGAAAAATAGGAGGATTCATGCCATAGGAGTCATGCCTTAGAAGGAAAATATTGGCCTTACATACCTCTTTCATTTAACAATTTTATTGCTTAATTGTTCTTCTTCAACACTCACGTTTCTACCTTCAAGAGAATTCGCATCAACATTAGCTAATCGATTATATGAACGTGTTACTAATGCTAGAGAAAATTGGGCAGCATTTCCTTTATTTATACAACTTTCCTCATTTTACATATCAACTCCCAAACATCCATAACAACATTCACAATATTATAAACAACAATCATCATTCATCTACCTTATCCACATTTCACAATTTCACTTCAATTCCTCCATAATCGTGGTCATAGATCACTATTGATTTTTCTCGCATATAATACTTAGCCCATGTTCTAAATGTCACCTATAGCATACTTATAATCACAATATATCAATATTCATGACTCATTCCAAACTACTACTCAAAATGTCATTATTCTTACATTCATGATCTATTTTCTATTTCCTTCTACAATCCAAGTCTTTCAACCTCTCATTACCTGAAACAACATGGAATGATCATAAAACTCACCTTAGATAATGGAAGAATAAGCCTTGAGTGGAAACACTCTTCTTGCACCAAAACCCTAGTTCACTTCCATTGGAATTTCTTGGCTTAGATGAACTTCAATGAGTTTCTTACATTTGATTTTGTTGGTTTGATGAAGTTGATCATAGATTTCTCTTGGGTTCTTATGGATGAAGAGTGGAGAGGGTTCTAGAGAATTCTTGAAATGTGAAGTGAGGAAATGAAATAAATGAAATGAGGTTGGTCCCTTATATTTAATTTAGAACTGTCCCGACCACATTCTACAGACCAACATACGGTCCGTATAAATTATACTGGTCGTATGTCTGGCTGTAGATTTGGTCCAGTGAAGGCTCCATTCTGGGCACAACAAACGGCCTAACATACGGCCCGTATGTTGGGCCATATAATGCCCAGCTTTCCGAAGTTTGTTCTCGTGGACTCATTTGACCTCCAATCCTTATGGAACCTTCTTGACACTTGTTTAACACCTCATTAGCAATCTAAGGGGCGTTATAACTCTTTTCCAAATCATCATTAAGCTCTCATTAATCCGATACTCATAAATATTGCCCGACACACAACATATACCTTGCTTTCCTTAACAACTCTCGTCTCCTACCTCGAATGTCTTTGAAATATCAATTAGGATCACCAAATACTATTTCTTACTTATAGAAACATTGTATACTTCGTTCCCTTCGTTAGTCTACCAACTGTAAATTAACGGGAAATTTTTCGAGGTGTAACATTCTTCCCCCCTTTTGGAACACTCGTCCTTGAATGTTAAGCACTCGGGAATTCTACGAAAATTTCGGCAGAGGTTCCCCTGTAATATGGTATTACCATCCTGTCACAACAGCTCACAATAACATTTCCTCGCAGGGCCACAACTCAATAGTAATATAAGTTGGCCACACACGACCCATATGCATAAAATGAAAATATACATACCTCATAATCTTGGTGTTGCATCTTGGCTCTCTTCCGGGGGCTGAAATAGGTACGGGTATTTGGATTTCATACTCTCTTCTGCTTCCCAAGTCATTTCTTCTCGGTTGTTATTTCGCCATAAGACTTTAACTGAGGCTACTTCCTTATTTCAAAGTCTCCGTACTTGCCTTTCTAATGTGGCAATGGGCACTTCTTCATAGACTAGCTTTTCTGTCATTTGAACATCATCTACTGGAACAATCCTCGTAGGATCTCCAACACACTTGCGGAGCATTGAGACATGGAAAACTGGATGGACTAATTGAAGTTCTAGAGGCAAGTCCAATTCATAGGCTACTTGACCCACCTTGCGGATAATCTTATTGGGTCCAATGTATCGAGGACTTAACTTTCCTTTCTTACCAAATCTCATTGCTCCTTTCATTGGTGACACCTTTAAGAATACCCAATCATCAACTTGAAATTCTATGTCTCGCCAGTGGTTGTCCGCATAAGATTTTTGGCGACTTTGGGCTGTCAATAATCGATCTCGGATCACCTTGACTTTTTCTACTACTTGTTGAATCAACTCAAGGACAATTAGCTGTACTTCTCCTATTTCAAACCATCCAATTTGGGATCTACACTTCCTTCCATATAAAGCTTCATACGGAGCCATTTGGATACTGGAATGGTAGCTATTGTTGTATGCGAACTCAATTAGAGGTAAGTGGTCATCCCAACTACCACCAAAATCTAGAACACATGCCTTAGCATATCCTCCAAGGTCTGAATGGTACGTTCGGCATGCCCATCAGTTTGCAGATGAAATGCCGTACTGAGCTTTACTTGTGTACCTAAGCCTTCTTGGAAAGATTTCCAGAACTTAGCTGTAAATTGTGCCCCGCTATCTGTGATAATGGATATCGGAATACCATGGAGTCGCAAAATCTCCTTGAGATACAACCTTGCATAATCTTCTGCTGAGTATATGGTTCTGGCTGGAAGAAAATGGGCTGCTTTCGTGAGTTTGTCCACCATCACCCATATGGAATCATACTTGCCTCGGGAACGGGGTAACCCCAAAATAAAATCCATGTTGATCACTTCCCATTTCCAAGTAGGAATCTCCATTGCTTGCAATAATCCTCCTGGCTTTTGATGTTCGATTTTCACTTGCTGGCAATTTGGACATTGAGCTACAAATTCTGCTATGTCTCTCTTCATTACATCCCACCAATTGATTAATTTGATATCATGATACATCTTTGTCGCTCTTGGTTGAATAGAATACCGGGCTTCTTCTAGAATTCGACGACGTAATTCTGCAACATTCGGAACACATAGCCTGCCTCAGTATCTAAGAATTCCATCCATAGAAGTTTCAAATGGGGACTTATCTTTTTCATGAAATGTATTTCTATAATGGCTCAACTGAGGATCTTCATATTGACGCTCTTTCACTTCCATATTCAAGGACGAAACTGTGGGATTATTAATACCAATCCCTGCACTACCTGAATAAATTAAACGTACTCCAAGATTAGCTAGTTGGTGGAGCTCATGAATCAATTCTTTCTTCTCCAAAGGAGCTTCACATAGGCTGCCCATCGATCGGCGGCTAAGCGCATCAGCTACTACATTTGCCTTCCCGGGGTGGTATAAAATACTCACATCATAATATTTCAATAATTCTAACCACCGCCTCTACCGCAGATTCAACTCCTTCTATTTGAAAATGCTTCACATAGGCTACCCATCGATCGACGGCTAAGCGCATCAGCTACTACATTTTCCTTCCCGAGGTGGTATAAAATACTCAAATCATAATCGTTAAATAATTCTAACCACCGCCTCTGCCGCAGATTCAACTCCTTCTATTTGAAAATGCATTGAAGACTCTTGTGATCTATATAGATATCAACATGCACACCATACAAGTAATGTCTCCACATCTTTAATGCATGAATAACTGCAGCCAATTCGAGATCATGAGTTGGGTAGTTCTTTTCATGTTTCCGCAGCTGCCTCGAAGCATAAGCGATGACTTTACCGTGCTGCATTAACACACATCCTAACCCAACACCGGAAGCATCAGAATATACCACATAACCATCTGGCCCTTCTGGGAGTGTCAAGACTGGGGCTTAGGTTAATCTGTCCTTTAACTCTTGAAAGCTACATTCACAAGAATCATTCCATTGAAATTTAGCTGACTTTTGGGTTAGCTTCGTCAATGGGGCTGAATTAGAGGAAAATCCTTCTACGAACCTTCTATAGTACCATGCCAATCCCAGAAAACTACGGACTTCTGTAGGCGTCATAGGCCTCAGCCAAGTCTTCACAGCTTCAATTTTCTAAGTATCAACTCGAATGCCATCATCTGAAATAACATGGCCCAAAAATGTCACAGAATTCAGCCAAAACTCGCACTTTGAAAATTTTTCATACCATTCTCGGGTTCGAAGAATTCCAAGGACAATACATAAATGGTCTGCATGTTCTGATTCTGTGCGAGAGTATACCAGAATATCGTCAATGAATACTATTACGAATAGATTCAAGAGAGGCCTGGATACATTATTCATCAAATTCATGAACACTGCCGGAGAATTAGTTAACCCAAATGACATCACCTGGAATTCATAATGGCCATATCACGTTCTGAAAGTTGTTTTGGGAATATCTTCTTCTTTAACTCTCACTTGGTGATAACCTGACCTCAAGTCTATTTTGGAAAACCACTTGGTACCCTGCAGTTGAAAAAATAAATCATTAATTCTCGGAAGAGGATATTTGTTCTTTATCGTCACCTTATTCAACTGCCTATAATCGATACACATCCGTAAGGAACCATCTTTATTCCTCACAAGTAGGACTGGTGCTCCCCACGGTGATGAACTGGGTCTAATAAACCCCTTTTCAAGAAAATCTTCCAGCTGTGCTTTTAGATATTTCAATTCTGCCGGAGCCATTCAGTAAGGAGGAATAGAAATAGGCTTGGTGTCCCGCAACACATCAATAGTGTAATCAATCTCTCTCTCCGGATGGAGGCCTAGAAGTTCATCTGGAAATACATCCGGAAATTCATTCACTACCAGAACGGATTGGAAAGTTGGCGACTCTGCTTCGGTGTCATGAACTCAGACTAAGTGATAAATATAGCCCTTAGCTATTATCTTTCTTGCCTTAAGGTAGGAAATAAACCTACCCCTTCGAGATGCTGTGTTACCCTTCCATTCAAGCACGGGCTCTCTCAGAAATTGAAATCGAACTACTTTCATTCGGCAATCAACATTAGCATAACATGAGGCCAACCAATCCATACCCATAATCATATCGAAATCTACCATTTCCAGCTCAACTAAATCAGCGTTAGTCTAGCGGTCGCATATCACAATTACACAATTTTTATACATTTGTCTAGCTATCATGGGATCACCAACCGCAGTAGATACCTCAAAAGGTTTAATTGGCTCAGGTTTCACGCCAATACGACCAGCAACATACGGAGTAATATAAGATAGGGTAGAACCCGGATCTGTCAATGCATACACATCATGAAAAAATATGGATAATATACCTATAACCACATCCGGGGAGGACTTAAGATCCCGTCGTCCGGCTAAAGTATACATACGGGGCTGAGTGGCACCTGAAGTAGATGCTCCCCCTCTGCCTCTACCTCGACCTGTTGGGATCTGGGGAGTCTGCCCTACCGGGCGCACTGAAGAGGAACCAGTTGTTGATCCTGTGGGCTGAACCCCACCTCTACTTTACCTCGAGGGACAATCACGCATCAAGTGTCCAGTCTGTCCACAAACATAGCAAGCATCTGTGCCCTGGTGACATGGCCCCTAGTGTAATTTTCTGCACTGGCTACATCGTGGGACTGGTGGTCTCCTCTGGCTATGATCACCCCAAACTGGGAACATGAAGCTCTCGAACTCTGACCCTGTCCTGAAGAAATGGAGCGGTCAAATCTCCTACCTGCAAATCATGGAGGTGCACTAGTCGCCGACTTGCCTGAGTGTCTAGAATATGTCTGCCTTGATCCCCCTTTGTAATCACTACCTGCCCCCATAGATCTGGCCTTCTTGCTTTGCCCTCTATCAATATCACGATCATCTCTTTGCGGATTGTTGTCCTTCTAAATTCTGGGCATGGGCTAGAATGCGGGAAATATCCATCCCATCTTGGAACGAAGCCATCAAACAATCCTTAAATAAATGCCGCCCTAAGCCACTCACAAACTTGTGCACCTTATCTCCCATGTCGGCTACCATAGTCGGAGCATATCTAGCCAATGAAACGAACTGAAGGCTATACTCCCGAGAACTCATATTTCCTTGTTTCAAATTTAAAAATCTATCCGCTCTAGCTTGGCGGACCTCGGGTGGCAAATAGTGGTGGATGAAGGCATCTACAAATTCATGCCATACGGGAGGAAGCGTATTCTCTTTTCTGGATAATATCCAATTATTGTACCATAATACCGCCACATCTCGGAGTCTATAAGATGCCAACTCCACAGATTCAGTTTCGGAGGCACGAACAATCTTCAATGTTCTTAACATTTCATCAATAAAACTTTGCGGGTCTTCATCCGGCTTTGACCCGAAAAACTCTGGAGGATTCAAACTCATGAAATCACTGGCTCTAGTACTAACGGCCCTGTCACTTGAACCCAAACCCTGCCGCTGTGCCTGGGTGGCTACTAACTGCATCAATAGATGAGTAGGCTCGGTCACTTATTGACCCGAAATGGCCGGTGGAGGAACTGGAGGCATAGGAGCTAGAGCTGAAGCTTCTTCTTGTTCTTCTAAATTGGGCGAAGTCGAGAAAGTATTAGATGGGACCTTATTATGTGATTCTCTCTCTTCTACATTCATTAGTGGCTCTCTTTCTACCCGCCTTTTTATCGTAACCTTGCCCTTCTGGGCAGCGATAGCTTTTCCCTTTGGCGGCATCTCTGAAATCATAACACACTATTAGGGATAAGAAAATCTTATACACGACTCTATCGCATGATCTCGTAAGAAGAAGAATGGTCAGGTTTTTCCTAAATGCCCCAGTAGCCTCCTGTTTATTAGTGTGGTGCACAACACACCATAAAAAAGACTCTACTAGACACGGCTCATAGACACTTCCTAGGACTGAATTGCTCTGATACCACTTTTGTCACGACCCGACTAGGGGCCATGACGGGTACCCGGGGCTAACCACCGAGCACATACCATTACCCATCGTACTCATCAAGCGTTCATTAATTAATCTTATACTCAAATCATAGGAAAAACCACTTTTCACTTTGAAACATAATTACTTTATATACATAAGCCCTTCGGCTATCAAAAAAAATGTTCATACAATAAGGACATCGTGAGACTATACTACCCACACATACGTATCTACGAGTCTCTACTAGAGTGATAGACATAGGGACGGGACAGGACCCCGCCGTGCCCAAAATACATATATATATACCCAAAATACATATATATATATATATATATATCATGATCGTTAACCCGCGTCCAGGTAACCATCATATGCCCCCCACTAGTGGTGATCATGTCCGGCCTTCTAGGCGCGGTGGAATCATAAGCAGCCCGCCTTAGCGGTGACATGTCTGGCCATTTGGGCACAGTAGAATCACAAGCAGCCCGCCATTGTGGTGACATGTCCGGCCATGTAGGCACGGTGGAATTGTATCATCGTGAGCATGTCATAGACTTATCAAACTTAGCATCATTATATCTTTATCATCAAAACATGCATTAGAACTTGAAGGCAACTATGGCTATGTCGGGGTGACATAAGGTCGTGAACCCCTGATTACATTATGGAGTGATCATAATAATTATGTCTCATCTTGAGGCGACTAATATTTTAAAGTGAGTGTACACAAGAAAAAGCATCAATGGAACAATAATTAGGATCATTAACCTCATGGACATCATATGTCACTCTAGGATTCTTTATACTTAAGCTCATCATCATCATTATCATGCTCGTATCAAATCTCTTTTCTTTATCATATGCGTATGTAGCTCTTTATAGTCATGGACTCATAATTTCCGTTATTTAGGAAGAACATGGAAAAATAGGAGGATTCATGCCATAGGAGTCATGCCTTAGAAGAAAAAGATTAGCCTTACATACCTCTTTCATTTAACAATTTTATCGCTTGACTGTTCTTCTTCAACGCTCACGTTTCTACCTTCAAGAGATTTCGCATCAATATTAGCTAATCGATTATATGAACGTGTTACTAATGCTAGAGAAAATTGGGCAGCATTTCCTTTATTTATACAACTTTCCTCATTTTACATATCAACTCCCAAACATCCATAACAACATTCACAATATTATAAACAACAATCATCATTCATCTACCTTATCCACATTTCACAATTTCACTTCAATTCCTCCATAATCGTGGTCATAGATCACTATTGCGTTATCTCGCATATAATACTTAGCCCTTGTTCTAAATGTCACTTATAGAATACTTATAATCACAATATATCAATACATGACTCATTCCAAACTACTACTCAAAATGTCATTATTCTTACATTCATGACCCATTTTCTATTTCCTTCTACAATCCAAGTCTTTCAACCTCTCATTACCTTAAACAACATGGAATGATCATAAAACTCACCTTAGATAATGGAAGAATAAGCCTTTAGTGTAAATACTCTTCTTGTACGAAAACCCTAGTTCACTTCCATTGAAATTTCTTAGCTTAGATGAACTTCAATGAGTTTCTTACACTTGATTTTGTTGGTTTGATGAAGCTGATCATAGATTTCTCTTGGGTTCTTGTGGATGAAGATCGGAGAGGGTTCTATAGAATTCTTGAAGTGTGAAGTGAGGAAATGAAATAAATGAAATGAGGTTGGTCCCTTATATTTAATGTAGAACTGTCCCGACCAGATTCTGCGGACCAACATACGGTCCGTATAAATTATACTGGCCGTATGTCTGGCCGTAGATTTGGTCCAGTGAAGGCTCCATTCTGGGCATAACATACGGCCTAACATACGGCCAGTATGTGGGGCCGTATAATGTCCAGCTTTCCGAAGTTCGTTCTCGTCGACTTGTTTGATCTCCAATCTTTATGGAACCTTCTTGACACTTGTTTAACACCTCATTACCAATATAAGGGGCGTTATAACTCTTTTCCAAAACATCATTAAGCTCTCATTAATTCGATACTCATAAATCTTGCCCGACACACAACATATACCTTGCTTTCCTTAACAAGTCGCATCTCCTACCTCGAATGTCTTTTAAATCTCGATTAGGATCATCAAATACTATTTCTTACTTATCGAAACATTGTGTACTTCGTATCCTTCGTCAGTCTATCCACTGTACATTAACGGAAATTTTTTCGAGGTGTAACAACTTGACTATAAATTAAAGAAAACTCCGCGAAGGACAGAGCAACTAGGGCAGATGGTCGAAAATCAGTGGGTATTCACATTTTAGGGTAGTTGCTTGTAATGGGTGGTGATTTAAGGAGGAATATATGGGATTTATGGAGGGAGTTATGGATTTTAAGCGGTTGGGGAGTATTATACGTGACTGGTGCGTGGGAAATAAATATACTCTGCCCGTTATCTCTTGTTTAAAATCGCGACTGTTTGCCCTATATTGTTTTTCAATGTTGTTGGACGAGTCATCGACATGTCGACAGCTCGTCAGGGTGCTTTTATGACTAAAAAAGATTAACTGGGTGACGAACATTTTGACGACATCGTCGAGCGTGTCGACGATCCGTCGAAATGTTCATCGACCTACTTACCTGCAGATTAGCAATTGCTAACTCTCCGAAATTCAGTTCTGCATACCGTCTTTGTGCTCTGGTGTACTTTTGCTGGTTTTTTCGAGTTTCAGTTCCTGCGCACTCAACACCCGTTAATCAAAACAAAAATAAAAGAAAAAAAAAACTATAACCTACTGAAACAAAATTTGCAGAATTTTAAACTTGGGTTGCCTCCCAAGAAGCGCTTGATTTAACATCGCAACACGACGTTGTTACTAATTTACTCTTGGTTGGCACTCGCCGAGTTTGCATTAGTTCCAAGACGCTTCAACCGATATCGGTCAACAATTCTATCTCCCAAATAATACCATGGTAGTGCTTTACCCTCTGCCCGTTCACCTTAAATGTCTGAGTTCCATCTTCGGACTTCCATTCAATAGCTCCGTGGGGTGAGACACTTACCACTTCAAAGGGACCTGACCACCTTGATTTCAATTTGCCCGGTAGTAGTTTCAATCTAGAATTAAACAACAGGACAAGATCACCCTTGTATAATTCCCGCTTCAGGATCTTCTTGTCATGGTACTGCTTCATCCTCTCTTTGTATAATGCTACACTTTCATAGGCCTGATAGCAGAACTCATCTATCTCATTGAGTTAAAACAACCTGAGTTTGGTCGCTTCTTCCCAATTCATGTTCAATTTCTTCAAGGCCCACATGGCCTTATGTTCAATTTCAACTGGTAGGTGGCATGCTTTACCAAAAACTAGCTTGAAAGGCGAAGTCCCAATCGGAGTCTTGAAGGCAGTCCGGTAAGCCCATAGAGCATCATCGAGCTTGCGGGCCCAATCAGTTCTGTTTGCACTCACCATTTTTGCTAAAATACTCTTTATCTCCCGATTAGAGACTTCAACTTCTCCACTTGTCTGAGGATGATACAAGGTTGCAACCCTATGATTGACTCCATACTTCTCCATCAATCCCGCAAAGGGTTTATTGCAAAAGTGAGAACCACCATCATTGATTATCGCCCTTGGGTTACCAAAACGAGTAAATATGTTCTTTTTCAAAAATCCCATGAAATATGTTCTTTTTCAAGAATCCCATGAGACTCTTGGCTCTGTTATTAGGTAAAGCCACCGCTTCTACCCATTTAGAGATATAATCAACAGCTACCAAGATGTATTTCATTCCACGCGAGCTTACAAAGGGACCCATAAAATCAATTCCCCAAACTTCTAACACTTCAACTTCCATTACAAAATTCATAGGCATCTCATGCCTCCTACCAATATTCCCCTGCCGTTGGCACTGATCACAAGAACACACCATCAAGTTAGTATCATGAAAGAGAGTGGGCCAATAATAACCACATTCTAGAACCTTTGTTGTCGTCCTAGTACCACTATGATGTCCCCCAACTGGAGAGTCATAGCAAGCCTTCAAAATCTAGAATACCTCACACTCTGGAACACAACACTGAATAATGTTATCAGCGCAAGTTCTGAATAAGTACGGTTCATCCCAATAATACTGATGAACATCCCGCAAAAACTTCTTTTTTTGATACGATTTGATTTGTTCGGGAATGATACCAGTCACCAAGTAGTTATCAAAATCGGCAAACCAAGGTGCCACCTGCATAGACACCGCCAACACTTGTTCATTTGAAAATGCATCTTCAATATCAAGTTCTTCTGCTGGCACAACAGTCTCCTCAAGCCTAGAGAGATGATCTGCGATCGAATTTTCGGATCCCTTTCGATCTATTACCTTGAAATCAAACTCTTGTAACAAAAGGACCCAACGAATCAGTCGTGGCTTAGCTTCCCTCTTTGCCATCAAATACCTCAATGCAACATGGTCAATGTACACCACAACCTTGGACCTCAGTAAATAGAATCGAAACTTCTCAAAAGCATATACTATCGCAAGAAGCTCTTGCTCAGCCACCGTGTAGTTCATCTGCACCGCATTAAGTATCCTACTAGCATAGTAGATCGGGTGCATAATTTTATTATGCCACTGGCCAAGAACCGCACCTATCGCGAAACCACTAGCAGCGCACATCAACTCAAAGGACAAGGACCAATCAGGAGTAACAATAACAGGAGCAGTAGTGAGGCGCTCCTTTAATTCATCAAACGCCTTTCGGTACTTGTCATCAAACACAAACTTAGTCTGTTTTTCAAGAATCTGTCACATCGGGTTAGCAATCTTGGAGAAATCTTTGATGAAGCGCCTGTAGAACCTAGCATGTCCTAAGAAACATCGGACACCTTTGACTGAGATGGGTGGAGGATGTTTTGCAATCATATCTATCTTTGCTTGATCGACCTCAATTCTTTTTTCAGAGATTTTGTGACCGAGGACGATCCCTTCCTTCACCATAAAGGGGCACTTCTTCCAATTTAGCACGAGATTTGTCTCCTCACATCTTTTCAGCACTTGACCCAGATGGTCAAGACAATCCTCAAATGAATCACCAACAACCGCGAAATCACCCATAAACACCTCCAAGAAATCCACGATCATGTCAGAAAAGATCGATATCATACACCTCTGAAAAGTGGCTGGTGCATTGCTCAGCCCAAAGGGCATTCGGCTGAACCCAAACGTCCCATAGGGACAAGTAAAAGTCATCTTCTCTTGATCTTCTAAAGAAATGTTGATTTGATTAGAATCCGAGTAACCATCTAAGAAGCAATAGTAAGACCACCCAACCAGCCTACCCAGCATCTGTTTAATGAAAGGGATGGGAAAATGACCTTTACAAGTGGCAGTATTCAACTTCCTATAGTCCATGCAAACACGCCATCCAGTAACTGTACAAATGGGAATCAGCTCATTCTTTACATTAGGCACCACAGTGATACCTCCTTTTTTGGCACACGTTAAACAGGACTGACCCACTTGCTATATGCAATCGGATACACTACCCCAACATCTAACCACTTTATGATCTCCTTTTTCATGACCTCTTGCATGTTCTGGTTCAATCTCCACTGATGCTCAACACTCGACTTGCTGTCCTCCTCTAGCTGAATTTTATGCTCACAAATACTAGAAGGAATACCCCGTATATCTGCTATGGTCCAACCAATAGCACGTCTGTACTCACGCAAAATCTCCATTAAACGCTCAATCTGTTCCCTTGTCAATAATGCTGAAATGATCACTAGCAATGTCTTGTTCGGACCAAGGAACTTATACCTCAACAATTAAAGGCTTACCTGGTGGAGTAACTCTATTTGCAAGATCAACATCAAGCTTACTTGGGTGGTAAGTGTAGGAACCTAGACCCTCAAGTGCATTTATAGTTCCTACGTAGCCCTCTATATCACAAGCATCAAAGTTCATCAAAACCACAGCGAGAGCTTCTCCCAGACTTTCTTCTTCCATTTTATGTTCGACAGCATCATCAATCCCATCAAACGAATCAATAATCGAGATACTCTCATAAGCGCTTGGCAACTTCATCCCCTTGCTAGCTTGGAAAGTCACTTCTTCATCATTCACACGGAACTTAATTTCATTCTTTTTAGAGTCCATAAGCATTGTACCCGTAGCAGGGAACAGTCTTCCCAAGATGATGGGAATATCTCTATCCACCGCACAATCCAGAATCATGAAATCAGCAGGCAATATGATCTTACCCACTTGCACCAACACATAATCTATAACCCCAACTGGCTTCTTAATAGATCTGTCTGCCATCTGTAATCGCATAGAAGTCGGTCTAGGAGTCCTCAATCCAAATTTTTTGAAAATAGCAAGGGGCATCAGGTTGATACTCGCCCCATTATCACACAGAGCACGGGAAAATGCATGAATCCAAATATTGCACGGAATGGTAAGCGCCCCTGGATCTCCCTTCTTCTACAGTGTGGTGGAAGCAATAATTGAACTCACACGATGAGTTAAATTTAGTGTCTCATGTTGAACAGACCTTTTCTTCATAAGCAGGTCTTTCACAAACTTAGCAAATTCGGGCATCTCTTTGATAGCATCTAAGAATGAAAAATTCACTGTTAACTGCTTCAACTGATCATAGAACTTCTGACACTTAGCATCATCATTCTTCTTTGCCAACCTCTGAGAAAAGGGAGGCTTTGCTTTGTACATCTGATTCAAAGGGCAAAAAGCTCCTTTTATCGTGTGTTTCCTTGTATCAGCAACAACTTCTGGAATACCAACAACTTTTTCTTTACCACGGACTTCCTCATCAATAATAGGCACATCAAAATGCACTTCTTCTTCCTCAATAATAGGTTCTAGATCAACCACATTCTTGTCAGCACCTTGAATTATTTTAGCACTCCTTGTGCTAATAGCAAAAGTACGTTCCACTCCCCCACCATTCTTTGGGTTTGTAATAGTATCACTAGGAAGCCCTCCTTTTCTAGTATAAGGTTGTTCTCTAGAAAGATCACGCATCTGCTGTTTAAGATTCTGAATCGCTGCTGAATGAGAAATCACCGTCTCTGATAGCCCAGATAATGTCTTTTCAGTATTTGTCTGACTTTCCAACACTTTCTCAAGCATTGAATCCAACCTCGAACTACCTTGATCATTAGACTGCCCTTTTGGTTGAATGTAAGGGTTGAAACTTCTGTTCCCAAAATTACTATTGTTGTTGTTGTATCTCCCTTGGTTCTGTCCACCATAGTTGTTATTGTAGTTCCCTTGGTTGTTGTAGTTCCCTTGATTGTGTGACCCTCGCCCTTGTTGGGGTCTCTAGTATCTATAAATTGGTCCATGAATATCCCCTTTCGCTATGTAATCTGCATACAGAACATTCTCAATTGGTTGATTGGGGCCCTCTTGATATGGACCCCCTGGGACTTGGTACATTCCAGGCGGCATGCATGAGATATCTTCACAAAAGTTCTCTTTCTTCGCTTATTTCTTATCAAGCCTCTTTGTCAGTAACGAAAGACTAGTTGCCAATTGTGCCAATGTCTGCTGCGTTTCCTGACTATCTTTCACAATATTTTGAATCAACGGTGTTCCAAGTGATAGCTCATCAGAATTACTTGAATGTCATGCTTAGCTGTGTGTAGTCAATCATTCAAGTACATCAGTAATAGTAGCATAAGACTTATTCATGAAACACCCGCTGGCAGCGTTATTGGCTATCGCTTAGGTCATAGGATCCAACCCCCTATAGAACTTCTCCTTCAAAATCTTATCTGGAAAACCATGGTTTGGACTCCTATCCAAATATTCTTTGTACCTCTCCCAAGCTTCAAAAAGTTGTTCCCCATTACGTTATTTGAACTCATAAATCTGATCACAAATTTCAGCTCTTTTACTCGGGGGATACCACTTCCTGAGAAACACTTTGACCATCTCATCCCATATAGCAATAGAGTTTCGGGCCAGCTTTATGAACCATTTTATCGCTTCTCTGGCTAACGAATATTTTAAGAGTTTCAGCCGAACCGCTTCTTAAGTCACACCCCGCTGGATATGCTGAGAGCCTACATCCAGAAACTTTGTTATATGTTGGTGAGGGTCATGATCGACTGTATTCCGAAAGTATCTCTCCTGTTTGAGCATATGATAAAGAGAATTATCAAACTTGATAGTAGTAGCAGTCAACCCCGGATGAATGATTGCAGATGCAAAGTCTTATCTGCTTCTGGTTCATCAGCAAAAACATTCTCGGCTGGAAGTTCGTTGTCGGCCATGATCACCTGGTTTATAAGGTAGCAAACAAGGTGTGTTGGAATATGACAAAGACTTTAAGAAGAGTAAACACTATTTAGTAATTTCAAAACTGTATTCCCCGACAACGGCGTCAAAATTTGATACGCTCAAATTTACACTTTTAATAGCGTAAAGCGGACGATGTCAAATATAGTAACCCAACGAGGTTAGGGTCGAATCCCATAGAAAATATGGTGTGAAAAGTTTACAAAACAAGTATTATACTAATCTTGCGGTCCTGGTGTATTCCAGAAAAGGGTTTTATAGTTGTTTTGGTTTGTGGACCAATTTAAAGTAACTGGAAATTTAAATTTGTAAATATATGGGTAAAAAGAACCAAGGTTGTGTCCCCGTCAGATAAAGTGCATGATCATGGGTATCGATCTTGATATACTTCCAATGGACTGTTTGTATGGATGCACTTAACCTCTATGTGAATCTGAACAATTTCCCAATAAGAAAACATTATTTCTTTCTATGCTTTTTCCAAAGATAAGAAAGTATGCATGAAGAACGGTTAATTATGTCAAGTAAATTCCTATTATTCCTAAGTGAATTTAATAAACAAGGTTTAAAGCCCTGAGTTCTTGTTATTTGTTCTTACATAACCTTAGCTATTTTCCCAAATAAACTAAAGTTTATGGCGTTAGCTAATGTTTGCAACCACTAACTATATGATGAAAATAAAGAATAAATAAACCTTAACAATCCATTATGCATATATATTTCACGATCCCCAATCACAACACACTCATCCTTGGGTTCACAACCTTAGTAAAGGGTTTTAGGTACTCATGGCAACAAGAAAATAATAAAAGATTGAAGATTGCATAATTGAATTTTTTTATTAAACTTACGAATAACACTTGAAAGTAATAAATGTAATTGTCTGGAAAGTCTTCAAAAGCAATAACAACTCAAAAGTAATTACTACAAGTCTAAAACTCCAGATGGCTTAATAATAAAACCTAAACAGGTATTTATACAAGTCAAACTCGGAATAATCAATCCCAGTCATGTTCCCGCTCGGTTTGCAGTTCGACGGGTCATCGTTGCACTTTGATTGTCATCGACATGTTCGATGACCATTATGACGATCTGAGTATTCTTTTTCACTCTGCAGGAACTCCACCGTCAAAGCACTTCGATGGACCGTCGATCATGTCGACGATGCAAGTCAACGATCTGATGATTTGTCACATTGCATGAACTTATCGATGAGGCAACTCGATGGACCGTCGAGCATGTTGACGGTCCGTCCTTATGAATATCAGAACAAATTGCTTACTTTCCTCATTTTTTTGCTTTTCGAGCATTCTAACTTCGAAATACCTGCACAACACACAAAACATGTCAAACTAACACAAACTTGTTCGAAAACAAGTAAAACTTAGAGTTAAAAAGCATTAGATGTGCCATAATTCACGGCACATCAGTGGCTAAGGGTAGAAAGTGTCCATTCTTACCGCTTCTGGGGATTCGAGGGATTCACACTTAAGTGCATGCCAAGGTCTTGAGGAAATTTTGGAAGATTCAAGTCGTGCCCCTGATTGGAGGCATGGGAGACTTTACCATTGACTATGACATCGATAGGCTGCCAAGAAATTTGGATTGCATACGAGAATGGAAGGATCGCATGATTTAGGGTCCTGATACCTTAGCCGAAGATAGGTTTTGTCTGGGTTGTGTTGTGGAGTATAAAGATTGGTTGAGGGTTGACTTATAAGGCACACTTCCTGCTAGACCTATTCTGTATAGCTGCGTACAAGACAAGGATTCACAAGCCGAGATTCGAGCCCTTTTGGTTCAGAGGAGAGCTAACGACAGAGATGCCAAGTATTTAGAGAGGATTGAGCATGACAACGCCGTCATAGAAAGTCTGAGACATGAATTAAATCTTACTAACGATTTTTTGATTGAGCTAGATATATAATCGGATGAAGAAGACTTCAGATGATGTTGCTCCACTGACTTTCACACAGAAGGGATTTCTGATGGAGGCCACTTGACATCGGCCCATCTTAATATCCAACATACCCACCGAAAAGCAAAGAAAGCCAAGACTGACCGGGATCGGGCTTCATCATCAACTACTGGAGGATGCTTTTGCTGATTTATTTTATGCATTGTCTTCACTTTATCTTTCGTACCCCTTCGGGGAAGAATATTATTATTAATGATTATGGGGGCAATGGTTTGCTTCGAATGGCGAATTTATGTTTCAAACGATTAGTATGCTTAGGAACACAAGTAGTGTAATCCTATAAACTGCTTTTTGTGACTTACTTACTTTCATATATTTCTCTTAAATGCTTAATTAATCTCAAGTACCGCCCACTCATCCAAAGAAAACAATGAACAAAAAATACCCGCACTAAGACTAGAAACCTTCTCTGAATCTAAAGATGAACACCAGGAACACACTTGTCACGACCTAACCAGAGGGCCATGTCAGACACCGGGAGCTAACCTACCGAGCACCTCTAAATATACATCTCATTATCACTTCTGGGTGGACCACAAGAACAGCTGATAGGTATCATAATCTGTAAAGACATATATATCATAAGATGTCGGCAAATCTCTAGATAGGCGACAACTATGCCCATCATCACAAGCTGCCAAGGCTACCACAATATTATACAACAATATGAACTAATAAGGTCATGGAACATCTAGTTACATACATCTATCTACAAGCCTCTACATGGAATACAGGAATCCATAAAGACGGGGCAGGACTCCGTCATGCCCAAATATATACAGGAAGAGTAATACCAATAAACTATAGCTTCGGTTCAAATGGAGCGCTCCTAAAACTCCAATGATGAAGCCCCTATAGATCAGATCCATCTACCTGTGGGCATGAAGGCAGCGTCCATAAGAAAGGACGTCAGTACGAACAATGTACTGACTATGAAAGGCATGAATAATAAGATAACACGAGATATGGAACATAACATGAGATAAAGAGATAACATGTACATCGGACTGCCTCTTGAGGCAGATACCATGCATGCTGAGCTTTTTAAAGAAAACATTTTTCATACATGTATAATATAATAGTGCTACAGAACGTGCAACCCGATCCATATATATATAGAATGTTGCGGAACATTCAGCCCGATCCATAACCATAAATCCCACGTCCGGGCATCCCGTGTCCGGGATGATATCATAGTATACCAACTGATCAGGTGGTTATGCGTATATAATGCCTCGCCCTTTTCCCATATCCCATATATACATATAAAATATAAGTAGCATGCATGAGATCCCAATAAAAGTTAAAATTTTATCAGAGTGACGCAAGGTCGGTAACCTCCGAGTCATAGTATGGAACAATCACCATCGCCGTTACACCTCGGACATTTCATATCGTTGTGCTATGGATGGCTAACGTGAGTCTAGAATGTACATGAAGTCCCTAAAAGTGGGAAAGGATATTTAATAATTATAATTAAGATGCCAAAGACATTTGAGGCGAAAGAAGAAACCTCGTCGGAGAAAGTTAAGGTAGAGTCTTGTTTGGGAGAATTTCACATCGTTTGAGTTAAGCCTTTTTTAGCATCACTTTGAGGAATAAATATAAAGCCCCTTGGTTGGTTAATGAAGTGTTATTTAAGTGCCATGAAGGTTCCACAAGGATTGGAAGTCAAGCGAAACAACGGGGTCAACTTCGCAAAATGTGACTTATACGACCACTTATGCGGTCCGTATAACTTATACGGTCTGTATAACCTGTCCAGAGAGGGGTCTTTCACAGGAGGTATTATACGGTCACTTATACAGACCGTATAAGGGTTCGTATAATCCTCGTGGGGCAGCCTTCTAATTTTATATAAAAAAGGACCCCAAATTCATTTTTCTCATTTCTCATCTTCTCCAACTCTCTCAAAACCTCTAGAACATTCCATACACCTTATTAACACATATCCAAGATAAATCAAAGATTAAACACCAAGAATTAGTGGAATCAAGTGTGTGAATGCTCACTAGGATTGGTACAAGTCAAGAATTCCCTTGGTATTGGAGTTGGGGTTTTCGTCAAGTGGATTATCTTCATCCAAAGACCATTCCTACATAATAAAAGGTTAGTTTTATGCTTATTTCATATTATTGAAGGTATTTAGTTGTTGAAGGACTTGGGTTAGAGAAGAAAGTAGAATATGAGCTCAAATATGGAGAAAATGGTATTTTGAGTAGTAAGTTAATGTGAATCATGATTCTTAGTATGAGATGAGTACAATATTGTTATAAATGATGCTAATGACATTGAGGAAGTGTTATGTGAAGAATAAATATGATGTTGTATTATAGTTATGGTTATGGATGATATTGAAAGTGAATTTGAGAAGTAAACAATGTTTAACTTGAAGAATCTATTGATTATGATATTATCGGTGTTGTTATTGATATTTGGGAGTTGTCTTACTATATGGAGAAAGTTGTCAAAACAAAGGAAATGCTGCCCAATTTTCGTTAGCTTTTGGTCGCTTTAGCCTAAACTTAAGTGTATCTTCAATTATCTAATGTTAGTGCTAATTCTCTTGATGTAGATTCGTGAGCTTGGAAGGGGAACGTTCAGTTGTTAAGGAGACGAAAAGGTATGTTAAGGCTAGTTCTCTTTCTTTCAAGGGCATGACTCCTATATTACGATTTCCTCTCTATATTTCCATGACTTTCTTACATCACAAAAGTTGAAAGCTAGAGATTCTTAAGAACTTCTTATGAGCAAGAGATTAGATGTTTTCTATGATGATTATGATGATGACGATTTTAATGCTAGAAGTTCCAAAGCTGATGGTTGCAAAGATATTGTGAGATAAGTGAGCTTATCCTATGATTCACTTGATTTCACTCATTGTTATGCTCTCACCTTATGTTACTTGTTCCTTCGCGGTGAGACGTGGTGCTGATGATTCTTCCATAAGTTAATCGGAGGTCACCGACCTTACGTTACTCCGATAAAGTAGTAGGTTTTAATTGGGCTCTCATGCATGCTTATTTTTATATATGATTATACTAGGCCTAGTTGGTCGGGCAGACACCAGAACGCTAGGCATAAGTGGGCGGCTTATGGATAATGATAGTTACATCGGGCCTAATTGGCCGGCCAGTCACCACTAGTGGGCGGCGTGAGATGACTATCCCGGACGCGGGCTAGTGATGATATATGACTCAGACAGCTTACTTATATATATATATATATATATATATATATATATATATATATATATATATATATATATATGTGTGTGTGTGTGTGTGTGTGTGTGTGTGTGTGTGTGTGTACGGGCGCGTGCGTGCGTGTGTGTGTTATGATGTAGTTTTAAAAGTAAAAGTTAGCATGCATGGTATCCGCCTCAAGAGGCAATCATATGTGCAGGTTATATCTTTATCTCATGTTTCTGTATCTCTTTATTATGTTATTATTCATGTCTTACATACTCAGTACATTATTCGTACTGATGTCCTTTTTTTTATGGACGTTGCGTTCATGCTCGTAGGTAGACAGGGAGATGGCACAGACACCTAGGGGTTTTATCAGCAGATATTCAGGAGCACTCGACTACTCCGGAGTTTCCGCCTATTGGTATATTCTTTTGTGCACGCATCTGGGGCATGACCGGGTCCTGTCCCATTCTTATGATTTCAGTACTCCAGTTAGAGGCTCATAGCTACATATGTGGGTAGTAGATATCTTATAATCTCTTTAGTGCATGTCTTGTATATCATTTTGTAGCCTCGTAGGATTATACATTGTACATATATGTATATTTTGAGGAGTGATTAAAGATCATCTCATGGTAAGCTTTGTTTGAGAATTGTGGTGATCTAAGTTGAATATGATGATGAGTATGAGTGGTGCTCGGTAGGCTAGCTTCACATACCCGTCATGGCCCTCCAGCTGGGTCGTGACAATCGCTATATCTCACCTTGAAGGAACAATTATCATAAAGTGAGATCAACAACAATGAATAAAATCAAGAAAATAATGAAATAAGCTCAATAATCTCATAATAGCATCACAACCATAAGCTTTGGAATCTCCAGAAATGGAATCATCATCATCATCATTACCATCGTAGAAAACATCTATCTTTAGTATCATAAGAACTTTGAGAGTAATGAACTTCTAGATTTGTTTGAATAAGGATATTATGGAAAACATGTATGGGTGCATAAGATGAGAATCATGCCTTTAGAAAGAAAGGGACAGCCTTAGCATACCTTATTAGTCTTCTTAACTACTTAACGCTTGTCCTCCCAAGCTCATAAATCTACATTCAAGAGAATTCATACTATTTGCCAGAGTTTCCCTTGTAATTGTACCACTACCATCATGCCACAACAACAAAAAATATGCAGTCCCTCACAGGGCTACAACATCAATATCCATATTTGTCTCACACGACCAAGAATTCTTTCAAATAAACATTACATACCTGAGGATGATGGTGTCTCTGTCTGGAGTTCTTCTGGGGGTGGAAATAGATGCGGATACCTAGACTTCATATCTTCTTCTGCTTCCCAAGTCATTTTTTCTTTGTTATTGGTCCTCCATAGAACTTTAATTGAGGCTATGTCTTTGGTTCTAAGCCTCCGAACTTACCTATCTAGAATGGCAATGGGTACTTCTTCATAGGACAATTTCTCAGTAACTTGGACATCGTTTACAGGCACAATTCTGGAAGGGTCACCAACGCACTTACGAAGCACTGGCACATGAAAAATTAGGTGGACTGACTCCAAATCTGAAGGCAGATCCAACTCATAAGCCACTTGTCCTATCTTGCGCACAATCTTGTAAGGCCCAATATACTGAGGACTAAGCTTGCCCTTCTTGCGAAATCTCATTACACCTTTCGTAGGTGACACATTCAAGAATACCCAATCATTAACTTGGAATTCCAAGTCTCGTCGACAATTGTCTGCATTGGATTTCTGACAACTTTGGGCTGTTAATTGTCGATCCTGAATACACTTAATCTTTTCTACCCTTTGCTGGATCAAGTCTTGGCCTACTAACTTTGTCTCCCCTACTTCGAACCATCCAATTGGCGATCTAAACTTCCTCCCATATAGAGCTTCATATGGGGCCATTTGAATGCTGGAGTGGTAACTATTGTTGTACGAGAACTCAATAAGCAGCAAATGAACATCCCAACTACCTCTGAAGTCTAATACACATGCTCGTAGCATATCTTCGGGGGTATGAATGGTGAGCTCAGCTTTCCAATTAGTCTGTAGATGAAATGTTGTGCTAAGTCTCACTTGTGTTCCCAAACCTTCTTGGAAGGACTTCCAAAAAGTAGCGGTAAATTGTGCTCCTCTAAGTGATAATGGATATTGTAACACCATGAGGTCGCACTATCGCTTTAATATACAGCTTTGCATAATCTTCTACTGAGTACGTAGTCCTGACTGGTAGGAAATGAGCTGATTTTTTTAGTGTATCGACAACTACCCATATAGAATCGTACTTACGCCGATAATGAGGCAAGATTGTAATGAAGTCCATATTAATCACTTCCCATTTCCAAGTTGGAATATCAATAGCTTGCAACAATCCTCCAGGTTTCTGATGCTCAATTTTCACATGTCGACAATTAGGAAATTGAGTTACAAACTCTGCTATATCTTTCTTCATTCCATCCCACCAATATACTGACTTGAGATCATGATACATTTTTGTAGCTCCCAGATGAACAGAATAACGGGAATGATGGGCTTCCTCCAGACTCTGTCAACGTAACCCTGCAACATCAGGAACAAATAATTTGCCTTGATACCTGAGAACTCCATCTGCGGGAACCTCAAACGGTAACTTCTTCTTCTGAGGAAGTGCATCCTATAATGAACTAACATGGGGTCCTCATACTGGCGCTTCTTTACCTCCTCTACTAAAGATAAAACAGTTGGGTTCTGGACGGTAACTCCCGCACTGCCCGAGTCCAGTAAGCGAACTCCTAGGATTGCTAGCTATTGAAGCTCACGAGCTAACTCCCTCTTCTCCGGCTGAATATCACATAAACTGCCCATGGATTTTCGGCAAAGAGCATCAGCTACTAGATTCTCCTTTCCAGGATGATATAAAATACTTACATTATAGTCTTTCAATAGCTCCAACCAGCGCCTTTGCCGCAAATTAAATTTCCTCTATTTGAAAATATATTGGAGACTCTTGTGATTTGTATAAATAACTACATGAACACCATATAAATAATGTCTCCACATCTTTAGTGCATGAATGAACGCAGTCAACTCTAGGTCATGAGTCGGGTAGTTTTTCTCGTGTTTCCGCAACTGCCTTGAAGCATAAGCAATAACTTTGCCATGCTGCATCAACGCATAACCTAGCCCAACACCTGAGGCATCGCAATAGATAACATAGCCCTCCGATCCTTCAGGAAGTATCAGGACGGGGGTCGAAGTTAATCTATCCTTTAGCTCTTGAAAACTATGCTCACACACGTCCGTCTACTAAAATTTAGCTGATTTCTGAGTCAACTTCGTCAGTGGTGCCGAAATAGAAGAGAATCCTTCTACTAATCTTCTGTAGTAACCGGCCAACCCCAGGAAACTACAGACCTCTGTAGGTGTCGTAGGCCTCGGCCAATTCTTCACAGCTTCAATCTTCTGGGTATCTACTCGACTACCATCAGCCGAAATAATATGTCCTAGAAAAGTTACAAAATTCAAGCAAAACTCACATTTTAAAAACTTGGCATATAGTTCCCAAGCCCGAAGAATTCCAAGAACAGTGCGTAGATAGTTTGCATGCTCTGCCTCTGATCGAGAATATACCAAAATATTATCGATGAACAGAATCACGAATAGATCTAGGAAAGGTCTGAACATATTATTCATCAGATTCATGAATATCGTTGGGGCGTTAGTCAATCCAAACGACATTACTTGGAACTCATAATGGCCATATCTAGTTCTGAAGGTTGTTTTCGGGATGTCCTCTTCCCTAACGCTTACTTGGTTGTATCCCGATCTTAAATCTATTTTTGAAAACCAATTGGCACCCTGCAGTTGATCGAATAAATCATCAATCCTCGGAACTGGATATTTGTTCTTTATGGTCACCCTATTCAATCGTTTGTAGTCAATACACATTTTCAAGGAACCATCTTCTTTCTTATGAACAGCACCGGCGCTCTCCATGGTGATGAACTAGGCCTGATAAAGCCTTTTTCTAACAAATCCTTTAATTGCTCCTTTAACTCAATCAATTCCGCAGGGGCAGTTAGGTAAGGAGGAATAGATATGGGCTTAGTATCTGGAAACACATTAATGGTAAACTGAATCTCCCATTCTGGTGGAAGACCTGGAAGCTCGTTCGGAAACACATCTGGAAACTCATTCACTACTGGGACAGATTGAAGAGTTGGCGATTTTGCTTCTGTGTCTTGAAACCAAACTAAATGATAAATATATCTCTTAGCAATCATCTTCCTTGCTTTAAGGTAGGAAATAAACCTACCTCTCAGGGACTGTGTATTACCTTTCCATTCTAAAACTGGTTTTTTTGAGAACTCGAATCGAACCATTTTTGTTCTGCAATCAACATTGGAATCACAGGAGGCCAACCAATCCATACCCATAATCACATCAAAATCTAACATCTTCAATTCATGTAAATCAGCCATAGTATGATAGTCACAAACTACAACCACACAATTCCTATATACCTGTATAGCTACCACTGGGTCCTCTACAGGTGTAGACACCTCAAAAGGTTTGATAGGCTCAGGTTTCAGCCCAATACGATTGTCAATATAAGGAGTAATGTATGACAAAGTAGAGCCTGGATCAATTAATGCATATACGTTTTGAGAGGATACTGATAATATACCTGTGACAACATCAGGGGAGGACTCAATATCATGTCGTCTAGCCAGTGCATAAATACGGTTCTGAGGACCGCTTGAACTGGATACTCCTTCTCTGCCTCTACCACGACCTGCTGGTGCCTGCGAACCTTACCCCAAAGGGCGTACGGACGATGAAGAACCAGCTGCTGATCCTGTGGGCTGAACCTTATCCTTTGCATTCTTCAATGAACAATCACGCATCATATGCCCAGTCTGACCATATGCATAACAAGCGTCTGAACCTAGGCGACACTGTCCAGAATATGGCTGACCATATTGATTGTACCGTGGTAAGGGCGGTCTCATTGGGTTGGAATCACCTCGATACTGGGAATCCGAAACTCTAGATCTCGGACCTGATCCAGAATAAATAGGGCGATTAAATCTCTTGTCCACAAATCGAAGAGGTGCACTAGCCGCGGATTAGCCTGAATACTTGAATATTGCTGCCTCTACCCTCCTTTATACTTACTAACAACACTGGAAGAACTGGCTCTCTTACTATGCCCTCTATCAGAATCACGCTCACCCCTTTGCGACTACTGCTATTCTTCTAAATTTTTTCCACGGACCTGAATACGAGAAATATCCATCCCATCCTGAAGTGAGGCCGTCAAGCATTCCTTAATCAAATATGGCCCCAAACCACTCACGAACCGGTGTACACGGTCCTCCATATAAGCTACCATGGCTGGAGCATACCCTGTGAAAGAATTAAAGAGGAGACTGTAATCGCGAGCACTTATATTCCCTTACCTGAGATTTAAGAACTTGTCAGCTCGGGCCTGTCGAAACTCTGGTGGCAATTAATGTCGGAGGAAGGGATCCACAAACTCTTGCCATACCGGGGAGGTGCATTTACCCCTCTTAAAGACATCCAAGTGTTATTCCAATGGACGGCCACATCCCGCAATCTATAAGAAGCCAATTCTACTGACTCCGTATCAGAAGCATGTATGATTCACAGTGTCCTCATCATATCATCTATAACACCCTGCGGGTCTTCATCCGATTTTGACCAGTAGAATTCTGGAGGATTCAAGCTAATATAATTACGGGGTTTTGCACTAATCTCCCTATCACCATGACCCGCACCCTGCCACTGAGCCTCAACGATAACTAACAGGGTCAGCAATTGAATACCCTCTCTCATCTCCTGACCGGAGGTATCTGATGGAGTAACTGGAGGTATTAGAGCAGGAGCTGAGGCCCTTTCATGCTCCTCTGAAATGGGTGGAGTAGGAGAGGTCCGAGATGAAACCTTATTATGAGACTCACCCTCTTCTATCTCTGTCGGTGGCTCCCGTTCAATCCTTCATCCGGCCACCGTCTTGCCCTTCCGGGCCACTGTAGCTTTTCTCTTCACAGGTATCGCTGATGTCATAGCACACCATTAGGAAAAAGGGGATCCTGATAACATAGCTTTATCGCACGATCTAAGATAAGAAAGAAAGGTCAATCATTCCTAAATGCCCTGCAGCCGCTTGTTTATAAGTGTGGCGCGCTGCACACCCATACACAAGACTCTACGGGACACGGCTCGTAGACATACCCTAGGACGAAGTGCTATGATACCACTTTAGTCATGACCCAACCGAAGGACCATGACGGACACTGGGAGCTAACCTACTGAGCACCTCTAAACATACGTCTCATAATCACTTTTGGATGGACCACAAGTTAGCTCATAGATATCATAATCAGTAATGACATATATATCATACGATGACGGTTCACTCTGGATAGGCGACAACTATGCCCATCATTACAAGCTGACAAGGCTACCATAATATTATACAACAATATGAACTAATAAGGTCATGGAACATCTAGTTACATACATCTATCTACGAGCCTCTACATAGAATAAAGGAATCCATAAAGACGGGGCAGGACTATGCCATGCCCAAATATATACACGAAGAGTAATACCAATAAACTGCAGCTCCGAATCAAATGGAGCGCTCCTGAAACTCCACTGATGAAGCACCTAAGGATCAGATCCATCTACCTATCTACCTGCAGGCATGAAGGCAGTGCCTACAATAGAGGATGTCAGTACGAACAATGTATTGAGTATGCAAGGCTTGAATAATAACATAACACGAGATATGGAACATAACATGAGATAAAGCGATAACCTGTACATCGGATTGCCTCTTAAGGCAGATAGCATGCATGCTTAGCTTTTTAAAGAAAACATTTTTCATACATGCATAACATAATAGTGTTGCGGAACGTGTAGCCCGATCCATAAATCTACTATGCATCCCGATCCATAACTTCTATCTTTTTGGGAATAAGGATATTATGGAAAACATGTATGGGTTCATAAGAAGAGAAACATGCCTTTAGAAAGAAAGGGATAGCCTTAGCATACCTTTTTTGTCTCCATAACTACTTAACTCTTCTCCTCCTAAGCTCGTAAATCTACATTCAAGAGAATTCATACTATTGTTAAGCTTATCGTCATATTCTTATCTTAAGCCTTCAAATTAAATCCTTTTATAATCTGTCGAAATTCGGGCAGCATCTCCCCTGTTTATATCCCTAGCCCGAATTCACAATACCAACAACCAACAGCAACAACAACAACACTGATACGCTCAAATTACACCTATTAATGGCATAACGCGGACGTTGTCAAATATAGTAACCCAACTAGGTTGGGGTCGAATCCCACAGAGAATATGGCTTGAAAAGTTTACTAAACAAGTATTATACTAATCTTGCGGTCCTTGTGTATTCCAGAAAAGGGCTTTATAGTTGTTTTGGTTTGTGGACTAATTTAAAGTGACTGGAAATTTAAGGTTATAAATATATGGGTAAAAGAACCAAGGTTGTGTCCCCGTCAGATAAAGTGTATGATCATGGGTCTCGATCTTGATATACTTCTAATGGACCGTTTGTATGGATGCACTTATCCTATTTATGAATCTAAACTATTTCCCAATAAGAAAAAATATTTCTTTCTATGCTTTTTCCAAAGATAAGAAAGTATGCATGAAGAACGGTTAATTATGCCAAGTAAATTCCTCTTATTCCTAAGTGAATTTATTAAACAAGGTTTAAAGCCCTGAGTTATTGTTATTTGTTCTTACCTAACCCTAGCTATTTTCCCAAATAAACTAAGGTTTATGGCGTGAGATAATGTTCGCAACCACTAACTATATGATGAATACGAAGAACTAATAAACCCTAACAATCCATTATGCGTATATCTTTCATGATCAATCACAAACACCCATCCTTGGGTTCACAACCCTAGTAAAGGTGTTTAGCTACTCATGGCAACAAGAAAACAACAAAAGATTGAAGATTCCATAATTGAATTAATGTATTAAACTTACGAATAAAACTTGAAAGTAATGAATGTAATTGTCTGGAAGTCATCAAAAGCAAGAATAACTCAAAAGTAATTACTATAAGGCTAAAACTCCAGATGTCTGAAAAATAAAACCTAAACAGGTATTTAAACAAGGTAAAACTCGGAATAATTAATCCCAGTCCAGTTCCATCTCTGCTAGCACTTCGACGGGTCGTCTTTGTACTTCGACGGTCTTCGACATGCTCGACGACCAACTCGATGATCTGAGTACACTTTTATCACCCTACAGGAATTCCTCGACGATCTGAGTATGCTTTGATGTTTTTGTTACTTCACAGGAACTTTTTGACGAGGCAATTTGACGGGCCGTCGAGCATGTTGACGGTCCGTCCTTATGCTTATCAGAACGGATTGCCTATTTTCCTCGTTTTTTCGCTTTCCGAGCATTCTAACTTCAAAACATCTGCACAACATATAAAACACATCAAACTACCCCGAACTTGGTCGAAAACAAATAAAACTTAAAGTTAAAGAGCATTATATGTGCCAAAATCCCGGCACATCAATACCCCAACTTAAAGTCTTTGCTTGTCCTTAAGCAAGTTAACTAACAGACTCAATCTAAAAATGTCTCGATGTCACAAAGTAAAGCTGTCTACAGTGGTTGTGGCAATTATCTTCTGGCATATCAAATGTATCCCAATGACTCTCTCCCCAATAAAGACAAAACCAAACAAAACCTCATTACAACTAATCATGAGGCTTCAATTTAGGACATCTAGTTATCACAGAAACCATAGTGCACACGAATCAAGACTCACGGGAAACCAGTCACTTAACAAATCCTAATGCCCTCACAAAGACCATAGAATGTCCCAACATATATGTACACACAGAATGGGACATAAGACAAAGGAGAAGAGAAACACTCACACTAACAAAGAAATTCTCTACCTATGCATGCAAATACCATAAGCTTTCCCTTATTTTCAGCACCCTCAACTTGGAAAGTTCGGCTGTGATCACACTAGGACATTTTCAGGGTTGTAATGTAGGCTTGGGGACGAGTAGGATAGATATTTGGGCAACAGTGACTCACCCTCCTTGAACACTACATCTTATTCTTCTCTTTTACCCTTTTTCGCCTTTTGTTTTCTTCCCTTCTTTCTTTTTGTTGCCTCAGTGTGATTTTATTGTGATTCTACTTCTCTACACATTTTTCTCTTCCTTTTTCTTTCTTTGGTTGCTGTTTTTTTTTCTTTTACACTTACCACACCGCTGTCTTTTAACTAGGCACTTTTCTTCACCCCACTTTAGGATTATGCCTTATATTCCCCTTAGTCCACCTATCACCCCCAACTTAGAATTTTAGCCTCAATCTTATTATTTTAGTGCCAATGAGGGACTGGGTGCAAAAAGAGATGGATATTAAGAACGGGATCGGCTGGTTACGGCTAATCAAAGACAGGTTTTCATGCCCAAAAGAGCTAACAATGGATATTAATCTATAGGTAGGCTTATATTCAGGCTAAACAGGGGTTTCCTAACACAAACAAAGCCTAAGATCATTTCACAGCTTCACTTATCTTCAGAATGCAGGCACGACTAACCAGGCAAGTTCTAGATCACACAAAAAACTAGAGAATATATCTACAAAACCTCACAACACATGGCATCTGAATTGTCAACACAATAGTCTCCCCGCTAAAATTCCACATACAAGGTAACCCAACAATCTAAATGTCACACAAGGAAGCATGCATGTCAATTAAACAACCAAGTCCATTTTTTTTTCAAAAATTCGGAGACGAGTACTTTTTCTCAAAATCAAAATATGACAGCCCTAAGTTAATCATACCACCACCACATAAGTCAACAACACTTTACTTTGTCTAAACACGACCTAAACATTCTAGTTTCAACATGAAATAAACCCCTCAGGAAAAGAACCATGGCAAAGAAAAGCCGAGGGGGTCCTAAACACATATATGATACATCAAATACTCCCACCCCCAACTGAAAAAGTCTGCAATGTCCCTAGTGCAGAAAAAGTAATACCAGGGAGTAGGAATACCTGTGGTGCCCTAGGCGCGCTGCTCATCTCGCGAATCATCAGTCTGCGAGGCATCAGGAGGTGCAACCGTACCAACAGCAGTCTCTGTCGCAGCATCAGTAGTGGTGCCCGTAGGCACTGGCACTAGAATAGGAAGGGGTGGTGGAAATGTCTCACAACTGGGAGCACTACTCGAGATGGCTCCTCTAGTCCAAACTGGACTTTCTCCACAAGTGATCTCTGAATGGCCTCTGCCACCTGCTACTCCTCTATACTCAGGCCGATAGGGCGAGTGCTCTCTCGCACCTCCTCCTCATCATGGGCCGCTCTCTTTCTCTTTCCCCGACCACCTGCTGCGGTAGGCGCAACTAACTGCACCACTGGAAGGTCCTCCTCAATATCCTCCACAACAGACGGTGGTGTTGCTACTAGGCTCCGATCATGGGCCTTCAACAGTGCAACATTAGCCTTAAGCTGCTCTAACTGTGCCCTCAAAGCATATGTGGAAGTGGTCGGGCGAGCCATCTCCAATGCAGTCAATCTCAACTCAAATCCATCCAGTCGAGCGGACAATGTAGTCCTCACAAGGTCTAATGCCTCCTCCACTCTCGTCCGCACATAATCATCCAGCTGGTTTACTATAATCTTTGACTGCTGGTCCGCTATAGCCGCCTGTTTTGCAAATTTCCTAAAGTTTTCCATTGAGAAGGCATATGGATCAACTTTAGCAGTACCTTGAGGCTGTGCGGCTGCACGCGCTGGCTGTGGGACTGAACTCTTAAACGGCGGAGCCGAAGTCTGTGGGTCAAGAATAGTAGTCTGAGTCTCAACGGAATCATCACCAACATCAGTAGCTGGAGTGTCAGAATCTGCAGCCTGGACAGTCTCAATAATAGGGGCAGCAGTGGCAGGTAACTCCAGTGGGGAGTCACCCGCGGCCCCGGGATGAATCAACTTCTGCTGTAGGGGTACCCCTCCAAGTGCCACTGGGAACCCATCTGCTTCCCCTTGGCTTTCCTCAACGGCCTCTTTCTTGCTCTTTTCTATCGAATAAACCAACGAAGCTGTAATCCAGTGGTCGATATCATCTATAAATCGCACCTGTGACCTCCAAACAAGCTCTGTAATCAGGCATGGAAGTATCACGAAAGTGTTAGGCTGGGAATCCCTCAACTGTATCTCCATACTAGCCAATGTCCCGAAATCAATCGGGTATCTGGATATCAATACGGCTACAACAACCTGCCTGAGTGGGGAGAAGTCGCAACTGCACCACGCTCCACTAAAACTTACCCTCTATAGTCAACCACTGCTTCTTTATCCAATTCTTCAAATTAGTACACTCGGCTCTCTTGGTCGGGCGACCCACCACTATAGATACCCAATCCCTGACGGACTATTCCTTGCACCTCCGTAACTTATCTTCAAGCTCAATCGTCTGCCTCGGGGCGGTGTAGTTATCACCGAAATATACTCTGTTGATAGCCTGGGCAGATATATAAACACTCACCCCTCTAATCTCAGCCTCACTCCACGGTGGTAGCTCCTTCAACTTCTGGCGCCTCTTTCTGACTTTCTTGATCAATGTCCCATATGCGGCATATACCTCACGAACCAAAACAAGGCAATAATCCCCAAGCGGCTCCTCTATGAACTCTAACTGATAGTGACGAATAAGCTCTCTAGCTCAGGGTAAGATCAAGAGCTCCTCAAAACTGATCCGCTGCCCTTAATTTATGGGTCGTTTCTCATGTTGGGTGTCGTCAGCTTTTAACTCAATGTCGTACTCATATAGCTCTCTGGCACCCTCTACAGTAAAACGATCCAAGCGATCATAAACCCTCTTCCTTCTAAGTTCCCAAGCCCTAGCTGCCTCAGCATCAGTATCAGTATCAGCCTCATCATCACCAAGCTATGAGCTCTGACGGGTCTGGGATCTAGAATGTGCCTGAGAGGACTGTGCTCGTGCGGCAGGTGAGGCATCTCCAGATGCAGCCTCTGATCCCTCCTCCTCGGATCTATCACCGGACCCAGATGTAGATGATTCCTTCTCGTCAAACTTGGATGAATTGGGAGATGTAGGAGCCGATACTCTGACCTGCATGTTCCACGGGGGAGGAGCAGCCCTGGTTTTCTTCACAGGCATAACCTCGGGCTCACCATCCGACCCCTCATCTCTAAGTGTGGGTTGGCCACTGGGCCTCCTTCAACCCGTTGCACTTTGTGTTTGCTTCGACCCACCTCCTCGGGTGGTTGTCAACTTGGGTGGCGCCAGACCTGTAACCAGTAAAAACCACAATCTAGTCAATTCGTACAAGTGAAATTTAAACATTTAGTTTCAAAAATAAATTTTTGCTTCAGTTCTCTGATGTCTCATTCTACAGACTGTCGATGTGCTTTTACGAGCCGTCGAACCTGTCGATGGTACCGTCGACATTTTTACGGCCCTGCAGCAACAACCAATAGTCAACAGACCTAAAACATTTGTTTCGGCTTTGCATTTTCCATTTCAATCAATCAGAGAATCAAGTTTTCATTATTAGGCACATTTGTGGTTTTGGGGTTTTCAGGTTACTCAGACTTCACCCTAATTTTTGACTTTAGGAAATTATCCGGGTTTTGTTTGGTGGGCATAACGATATTAAACCAAGGTTTTTAATCGAAATACCCTCCGACCCGTTGGAGTTACTCAGACTTCACTCCTTAAACGTCAAGTTTCAACATAGAATTGGATTTTCCTTTTCAGATCATTGGCAGGCATAATGAACCAACAAGTTGATCACAATTCTCGCCGACTCAATGGGGGCACGATGTGTCGTCCCCACGAGTCCATTTAACAGTAATCATACCAAATTCCCTTCCCCCATCCACAATTTCACACTTTTGCCAAGTCAAATATAGATTTCATTAAACAAATACAAACCCTAAGTTATGATTTCTACCCTTAGTATTCAACATCACATATCACCCCATTCTAGTTAACAACACACCCAACTCATTTCGATACCATAAAATAGAGCCTAGGTCCCAAAATCCAATTCTACAATTAATTTTGGAACCTTAGGCATCTCTTTTAGCACGAACAAATACCAACAGTAAAACCAAGTAAAGGCCGAAATTCATGCACATACCTGATATAGAAAGAGACTTTGAAGAAAACTTGACTCAAAATTTAGGAAAACACAGAGAAAGACCGAGCACTTAGGACAGTCCCAATAAAAAGTCAGTGGGTATTGTTGTTTTAGGGTTTCTCAGTGTAGTGGGTGCTGATTTAATGGAGAAATTTATGGGAGTTATGGAGGGAAGTTAGGAATTTGAAGTTGGAGGAATATGGCAGTTGTTCGTATATAGAAAACCTTGCTCGTTACTTTGTCTTAAAGAAAACCATTGTTCCCCCCCCCCCCCCCCCCCTTTTTTCGAAGTTTATGGACGAGTCGTCGAAATGTCGACGGCTCGTCAAAGCATAAAGATGACACGAAAATTAAAGAAAAGAGCTTACCTGTTGACGAGAAATTCGACGGCGTCGTCGAACATGTCGACGGTCCGTCGACATGCTTGTCCATTTACTTACCTACAGATGAGCAAATTCTAATACTCAGAAGTTCAGTTCTGCATACCGTCATTGTACATCGACGGTCAGTCGACATGTTGACGGACCGTCTTTGTGATCTGGTGTACTTTTGCTGGTTTTTTCGAGTTTCAGTTCCTGCACTCTCGACACCTGTAAAAATAAAAATCTAAAACCTACAAAAACAAAATTACAGAATTTTAAACTTTAGTTGCCTCCTAAGAAGCGCTTAATTTAACGTCGCAGCACGACGGTGTTATCAGTTTACTCTTGGTCGGGACTCGCCGCTTCAGCATTCGTCCCAAGGTACTTTAACCGATATCGGTCCACAACTCTATCTCCGTCAATCGTACTATGGTAGTGCTTCACCCTCTACTCGTTCACCTTAAATGTTCGAGTTCCATCTTCGGACTTCAATTCAATAGCTCCATGGGGTGACACACTTACCATTTCAAAGGGACCTGACCACCGTGATTTCAATTTGCTCGGAAGCAGCTTCAATCTAGAATTAAATAGCAAGACGGGGTCACCCTTGTAGAATTCCCGCTTCAGGATTTTCTTGTCATGATACTGCTTCATTCTTTCTTTGTGTAGCGCTGCACTTTCATATGCCTAATAGCGGAACTCATCCATCTCATTAAGCTGAAACAACCTGAGTTTGGTCGCTTCTTCCCAATTCATGTTCAGCTTCTTCAAGGCCCACATAGCCTTATGTTCAAGTTTAACTAGCAGGTGACATGACTTTCCGAAAACTAGCTTGAAGGGTGAAGTCCCAATCGGAGTCTTGAAGGCAGTTCGATAAGCCCATAGAGCATCATCGAGCTTGCGGGCCCAATCAATTTTGTTTGCATTCACCATCTTTGCTAAAATACTCTTTATCTCCCGATTAGAGACTTCAACTTGTCCATTTGTCTGAGGATGATACGGGTTGCCACCCTATGCTTGACTCCATACTTCTCCATTAATCCCGCAAAGGCTTTACTGCAAAAGTGAGAACCACCATCACTGATTATTGCCCTTGGGCTACCAAAACGAGTAAATATGTTCTTTTTCAAGAATCCCATGACACTCTTGGCTTCATTATTAGGTAAAGCCACCGCTTCTACCCATTTGGAGACATAATCAATAGCTACCAAGATGTATTTCATGCCACAAAAGCTTACAAAGGGACCCATAAAATCAATTCCCCAAACATCGAACACTTCAACTTCCATTACAAAGTTCACATGCATCTCTTGCCTCCTACCAATATTCCCTTGCCTTTGGCATTGATCACAAGAATGCACCATCAGATTGACATCATGAAAAAGAGTGGGCCAATAATAACCACATTCGAGAACCTTAGCAGCAGTCCTCGTACCACTATGATGTCCCCCAACCGGAGAGTCGTGGAAAGCCTTCAAAATTTTCAATACCTCACTGTCTGGGACACAATGCCGAATAATGTTATCAGCGCAAGTTCTGAATAAGTATGGTTCATCCCAATAGTACTGACGAACATCCCGCAACAACTTCTTTTTCTGATACGATTTTATCTCGTCGGGAATGACACCAGTCACCAAATAGTTAGCAAAATTAGCAAACCAAGGTGCCACCTGCATAGACACCGCCAAAACTTGCTCATCTGGAAACGCATCATCAATGTCAAGTTCTTCTGCTGGCACCCCAGTTTCTTCAAGTCTAGATAGATGATCTGCGACCTGATTTTCAGACCCCTTTCGATCATTTACTTCGAAATGAAACTCTTGTAACAAAAGGACCCAACGAATCAATCGCGGCTTAGCTTCCTTCTTTGCCATCAAATATCTCAATGCAGCATGGTCGGTGTACACCACAACCTTGGACCCCAGCAAATAGGACCCAAACTTCTCAAAAGCATATACAATTGCAAGCAGTTCTTGCTCGATCACCGTGTAGTTCATCTGCGCCGCATTGAGTGTCCTACTACCATAGTAGATCGGGTGCATAATTTTATTGTGCCTCTGGCCAAGCACAACACCTATCGCAAAGCCACTCGCATCACACATCAGCTCAAAAGGTAAGGACCAAGCCGGAGTAACAATCACAGGAGCAGTAGTGAGACGCTCCTTTAATTCATCAATTGCCTTTCAGCACTTGTCATCGAACACAAATTTAGCCTTTTTTTCAAGAAGCTTGCATATCGGGTTAGCAATCTTGGAGAAATCCTTGATGAAGTGCTTGTAGAATCCATCATGCCCTAAGAAACTTCAGACACCTTTGACTGAGATGGGTGGAGAAAGTTTCGCAATCACATCTATCTTTTCTTGATCGACCTCAATTCCCTTTTCAGAGATTTTGTGACCGAGGACGATCCCTTCCTTTACTATAAATTGGCACTTTTCCCAATTTAGCACGAGATTCGTCTTCTCGCATCTTTTCAACACTTGACCCAGATGGTTAAGACAATCATAAATCGAATCACCAACAACAGAGAAATTATCCATAAATACCTCCAAGAAGTCCTCTACCATGTCAGAAAACATCGGTATCATGCACCTCTCAAAAGTGGTTGGTGCATTACACAACCCAAAGGGCATTCGGCTAAACGCAAACATCCCATATGGACAAGTAAAAGTCATATTCTCTTGATCTTCCAAGGAAATGTTGATTTGATTATAGCCCGAGTATCCATCTAGGAAGCAATAGTATGACCTCCCAGCCAGCCTATCCAGCATCTGATCGATGAAAGGCATGGGAAAATGGTCTTTACATGTGGTAGTATTTAGCTTCCTATAATCCATGCAAACACGCCACCAAGTAATTGTACGAGTGGGAATTAGCTCATTCTTTGCATTAGGCACCACAGTGATACCTCCTTTTTTGGTACATATTGAACAAGACATACCTACTTGTTGTTTGCAATCGGATATACTACCCCTGCATCTAACCACTTTATGATCTCTTTTTTCACGACTTCTTGCATGTTCTGATTCAATCTCCGCTGATGCTTAACACTCGGCTTGCTGTCTTCTTCTAGCTGAATTTTATGCTCACAAATACAAGAAGGAATACCCTGAATATCTGCTATGGTCCAACCAATAGCACGTCTGTACTAGCGTAAAATCTCCACTAGACGCTCAATTTGTTCCTCATTCAATAATGCTAAAATAATTACTGGCAGTGTCTTGTTCGGACCAAGGAACTCATACCTCATATATGATGGGAGCTACTTGAGCTCAACCTTTGAAGGCTCGACAATAGAAGGCTTAGCTGGTGGAGTAGTTCTATTTGCAAGATCAAGATCAAGCTTTCTTGGGTAATAAGTGTAGGAACCTCGACCCTCAATCGCGTTTATAGTTTCCATGTAGCCCTCCATATCACAAGCATCAGAACAGCAGTGAGAGCTTCTCCCAGACTTTCTTCTTGCATTTTATGTTCAACAGCATGATCAATCCCATCAAACGAATCAACAACAGAGATACTCTCATAAGCGCTTGGCAATTTCATCCCCTTGGTTGCTTGGAAAGTCATTTCTTCATTAGTCACTCGGAATTTAATTTCATTCTTCTCAGAGTCCATAAGCGCTCTTCCCATAGCAAGGAACGGTCTTCCCAAGATGATGGGAATATCTCTATCCACCGCGCAATCAAAAATTACGAAATCAGCAGGCAACATGAACTTACCCACTTGCACTAACGCATCATCTATAACCCCAACAGGCTTCTTGATAGATCTATCAGCCATCTGTAATTGCATAGAGGTCGGTTTAGGAGTCCCCAATCCAGATTGTTTGAAAATAGCAAGGGGCTTCAAGTTGATACTCGCCCCATTATCACACAGAGCACGGGCGAATGCATGAAGCCCAATATTGCACGGAATGGCGAATGCCCCTGGGTCTCCCTTCTTATGAACTCTGGTGGATGCAATAATTGAACTCACACGATAAGTTAAATTCACTGTCTCATGTTGAACAGACCTTTTCTTTGTAAGTAGGTCTGTCACAAACTTAGCAAATCTTGGCATGTCTTTGACAGCATCTAAGAATGGAAAATTCACTGTTAACTGCTTCAACAGATCATAGAACTTCTGACACTTAGCATCATCATTCTTCTTTGCCAACCTCTAAGGAAAGGGAAGCTTTGTTTTGTACATCTGAGTCAAAGGGCGAAGAGCCCCTTTTATCGTGTGTTTCCCTGTATCAGCAGCAACTTCTGGAATATCAGTAAATTTTTCTTTACCACGGACTTCCTCATCAATAATAGGCACATCAGAATGCACTTCTTCATCCTCAATAATAGGTTCTAGATCAACCACATTCTTGTCAGCACCTTGAATTATTTTACCACTCCTTGTGCTAATATCAAAAGTACGTTCCAATCCCCCACCATTCTTCGGGTTTGTAATAGTATCACTAGGAAGCCCTCCTTTTCTAGCAGGATGTTGTTCTCTAGAAAGATCATGCATCTGCTGTTCAAGATTCTGAATAGCTACTGAATGAGAGACCACCGTCTCTGAGAGCCCAAATAATGTCTTTTCAGTGTTCGTCTAACATGCTAACACTTTCTCAAGTATTGACTCCAACCTTGAACTACCTTGATCGTTAGATTTCCCTTTTGGTGGAATGTAAGGGTTGGAAATTTTGTTCCCAAAATTACCGTTGTTGTTGTTGTTGTATCTCCCTTGGTTCGGTCCACCATAGTTGTTGTTTTAGTTCCCTTGGTTGTTGTTATAGTTCCCTTGATTGTATGACCCCTACCCTTGTTGGGGTCGCCAGTATCGCTGAGTTAGCCCGGGAATATCCCCCTTCGCTATGTAATCTGTAGACTGAACATTTTCAACTTACGGAGGCGGGACCTCTTGATATGGGCCCTCATGAACTTGGTACATTCCAGGCGGCATTCCTGAGATATCTTCACAAACATTTACTTTCTTTGCTTCTTTCTCATCAAGCTTCTTTGGCAGTAAAGAGAGACTAGTGGCCAATTATGCCAATGTCTGCTGCGTTTCCTGGCTATCTTTCACAATGTTTTGAATCAACGGTGTTCCAAGTGATAGTCCATCAGAATTACTTTAATGCCATGCTTGGCTGTGGGTAATCAATCGGTTAAGTGTATCAGTAATAGTAGCATAGGACTTATTCATGAAACACCCGCTGGCAACATTATTAGCTATTGCTTGGGTCATAGGATCCAAACCTCTGTAAAACTTCTCCATCAAAATCTGTTCTGGAAAACCATGGTTTGGACTATCAAAATATTCCTTGTACCTCTCCCAAGCTTCAAAAAGTTGTTCCCCATTACGTTGTTTGAATTCGTAAATCTCATGACGAATTTCAGCCCTTTTACTCGGGGGGTACCACTTGCTGAGAAAAACTCTGACTATCTCTTCCCATGTAGCAATAGAGTTCCGGGGCAGCTTTGTGAACCATTTTCTTGCTTCTTCGGCTAACGAATATTTGAAGAGTTTTAGCCGGATTGCTTCTTGAGTCACTCCCCGTTGGATATGCTGAGAGTACACATCCAGAAAGTTTGTTATATGTTGGTGAGGGTCATCATCGACAGCATTCCAAAAATATCCCTCTTGTTTAAGCATATGATAGAGGGAATTGTCAAACTTGATAGTAGTAGCAGTCACACTCGGATGAATGATTGCAGATGCAAATCTTCATCTGTTTCTAGTTCATCAGCAAAAACATTCGCGACTGGAAGTTCGTTGTTGGCCATGATCACCTGGTTTACAAGGTAGCAAACAAGGTGTGTTGGAATATGACAAAGACTTTAAGAAGAGTAAACACAATTTAGTAATTTCAAAACCGTATTCCCCGGCAACGGCACCAAACTTTGATACGCTCAAATTACACCTATTAATGGTATAACGCGGACATTGTCAAATATAGTAACCCAACTAGGTTGGGGTCGAATCCCACAGAGAATATTGTGTGAAAAGTTTACTAAACAAGTATTATACTAATCTTGCGGTCCTGGTGTATTCCAGAAACGCGTTTTATAGTTGACTTGGTTTGTGGAATAATTTAAAGTGATTGGAAATTTAAGGTTATAAATATATGGGTAAAAGAACCAAGGTTGTGTCCCCGTCAGATAAAGTGTATGATCATGGGTCTCGATCTTGATATACTTCTAAAGGACCGTTTGTATGGATGCACTTAACCTCTATGTGAATCTAAACTATTTCCCAATTAGAAAAGATTATTTCTTTCTATGCTTTTTCCAAAGATAAGGAAGTATGCATGAAGAACGGTTAATTATGCCAAGTAAATTCCTCTTATTCCTAAGTGAATTTATTAAACAAGGTTTAAAGCCCTGAGTTATTGTTATTTGTTCTTACCTAACCCTAGCTATTTTCCCAAATAAACTAAAGTTTATAGCGTGAGCTAATGTTTGCAACCACTAACTATATGATGAATACGAAGAACAAATAAACCCTAACAATCCATTATGCATATATCATTCACGATCCCCAATCACAAACACCCATCCTTGGGTTCACAACCTTAGTAAAGGTGTTTAGCTACTCATGGCAACAAGAAAACAATAAAAGATTGAAGATTGCATAATTGAATTACTGTATTGAACTTACGAATAAAACTTGAAAGTAATGAATGTAATTGTCTGGAAGTCATCAAAAGCAAGAATAACTCAAAAGTAATTACTACAAGGCTAAAACTCCAGATGTCTGAAAAATAAAACCTAAACAGGTATTTATACAAGTTAAAACTCGGAATAATTAATCCCAGTCCTGTTCTATCTCGGCTAGCACTTTGATGGGTCGTCTTTGCACTTCGACGGTCGTCGACATGCTCGACGACCAACTCGATGATCTGAGTATACTTTTATCACCCTGCAGGAATTCCACCGTCGAAGCACTTCGACGGACCGTCGATCATGTCGACGGTGCAAGTCGACGATCTGAGTATGCTTTGATGTTTTTGTTACTGCGCAGGAAATTTTTGACGAGGCGATTTGATGGGACGTCGAGCATGTTGATGGTCTGTCCTTATGCTTATCAAACCAGATTGCCTATTTTCCTCATTTTTTCGCTTTCCGGGCATTCTAACTTCAAAACACCTGCACAACACATAAAACACATCAAACTACCCCGAACTTGCTCGAAAACAAGTAAAACATAGAGTTAAATAGCATTAGATGTGCCAAAATCCCGTCACATAAAACACTAACATCAACAACATCATCATCAATACAAAAATATTCCATAAAACATTCCACACGATTTTTATCCGATTTCTCACCCAAGAAATTCATTGTACAATCATTTAGTAGTTCTATTTCCGTAAATAAACCTAAATCAATGCCATTAAGGAGAGATTCATACCTTGTTCCAACTAGAACCGCAATAGGTTCAATATTCATGTTGATTTCACCAAGATTCACTGCAATACGATACTATAATCACAACTATACGCTATCCAAATCTGAATTTCGAGATTTCACTTGATTTGCACCAAACTCCTGTGTGCGGAAGTTCGGAGAAGGTTCCAGAGGTTTTGGGATATTTTTGGGGGTGGTTTGGATGAAAATAAAGGGTAAACCCCTTTTTATATTGTTTTAGAGTGGGTTTGTACCAACCTAAAATTTTCTCAGCGCGTTCGCGCCACCTTGGGGCACGTTCGCGCTGAGTTTCCCCTTACTCCTCTGCATGTTCGCGCCACCTCCGGGTGGGTTTCGCACAGAGTTAATCTCTGCTCTGGCAGTCCGTCTTAAAATGTTGATAATGTTTTATTCCGATGTCGGATCGATGTGTGGTTTGCTGCGTTGGATACTTGACTTCCTAAACTTCAATTTAGGCTTTTGTTTCACTTCAAAACTCGTGATATACTTAGAGATATTCCTTTCTCAAGTTAGACAAAAATTATCATACGACACCTTGCCCATCTTTTCTCCGAAGTTCCAAAAACTTACTTTCCTTAATTCGCTTGTTCTCTAATCCTTCCACGACCTATTACATGAACTTAAACCATCATGACCATATGATAGGTGCATATAACCTCATGCATCCTAGAAAATAACTCCAATTCTTACAATTGAACCATTAGCATCTAACAAAATTCAATGAACAAAACTACTAGGTGTAAGAGCACCAGAGCTGGAGGTTATGAGAATGTCACACCCCAAAACCCACCCTAGACATGACCGGTATCCGACGTCATGAACAATATTGGAAGAACCTAAAAGATGCAATAACAGCACTTGAACCAGCCAGGTTCAGTATTCACCTCCCGCGGTTCATAAAATAATTACAATCAAATCATGATATAAGATTTAAATCAACGGAAGTCTTTAATGTTATAAAACTTAATCAAAACGTAACAAGTGCCCAAAGAGTTACGCAACAACTTTTTAACTACCAACAGGATGAATGTAAACTATAGAGCTTCTAAGAATAAAGAATGATCGTCTAATCATCGGGAAGCATCCCGAAAAATTAATATAGATAAATGGAATGAATAAATAGAGGATGACCCATGAATGAGCATGTGGGCTCACCAAATCAACAACAACAACAAGTTCTCCTAGCACTTTAGTTTCCACGAACCTGCTCTTCTTCGTTACCTAACATACCATAAAAAACAACAATCGCATGTCCGAGTACTTCGTACTCAATGAGTGCCTCGGAGACAATATGGCATATAAAAATTAGATATAATAACAAGTAATGAAATCAGTTCTGGAAACCATGTGAAATCATTATTAAGCAGTTACTCAACTTGGCTCAATAAGCTTGTCAAAACGAAATAAAACCCCTTTTTATCAAGTTTACAACTTTCGCTTATGTCTTTTCAATTTGCCAGATTATCATCATTATACTTTCATAAAGAGATAAAGATATCACACATGCCAATACAGGCCCAAGAATGAATCACATCGAAGGGATTACCTTTGAGGTTCCCTAAACATAACTGTGCACCGCACCGAAATATTAGACTCTCGGTGGCTATCCTTCCTCCCGAACAGCTAGGCATAAACCGCACCCGAGTAGCGAACCTGAAGTGGTCACTCTTCCTCCTGAATGGATAGGCATTACCACACTAGGATACATAGTGACTACCCTTCCTACCGAGTAGCTAGGCCAAGCACAACGACAAAGTCCATACCATAGAAGCTAGATTACAATTCAGCTTAAGGTAGTCACATCATTAATTAGCATTTAAGTTCATCATGTCATTACAAAGATACATCATTTCATTGATAATCTTGAAAATAGTTCCACTTCCTTAAACAAGGTCAAATTGTCATAGTTCATAATAAAACATCATTACCAACCCTTAGCCATTATTAATGGTCATCTCTTATAGAGGAAAACGATTTGAATTACGTATACGAGTATAGAGCATAATACAATCAAGTTTTAATGTGGGCTTGTCCCCTCACGCACACCAACCATAATCAATGCATGAAATAGGGTTTCGATGTATGAAAAATTCACCTTTTATTCAATAAAGAACTTTTGAAAAGGAGGCACACTTCCAAAATAGGGTTATCAAACGAGACATGCCTTAATTAAGCCTTACGTAATTCAACAATTCACTTTTACGATGAAGAACACCCAAAACCCTAGCTTGAGTCACTTTGAGAAAGATTACCTTGCAACCCTAGGTTTTTCATTCAAGAATCATGTGAAGAATCATGGGTTTAATTCTAGGATTGATAAATAATGTTAAAGATGTTCTTACCTTAATGTTTGAAGACTTGGAGGAAAGATTTTCGTCCTTAGGGTTTAAGAGAATATGAATAAATGATAAAATTAACTGAACACACTATATATACACACGGCTGGAGGCGGTTGAAATACGCCCAGAAATATTGGCCGTATTTTGTGGCCATATTTTACATTAACAAAAACAGTGGATCCCATAGGAAGGTGGGTGAAATACTCCTAAGAATACGGGACGTATTCTTCGACCATATTTTACGTTAACAAGAACAGTGGAGTCCCGCTTCTCCAAGACGCTTTCACACTTAACTCGGATTTACAGAGTGTTACACTATCCCCCCCTCAAGATCATTCGTCCTCGAATGAGAATCGTAGCCTACCAAGGATTCACTAAACTACAAGTTGTTTCAAACAAACGCAAACGATTCGCGTAAGAATAGCTAGAAACTTTAACTCATACCTGCAATAGGGAAAAAGTGAGGATATTTTATCTTCATGTCCTCCCCTGCTTCCCAAGTTGCTTCTTCGGTATCATGGTTTTGCCACGGGACTTTAACTGAAGCTACATCTTTTGTTCTCAACTTTCTAACTTGTCGATCTAGAATTCGAACTGGTTCTTCTTCATAAGATAGCCCTTCATTAATTTCAATCTCTTCATGGTTCGACATATGGGAAGGATCAGTTTTCAATAGTCTCAACATTGAAATGTGAAACACAGGATGCACCATGGCCATATCAAATGGCAACTTCAATTCTTAAGCCACCGTCCCAATTTTCTTATCAATCTCATAAGGGCTAATGAAACGAGGACTAAGCTTGCCCTTTTTACCAAACCGCATTACTCTCTTCATCGGCGACACTTTCAAGAATACCTTGTCACCAACAGAAAACTTTAGCTCACGTCGCCTCATGTCCGTATAAGACTTCTGTCTACTCTGAGCTGTCTTGAGTCGTTGTACAATAAGATTAACTTTCTCGATTGCTTTATGAACTGACTTAGGACCCAACAATTCTACTTTAGTCGGTTCGAAATACTCGCTTGATAAATGTTGTTGTACGCGAATTCCACCAGAGGTAAATGTTCATCCTAATTTTCTCTGAAATATATAACACAGGCTCACAACATATCTTCCAAAGTGTGAATAGTTCTCTCTGCCTGCCCAGCAGTTTGAGGATGAAAGGCAGTGCTCAATTTCATCCTAGTTCCTAAACCTTTCTGAAAGGATTTCCAAAAATGAGCAGTGAATTGCGTACCTCTATCGGATATGATGGATGTCAGCATCCCATGCAATCTAACTATCTCCTTAAGATATAACTTGGCGTACTCCGTCGCGATGTATGACGTCTTCATAGGGAGAAAATGGGCAGACTTTGTGAGTCTATCCACGATCACCCTAATCGAATCAAACTTGGCCTTTGTGCGGGGTAGACCCACAACGAAATCCATATTGATCACCTCCCACTTCCACTGCGGAATCTCGATATTTTGAGCCAAGCCTCCAGACCTTTGATGTTCAGCCTTAACTTGTTGAAAATTCAAACACTTAGCCACCAAGTTAGAAATATCAACCTTCATGCTTTTCCACCAATAGTGTTGTTTCAAATCCATATACATCATGGTGGACCCCAGATGTAGAATATTTAGAACTATGTGTCTCCACCATCAATTCTTGTCGAAGTCTGTCAACATCAGGAACACATAACCGCCCTTGAAATCATAGGACACTATCCCCTGTCCCAACAGTGAATGAAGTGTACTCACCCCTTTCCACTCCATCCCGCAGTTTCATCAAAATTTCGTCATCATACTACTCGGACTTGATCCTTTCCACAATGTCAGACCGTGCTGGCGTGATTCCCACTAACTCATCATCTTCGGTTTCATCAAGTCTAACACCAAGACTAGCAAGTCTTCAAATTTCCCTTCCCATAGGCATGTCATGTGCATGCAGATATGCAAACGGGCCTATAGACTTTCTACTCAGAGCATCAGCAACCATATTCGCCTTACCCGGATGATACAAGTTATTCAAGTCGTAATCCTTCAACAACTCCAACCATCTCCTTTTTCTAAGATTCAACTCTCATTGCTTGAAAATATATTGTAGACTCTAGTGATCAATGAAAGCATCGCAATGCTCACCATAGAAGTAGTGATGCCAAATCTTCAAAGCAAATACCACAGCAGCCAACTCCAAGTCATGAGTCGGGTAATTCTTCTCATGCTTTATCAACTGTCGCGATGCATAAGCAATCACCTTACCATTCTGCATCACCACATACCCACTGGACCCAGAGGGTAAAGTCAGAATAGGAGCCGAAGTCAACCTTTCCTTAAGCTCCTGGAAACTCTTTTCACAAGCTTCAGACCACTGAAACTTAGCAGCCTTTTGCGTCAACTTACTCAATGGCGAGGCTATTGATGAAAAGCCTTCCACAAACCTTTTGTAATAATTAGCCAAACCGAAGAAACTATAAATATCAGTCACACTCGTGAGTCTAGGCCAATCCTTCACTGCCGAAATTTTCTGAGGGTCAACCTTAATACCGTCACCAGACACCACATGGCCTAAGAAAGCCACAGAAGTAAAACAGAATTCACACTTAGAGTATTTTACATAAAGCTCGTTCTCCTCAAGTGTTGTCAAGGTTATTCTCAGATAATTTGCATGATCGAACGATCGAGATAAGGTTTAAACACATGATTCATTAAGTCCATAAATGCAGCTGGCGCATTAGTCAACCCAAAGCACATGACTAGAAACTCGAAGTGCCCATAACGAGTACGAAACGCAGTTTTCAGAATATCCTGCACCTTTATTTTCAATTGGTGATACCTAGACCTTAAGTCAATCTTCGAGAAGAACTTAGCACCCTGAAGTTGTTCAAATAGATCATCTATCCTAGGCAAAGGATATTTATTCTTAATGGTCACCTTATTAAGCTGACACTAGTCAACACACATCCTAAAGGAACCATCTGTCTTCCTAACAAACAAGACTGGAGCACCCCAAGGTAAGGAACTTCGTTGGATGAAACCTTTATCCAACAAGTCCTTTAATTGGTATTTTAATTCCCTTAGCTCCGCTGGAGTCATACGGTATGGAGGAATGGAAATTGGTTACGTGTCGGGAATAACATCAATCCCAAAATCAATGACTCTATCAGGAGGAATACTAGGAAGACCTTCGGGAAACACTTTGGGATAATCACTAACTATGGGAACAAATCAAAATTCAGGTACTACGGCTTTTGTAGTATTAACCGCAACCAAATTGTAGATACACCCCTTAGTAATGAATTTACGAGCCTTAAGATAGGAAATAAACCTACCCTGGGGCTTAGCAATTTCACCCTCCCAAACAATAATAGGTTCATCAGGAAAGGCAAAACGAACTAACTTATGGCGACAATCCACATTAGCATAACAGGCGGACAACCAATCCATCCCCATAATGACATCAAAATCCACCATCTCAAGTTCATATAAATCAGCCATAGTTCCACGACCCTTAATCACAACAACAAAATTTCTATAGACTCTAGAAGCAATAATAGGAATACCGGAAGGTGTATCGACAGCAAAGGGTTCCAACAGCAGTTCAGGTTCCATACCAAAATCGAGAGAAAAATATGGGTCACATAAGATATGTTTGAACCCGAATCGATCAAGGAATACACAGCAAAGGAGCAAATAGTAGGAATACCTGTAACCACAGCGTCAGAGGCTTCAGCTGCCTCCCTATGAGTCAACCCATAAAGTAGAGTTGTTCCTCCATTAGAAGTGTTAGCAACTTCCTTTCCTTTACTTTTACCACGAGCATTCTGAGGTTTCAGCTGCCTCCCTATGAGTCAACCCATAAAGTAGAGATATTCCTCCATTAGAAGTGTTAGCAACTTCTTTTCCTTTACCGTTACCACGAGCATTCTGATTATTAGCAGCATTGCTAGCAGGCAAATTCCTAACAGAAGTAGAAACATGCGAATCATTCCTCTGATTGGGCATAATAGCCATCTCACGCAGTCATTTCCGACACTCTCTCTTCATGTGGCCTCTAATCCCACAGTGGTGACAAATACGATCCTCCCACACAGCTAGTCGATTACTACCCTGAGAAAATCTTCTTTGATTATTATTAGTTCACTACCCTTCTCTACCAGAAGGTACACTGGCGTTAGAATAAGTACCAGACTAAGTAAATGCTGAGTACCCTTTCCTTTATCCTCCATTAACATTACCACTAAAACCACCCATAGATCGGCCCTTCTTATTTCGATCTCTCTCCACTCTCTCCTTATTTTTCCAGTTCTCTTGTTGCTCAGCAAACCCAACTAATGATGAGAAACTGCAAGTAGGAGACATAGCAGCAGCAACACATGCAAACTTAATTCGTGGGACAAGCCCACGTACAAAACGAGTCAACTTATGCTTCTCAGTCGGAATCATGTACAGTGCATATTTTGACAGACGGGTGAACACCAAGTTGTATTCACGAACACATTTTGTTCCTTTCATAAGTTTCTCGAACTTGGTAGCCACAACAAACCTCTATTCATCAGACAAAAAACTCTTCATGAACGCCTCCTCAAATTAGCCCAAGTAGGAGGTACAACATTATTACAACTTTCAGACTCCCACACCTCAACCAAGCATGAGCAACGTCTATCAACTGATATGATACAAACCTTACAGCTTCAGAACCCTGGGCATTCATTGTCCTCGGTGCCATGAAAGTCTCGTCCATAAAGTGTTGGGGGTCATCCAACTCTCGTGAACTAAAGAATTCTGGTGACTTTAAATCCAGAAACTGCTTAAGCCTACCTCCACCATAAGGTTCCATACCTCCACGCTGATGCTAAGCTACAACTAATGCGGTTAGCATTTGGATCGCCGTCTATATTGACCCAATCTCAGGCGCACCAGCAGCAGGAACAGTAGGAGCTGGAAGTGCTTGAGGTGCGCCTAATTCCCACTGTTATTCCCATTACCAGTATTTGCTCCCACCAAATTTCGAGGTCATATGGCGCGTCCTGAGTTGCCAGTTCTGGATTGCGTTAGGGCTATTTCTGCAAGGCATAAATTAACGAGCGAATTAGAACGATCCTAAAAGGACTTCAAGCTCTACAACACAATCTTGAATCAAGAAGAATAAGAAACACCTATAAATGTCCTGGGAGTTTCTCGGTCATGCAGGTGATCAGGCTGCACAAGGAAAACTCCACTAGACACAGCTCTATACACACTGACAACAATCCTATGACGTATCTAAACCTAGGCTCTAATACCAAACATGTCACACCCCAAAACCCACCCTAGACGTGACCGACATCTAACGTTATGAACATTATCGGAAGTTCCCAAAAGATGCAATAACAACACTTGAACCCACCAGGTTCAATATTCACCTCCAACAGTTTATAAAATAAATACAATCAAATCATGATATATGATTTAAATCAGCTGAAGTCTTTAATGTTATAAAACTTAATTAAAACGTAAAAAGTGTCCAAAGACTTACGCAACAACTCTTCAACTACCCACATGATGAATATAAACTATGGAGCTTCTAAGAATAAAGAATGACCTTCTAATCATCAGGACACAACCCGGAAAACTAATAAAGATAAATGGAATAAATAAATAAAGGATGACCCACAAATTAGCATGTGGGCTCACCAAATCAATAGCAATAACAGGTTCTCCTAGCGCTTTAGTCTTCACGAACCTGCTCTTCTTCGTTACCTAACATACCATAAAAAACAACAATCGTATATCCAAGTACTTCGTACTCAGTGAGTGCCTCGGGGACAATATGACACATAAAAATTAGATATAATAATAAGTAAAGAAATCAATTCGAGAAACCATGTGAAATGATTATTAAGCAGTTACTCAACTTGGTTCAATAAGCTTGTCAAAACGAAATAAAACCCCTTTTTATCAAGTTTACAACTTTCGATTATGTCTTTTCAATTTGCCAGATTATCATCAGTAATACTTTCATAAAGAGATAAAGATATCACACATGCCAATACATGCCCAAGAATGAATCACATCGAAGGGATGACCTTTGAGGTTCCCTCAACATAACTGTGATCCACAGTGACTACCCTTCCTCCCGAGTAGCTAGGCCAAACACAACAACAAATTTCATAGCATAGAAGCCAGATTACAATTCATCTTAAGGTAGTCACATCATCAATTAGCATTCGAAGTATGAAAAATTCACCTTTTTATTCAATAAAGAACTTTTGAAAAGGAGACACACTTCCAAAATAGGGTTTTCAAAAGAGACATGCCTTAATTAAGCCTTACGTAATTCAACAATTCACTTTTACGATGAAGAGCACCCAAAACCCTAGCTTGAGTAACTTCGGGAAAGATTACCTTGCAACCCTAGGTTTTTCATTCACGAATCATATTAAGAATCATGGGTTTAATGCTAGGATTGATTAATAATGTTAAAGATGTTCTTACCTTCATGTTTGAAGACTTAGTCCGTATATATTATAAATATTATATCCCCTTCACTCAACAAATCCCAAGTACCCAAGACCTGGTACAAGATATCAATTAAGCATTTAAATTGAATATATGATTATTTATGTGCTAAGTGTTTTTAACTGCCATCTATGTGCAATATCTTGACTATTTTTCCATTACCTAACGAACTAACTCTGTTTTCCTTTGAGTTATTCTTTTCTTATAGAAAGAGAGGTTGATTCGTGTTCACACTGGCATACTTCACAAGATCCAAAGCTGCAATAGCATCCTGATCCCAATATGATAAAAGCAAAGCAAAAATGACTGGTACTTCCGAGAATGAAACTACCTCTACGACATTGCTCTCAGAGAATTTCCTTTAGGCGAACTTCCTGAGTCGTCACCTACCGAAGATGTCATGAAAATGATATTTGAGAAAATCTCCCATCTGCAAGAGGAAGCGGCGTGAAACAATACTGTTAATGCTGCCTCAGAGGCCCCTGCTGAAGAAAGAAGGCCTTCGCCGTTCTTTCCATCTCTAAATTCGCCATTTCCCTACCCTGTCCATCGTGACCACTATACCATTTACCCCAATCGACCAGCACATTGGTGCCTCGCACCACACCCCACCACCACTTAACACCAACCAAATTCCCGGAACCACTCACTCTATCCCTCTTACCCAACACGAAAAGATAACTATCTCGGTATCACTATACAACCAAGCTCTCACTACCAACCGACAAAACTGCCCCTATTCCTCTAACTCGCCCTACTGTTTCCTTCCACACACCTGTCACCGCAAGCACCTTTTCACCCGATCAAGAAATCGATCACTATGAAGAGATGGAAAAAGAGTGGAAAGCCGAGCATGAAAAGTAAGAAGTAAGGCTTGAACGAAAGATGACCGCAATGTTGGAACGGTCCATAAGAAACACGCTCACTGGAGCAGGGTTGAGCTATGACGATTTGTGTATGCATCCAAATTTGGATTTACCTGAAGGCTTCAAGTTGCCACATTTTGAGCTATTTAATGGGATAGGTAATCCAAAAGCCCATCTATAGGCCTACTGCGACCAATTCGTAGGCGTGCGAGACAACCAAGCATTTATTATGAGGTTTTTCAGCCGAAGTTTGACCGGAGAAACCTTAAAATGGTCACGGCGCAAGACATACGCAGTTGAATTACATGGGAAGACATGGATGCGGATTTCATGGAAAGATTTAGCTTTAACATGGAAACAGTACCACATGGGTACTATTTGGAAAAAGTAAAAAACAAAACCCACCGAAAATTTCCGTGAGTATGCGAGTAGGTGGAGAACAGAGGCTGCCCGGGTACAACCCCCTATGGGCGACGAGGAACTTGTATCGATTTTCATCCGTTCATAGGAAACATATTTTTATGACAGAATGCTCTCAATGGCAGGAAGACCTTTCTCTGAATAGGTCAAAATGGGCGAGATCATAGAAGATGGTCTTAAAACAGGTCAAATCATAAGTATGATCAGAAAGTCTGCTGGTTCAAGCTCAACCGAGGTCATGTGCAAGAAGAAGAAAGACGTGGCTAGCATATCCCACACTCCTAGCCCAAAAGCCAAATGGAAGGAAGATTTCCCAATGGAAGCATATGCTTGGCCTCCCTCAAACACCTACCGTCCCACTCCTTACAATACGGTGCCCGTATATTACGCGCAGCCGACCTTTCAATCACCACCCCCAAATTACCATGCTCCACCAAATACCTTCAATTCACCTCCCCCGAACTACCATGCTCCACAGCCAAATTATCAAACTCCCCCACCTATTTACTGCACTCCATAAAATAACCAACCCAAGACCTACCAAAATTAACCATCACTAAATGCCTATAATGCACCACGTCAGAACTTCGAAAAAAAGCCAGCTCGGGTATTCACCCCACTAATGGAATCTCGGATTGATTTATTCAAAATATTAAGCGAAACTGGGATAATCCAAAGGCTTCCCCCAAAGGTCATCGACCCAAAGAATCGGTTTTACTGAGCTGACCAGACATTTGCCTACCATTCCAATAGCATAGGACACAATATTTAAGATTGCATTAATCTTAAGTACAAAATGCAGGACCTGATTGACCGGAAGCAGATTGTGCTCTAAACAGCCCCTCCAAATGTGAACACTAATCCCTTGCCAAACCATGGCAATAATGTGATTCACATGATTGAAAGGGAGGAACACCCACAATCCGTGATTCTATGAAAGAACTTCAGCATACAATAGCGTCATTATCTCTGCTAAAATGCTTGCAATTCAAAGTATTAATCTTTGCGCCAGTGATAGTGCATGCAGCTCAAGTGGCTCCACCACCGCCTCGCAAAGAGTTTGTGGTCCAAGTTGTTGCTGTACACGACATTACATGATCAGGGAGATGCTACACTCCCAAAGACCTGGCCTATGGGGCACCCCGAAGAGAGGGGACTCAGAAAATGACTATCACCGAAGGTGAAGTTGAAGATTTCTGGCGCCGAATGCAGCCGAAGGAATATTCCATTTTGGAGCACTTAAAGAAAACCCCATCCCAAATCTCAGTACTGGCATTGTTGCAAAGTTCAGCTCAACACCGACTGCTTTAATAAAGGTGTTAGAGGAAGCTCACGTCCCAGCGGGAACAAGCAATGAAAACCTGGCCGAAATGATCGCTCATGTTATGGAGGAACATTAAATTGCATTCACAGAGAAAGAGTTGCCCCAAGAAGGCATAAATTACAACAAAGTACTACACATCAATATTATGTGCCGCAACAAGGTGGTAACCCGAGCATTAATCGACAAAGGGGCGGGACTCAATATTTGTCCCGAGTCTACCCTAACTCTGTTGGGATATGACCTTGGAAAAGTACGTCAGAGCCATACCAACATAAGAGCGTTCAACGGAGGACGTTGTGATGCGACTGGGGCGGTTGATTTGGACATTCAAATAGGACCAGCTAAATTTACCACTGAATTCCACATGGCAGGAGCAGTGCCATCCTCGCTCCATCAATCTTTAAAATTTGTCTGGGAAGGAGAAGAAGTGGTGATCCACATCGAAGCTAGCATGCACAATTACCCAGATAACTTTGTACCCGTCATTGAAGCTGCACCTAAGGGAACGGACTTCTATGTCATAGAGTTAGTGGGAGCTGCACACAAAATAGATACTCGGGAAGTTCCTATGCCGGCAATTTAAAAGATGATTGCTTCTACTATGCTCCTAAATGGGTTTCAACCTAGCAAAGGTCTAGGAAAGAATCTGCACGGCATCACTGAGCCAATTCCCATTCTCCAAGATAATTTTCATTTCGGACTAGAATATGTCCCAGCTGAAAATAAGATACCTACCAAGAAGAGACAAGAGGTTGTGGATCTTTGCAAACCCATTCCAAACCTGTACCAGTCATTTCCCCATCGAATGTCTATGCCTGGAGATGCTGACATTGAAGAAGGGATAGGAATGCTATTCCATGAAGATGACTGCTCAGTCATCCTAGAAGAATATGCAGAACCGCCCACCATCAGAGATGCAGATCGGGGCGAGCAGCTGTCCAATTGGACCTCTACCCCGCTATTCGCTCTTCAGTAGAGAAAGCTGAATTTATTTTAAAAAATAGGGAGAATCGTTCAAGGCCCGATAGCTCACACTTTTATCACTTACATACCTCGTAATGTTTTCAAAAAATAGAAATGGCTTGATATGGATCTAAGCCAGGACCACAGTTCGTACTTCTGATTAATTCAAATCAATGAAAGCCTCAGTTTATCAAAACTATTTTATTTACTTTTTGCATGCATGTTTTACATTGATATATTTTACCTTGAATTTTTAGTAATAAATACGATAAAGCAACCCTAAATTTCATTGCATGTTACGAAATGAATGATTCGGGCAGCATCGAGGAAAAAGAGTACGAGGAATATGATGAGACCACAATGCTACCCGAGGGTCTCGTAGAAGAAGTAGAACAATTAGAGAATGAACAAACACCAAATATGGACGAAACAAAAGCCATAAATCTAGGTGATGAAGAAAATGTCAAAGAGACAAGAATAAGTGCACACCTAGAGACGCCTTTAAAAGAAGAATTGACAAATTTACTGAAGAAGTACGTGGATATCTTCGCATAGTCATATGCCGACATGCAAGGACTAAGTACCAGTGTAGGATCCCACATGTTACCCATCAATGAACAGAAAACCCGACAATTCAAACCGGATCTTGGTATCGGAATCAAATATGAGGTGGAAAAACAGATTAAATCAGGAGTGGTGGAAGTGACTTCATACCCCACATGGCTAGCCAACATAGTTCCAGTACCAAAAAAGGATGGCAAGATAAGAATCTGCGTGGATTACCGAGATCTTATCAAAGCTAGCGCAAAGGATAATTTTCCACTCCCGAACATTCACATAATCATATATAACTGTGCCAAACACGAGCTGTAATCATTTGTGCATTGTTTCGCCGGCTACCACCAGATCTTAATGGACAGAGAGTATGCCGAGAAAATAACCTTCATCACCCTATGGTGAGTGTATCATTATAGGGTAATGCCCTTCCGCCTTAAGAATGCCGGCACAACATACATGAGAGCGATGACTACAATTTTCCACGACATAGTCCATAGAGAAATTGAAGTCTATGTGGACGATGTCATTATCAAGTCAAAGGAAAGTTCGAAGCATACCACACATTTGAGGAAATTCTTCAATAAGCTCTGAAAGTTCAACTTGAAATTGAACCCAGCTAAATGTGCAATCGGAGTACTGATCGAAAAATTATTAGGGTTCATAGTCAGCCAAAGGGGCATAGAGCTAGACCCAACAAAGATCAAAGCAATCCAATAATTACCTCCTCCCAAAACTAAGAAAAAAGTCATGAGTTTCCTTGGAAGGTTGAATTACATTGGACGATTCATAGCTTAATCCACCATCATTGTGGAGCCTATCCTCAAGTTCTTGAAGAAAAACTCTCCTTCGAAATGGACAGAAGAGTGCCAAGAGGAGTTCGACACTATGAAGAGATACCTGTCCAATCCGCCAGTCTTGGTACCACCAAGGCCTGGGAGCCAACTACTGCTATACCTATCAGTTGCTGAAGATGCCTTCGGTTGCGTGTTAGGACAACATAATGAAGAAAGGAAAAAAGAACGTGCCATTTACTATCTGAACAAGAAATTCACGGCTTGTGAGGCAAGATACATACTAGGGGAGAAAACCTACTGTACTCTAACTTGGGTGGCTTAGAAATTGAGACATTATTTGTCCTCGTACACCACTCACCTTATATCCAAGATGGATCCATTATGATACATATTCTGCCAGCCTATGCCCACCGGGAAGTTGGCTAAATGGCAGATGTTGTTAAGTGAATTCGACATCGTGTACATAGCTCAGAAGGTCGTTAAAGGACAGGCTTTGGCTGACTTACTAGATGCAAGCCCGGTAAATGAAGAACTCAAACCACTTTGCACTCATTTCCCATACGAAGGGGTGTTGCCCATAGAAGATGGAGCAACAGAATCTTACACTGGCTGGAGACTATTCTTCGACGGAGCGGTGAATTACAAAGGTTCTGCAATCGGAGTGATTCTAATATCAGAAAATGGGCAACACTACCCCATGGCCGCAAAGCTGAAATTCCATTGTACCAAAAACATGGTTGAATACGAGGCCTGTGTTCTCGGTCTCCAAATGGCAATAGATATGAACATTGACGAATTACTGGTCATTTGAGATTCCGACCTACTGATTCATCAAGTGCAAGGTGAATGGGTCACCAAGAATGAAAAGATCTTGCCATATGTTAAATTGGCACAAAGATTGTGTAAGAAATTCAGCAAGATCGCACTTCAACATACGCCAAGGGCTCAGAATGAATTTGCCGATGTGTTGGCCACAACAGCATCAATGATCCAACATTCTGAAAGCAGTCACATTGACCCGCTAAGGATAAGCTTGAAAGAAAAGCATGCCTAGTGTTTCCATATGGAGGCTGAGCCAAATGGCAATCCATGGTACAATGACATCAAAATGTACATTGAAAGACGGGAATATCCCAAAGGCATCACAAGCGGACAAAAGAAGACCATCAGAAGAATGGCAAATGGTTTTTCCTGAACAAAGAAGTATTATATAAACGGAAGCCGGATCTGGGATTGCTACAATGTGTAGATACCAACAAAGCCACCAAATTGCTGGAAGAAATACACGCAGGGACTTATGGGCCCCACATGAATGGATTTGCACTAGCCAAAAAAAAATCTCAAGGCCGGATATTATTGGATGATTATGGAGAGTGAAAGTTGCAAATATGTGCAAAAATGCCATCAATGCTAGATCCACGGTTATTTGATCAGAGTACCACCAAGTGAGCTTAACATTATGAGTTCACCATGGCCCTTCGTTGCTTGGGGCATGGAGGTCAGTGGACCCATCGAACCCGCTGCCTCAAACGAGCATCGATTCATCTTAGTCGCCATTGACTACTTCACTAAATGGGTGGAAGCAACATCACAAAAGTCAGTGACAAAGAAAGTGGTAGCCAATTTTGTGTGAAACAATATCATATGCCGATTTGTCATACCCGAGTCCATCATAACTCATAATGAGACCAATCTGAATATCCATATGATGAAGGATATATTTGAGCAATTCAAGATAACTCACTGAAACTCGATAGCCTACCGGCCACAAATGAATGGAGCCGTAGAAGTAGCTAACAAGAATATCAAAAGGATATTGAGGAAAATACTGATAATTATAAAGGTTGGCACGAGCAGTTAACTTATGCTTTACTGGGATACCCTACTATGGCCAGAACTTCAACAGGAGCAACTCCATATTTGTTAATCTACGGTACTGAAGCAGTCATTCCTGTCGAAGTTGAGATACCTTCTTTGAGAATCATGCAAGAAGCAAAATTGCACAATGCTTAATGGGTCCGAGCCCGATATGAGAAATTGGCTTTAATTGACGAGAAAATGATGGTTTCCATATGTCACGGTTAACTATACAGACAAAGGATGGCAATAGCCTTTAACAAGCGAGTCAGGACTCGACTTTTCCATATTGGGCAACTGGTGCTCAAAAGAATTTTCCCGTATCAAGATGAATACAAAGGGAAATTTGCTCCCAACTAACAAGGTACTTATGTGGTCCGCAAAATACTCTCTGGAGGAGCGGTAGTACTGGCAGAAATGGACAGACGAGTGGCCCAAGCCGATCAACTCAGACGCAATCAAGCGCTACTATGCATAAATACAATTTTCTCAGTTTGCAATAGTACCTTTTTCTTGTAATCGTTATGTTATTTGTTTGTATTAGTTATTTCCTTTTGCTTGTAATCATTTTGTAATAGATAGAAAAAACAGAACAACTTTATAATACGAACTATGCAATGACCTGACTTCCCCACAGTGGGATACGTAGGCAGTCAATCTGGGACTCGGTTGCATTACTAGTAAAAAACCAAAAAATCATTTACGTTTAGTCCGAACTACATTCGACTTCATTCCTGCTGCGACATGATACGTAGGCGCTCTTTGAGCTTGGTCGTACCAAAAGAAAAAAACCAAGAAACCCCAAGAAAGCCTCAGAGATAGGACTTCATGAAGGACGCAAGGATTGTCGCATGCCCAACTGGAGCAGAATTGTTTAGAAGATCTCAAAAATTCGCACCAAAGAGTCAGCTAACCCAGAGTTTTAAACTAGGGTAGAAATTTTCAGAACATCTCAAAATTTCTCATTAATTCAATACTGTAAACTGGGGCAAAACTTTTAAGGGGAACTCAAATTTTTCGCAACTCAGAAGATTCGGCACAAGAGTTCGTCCATCAAGATTTAAACTGGGGCAGAATTTTTGAGAAAAGGTCCCAAAAATTCTGCGCGAAGAAGCACAGAACCCTAGCCGCAGAAGAAAGGATATCCCTCATTCAAAGCACAAGTCATGATTAACCTTACAGCTTTGAAAACAACGCATTTATTTCCCTACAAATTAGATATGTTTATGGTAATTTAACAAAAATCTGTTTTCTGCATAATGAAAATAAATTCATTTTTCGATACCGGAGCCGAAGGAGTTTTGAGTTCAGAAAGCTAAAGATACGACAGCACTAGCGACACGAATCAACTTTAAATAGGAAAAAACTAACCCATTTCTAATGCAGGTCCCTAGGACGTTGGAAGACGGTCCCTTTTCAATCTTTGCGTCACATGCAGGAAACGGTTCACCAAAGAACGTCAAGACCGCTGCTGACATCAGGTTGTCAGAAAAAGAAAACAAATATAGCCACGAGGGCTATAAAACATTGGAATGCCACAAAGGCAAATACCTAGCCATGAGGGTTAAAGCACCATGCCATGAGGGCCCACCAAAAAACAAAAAGACCATAACAGCAAATATCACCGGCCAATGGGTCATAGTAAAACAATACGACATACCTGACCAAGAGGATCACCGCCAGAACAATGGACGAAAGTGTCACGACCCAGCTAGGGGCCGCGACGGGTACCCGGGGCAAACCACCGAGCACCGCTCGTTCCATTACTCATTATACTCATTCAACGTTCCTTTATCAATTTCATACGCAAATTGTAAGAAAATCGTCTTTCATTTGAAAACATAAACACTTTTATATACTTAAGCCCTTCGGCCATCAATATATATATATATATACACACACACATAGTAGCAACCTCATGAGACCACATCACCCACACTGTGCATCTACGAGCCTCTACTGGAGTACTAGACATAAGGACGGGACAGGACCCCGTCGTGCCCAACATATACAAATATACACAAAAGAATAATCAAGCACCTCCGGAACAAATTAGTGCTATCAATCAGCTATCAGCTCCTACGAGGCTGGATCAAGCTTGCCTCCCTGTCTACCTGTGGGCATAAACACAGCGTCCAAAGAAAACGGACCTCAGTACGAACATTGTACTGAGTAAGTAAGACAAGAATGAAATAAACATAATAGAAGGATCATAAGCCATAAGAGAAAGATATAACCTACATGAGTTTCATAGGCAACTACATTTCATACATATATCATATTTTACAAAATCATGGTACATATGTCATCACATCACCTATATCATCACATCATAATCCTCATCGTTAACCCGCGTCCGGGTAACCATCATATGCCCCCACTAGTGGTGATCATGCCCGACTCGCTAGGCTCGGTGTAAACATAGCAGGCCGCGTTAGCGGTGACATGCCCGGCCGTTTAGGCACGGTGGAATCATACGCAGCCCACCTTAGCGGTGACATGCCCGGCCATTTAGGCACGGTGGAATTGTATCGTCATATAGTCAATCATAACCCATCATTATTACACATCTCATGAACATATCATAATCTTATCCTAGCTTGGCATTTTCATACATACATAGGCATATTACAAGCTAACATTATTGATCATCTTATAGACATATCATGACTTAGTATCATTCCGCATTTATCATTAGGAGCATACATTAGATTTTGAAGGCAACCATAACTATGTCGGGGTGACGTAAGGTCGTGAACCCCCGATTATATTATGAACATTTATGAGTATTCTGCCTCACCTTGAAGGAAATAGTGTATAAGGTGAGTGTTAACAATAATGACATCATTAAAGTTATCATATCATCATACCATGAACTCTCGAATCTCTATACTTTAACTCATCATCATCATTATCATGCTCGAATGTAGTTTGCTATATTTACGAACTAATAAGCTCCATTATATAGGAGGATCACGGAAATAAATTGAAGATTCATGCCTTTGAAGGAATGGATTAGCCTTACATACCTTTGTCGTTTACTGATATGTCACTGGCTTGTTTTCTTTTGATGCCCACATTTCTACCTTCAAGAGAAGTCGCATGAACGTTAGCCAATCAGTTACTTAAACGTGCTTACTATAGCTAAGGAATATTTGGCAGCATTTCCATTATTTATACAAATTTTCCCATATTTTATATCAACTCCCAAACATTCCTAACAACGTTCACAATATAGTAGACAACAATCGTCATTTATCTACATTATCCGCATTTCACAATTTCACTTCAATTTCCCCATAATCATGGTCATAATTCACTATTACGTTCTTTCATGTATAACACTCATTCTGTGTTCTAAATGTCATTCACAATCTACTTACAATCACAACATGTCAAGATTCATGATTCATATTAACCCACTATTCACAATTGTCACTATTCACTCATTCATGACCCATTTCCTCTATCTTCTACAATCCATGTGTTTCAACCTTTCAAGTACCTCAAATATCATGTAAATACCATAAAACTTACCTTGGATGGTGTAGGAATAAGATTTGGGTGGAAATACTTTACTTGAGCAAAACCGTAGTTTCCTTTTCCATGGAATTTCTTGACTTGGATGAACTTTGATGTGTTTCTCACACTTAGTTTTGTTGATTTGATGAAGTTGATCATCAATTTTTCATGCGTTCTTGTATATGAAATATGTGGAAGCTTCTAGAGAAGTCTTGAGTGTTGGAGAATGGAAAATGGAAATGAAATAAATGAACTTGGGTCTCTTATTTAAAACTTGAAATCTGTCCCGACGTTATTATACGGTCCGTATAATCTACCGTAAAACTGCTCCAGTGATCACCCTTTTCTGTGTTAATTTGACGGCACATTATACGGGCCGTATAATTTTATACGGTCCGTATAAGTGACCGTGAAATCAACCATGAAATCAACCCCTCAACAACTTCCTTCTGTGACACTTCTACGGTCCATTATACGGGCCGTATAACATTATACGGTCCGTATAATCGACCGTATAACCCATCTTTTCACTAATTTTTTTCTTGTCACTTCGTTTGATCTTCAATCCATAGGGAACCTTCTTAACACTTGTTTAGCACTTCATTGACAATCTAAGGGTCATTATAGCTCTTCTCCAAAATGTCTTTAAACTCTCATTAATTCGATACTCGGCATTCTTTCCCAACACACACAACATATAACCTGCTTTCCTCAATAGCTTTCTTTCCTTAACTTAAATGTCCTTGAAATCTTAATTAGGGTCGTTATACGTCACTCCTTTCTTATTAAAATATTGTACACTTGTGTTCTTCGTTAGTCTATTCATTGTACGTTAACGGTAAATTTTTCCCAAGGTGTAACATTCCTCCCCCCTTTTGGAACATTCGTCCTCGAATGTTAAACACTCGGGAATTCTACGAAAATTTCGCCAGAGTTTCCCCTGTACTATAGCACTACCATCCTGTCACAACAGCCCATAATATCATTGCCTCACAGGGCCACAACATAATAGCAACATAAATTGGCCACACACGACAAAAAGCATGAAAAGAAAGCATACATACCTTATAATGTTAGTGTTTCATCTTGAATCTCTCCTTGGGGTTGAAATGGGTGTGGATACTTGATTCTCATACTCTCTTCTTCTTCCCAGGTTATTTCTTCCCGGTTGTTATTTCGCCACAACACTTTGACTGAAGCTACTTTCTTATTTCGAAGTCTTCGTACTTGCTGGTCTAAGATGGCAATAGGCATTTCTTCATATGCTAGCTTTTCTGTCACTTGGACATCACTAATTGGAACAATCCTCACAGGATCTCCAATACACTTACGGAGCATTGAGACATGCAAAACTAGGTGAACTGACTCAAACTCTGAAGGCAAGTCCAACTCGTAGGCTACATGACCCACCTTGCGGATAATTTTATAGGGTCCAATGTATCGAGGACTTAACTTCCCTTTCTTGCCAAATCTCATCACCACTTTCATTGGCGACACCTTCAAAAATACCCAGTCATTAAACTGGAATTCCAAGTCTCACTGGCGATTGTCCGCATAAGATTTTTGGCGACTTTGGGCTTTCAACAATTGATCTCGGATCACCTTGACTTTTTCTACCGCTTGCTGAACCAATTCAGGGCCTATTAACTGCACTTCTCCTATTTCAAACCATCTGATCGGGGATCTACACTTCTTTCCATATAATGCTTCATACGAAGCCATCTGGTTACTGGAATGATAACTATTGTTGTATGCAAATTCGATTAGAGGCAAATGATCATCCCAACTTCCTCCGAAATCCAGAACACATGCTCTTAGCATATCCTCCAAGGTCTGAATAGTACGTTCGGCTTGTCTATCGTTCTGCGGATGAAATGTCGTGCTGAGCTTCACTTGGGTACCTAGACCTTCTTGGAAAGACTTCCAGAACTTGGTTGTAAATTGTGCTCCTCTATCTATGATAATAGATATTGGTATACCATGGAGTCGCACAATTTCTTTAAGATACAACCTCGCATAATCTTCTGCTGAGTACGTGGTCCTGACCGGAAGAAAATGAGCTGCTTTTGTTAATCTGTCCACAAGTACCCATATATAATCATACTTGCCTCGGGAACGAGGTAATCCCACAATAAAATCCATGTTGATCACTTCCAATTTCCAAGTAGGGATTTCTATTGCTTGCAATAATCCTCCTGGCTTCTGATGTTCGATTTTTACTTGTTGATAATTTGGACATTGGGCCACAAATTCTGCTATGTCTCTCTTCATGCCATCCCATCAATATATCAGTTTAAGATCGTGATACATTTTTGTCGCACCTGGGTGAATGGAATACCGAGAATAATTGGCTTCTTCTAGAATTCGTCGATGCAATTCTGCCACATTCGGCACACATAGCCTACCTCGGTATCTAAGAATTCCATCCGTGGAAACTTCAAATGGGGACTTCTCTTCTCCATGAGATGTATCTCTATAATGGCACAATTGAGGATCCTCATACTGGCGCTTTTTCACTTCCATATTCAGAGACGAAACTGTGGGGTTATTAACACTAACTCCTGCACTACCTGAATCAATTAGACGTACCCCAAGATTAGCTAGCTGGTAAAGCTCATGAGTCATTTCTTTCTTTTCCGGTGGAACTTCACATAGGCTACCCATTGATCGGCGGCTAAGCGCATCAGCTACTATATTTGCCTTTCCAAGGTGTATAAGATATTCACGTCATAGTCTTTCAACAATTCTAACCACCGCCTCTGCCGCAGATTCAACCCCTTATGCTTGAAAATGTATTGGAGACTCTTGTGATCTGTGTAGACATTAACATGTACACCATACAAGTAATGTCTCCATATCTTTAAGGCATGAATAACTGCAGCCAATTCGAGGTCATGAGTTGGGTAGTTCTTTTCATGTTTCCGTAGCTGTCTCGAAGCATAAGCAATAACTCTACCATGTTGCATCAATACACACCCTAACCCAACGCCAGAAGCATCACAATACACGACATAACCATCTAGCCCTTCTGGGAGTGTCAAGATTGGAGCTGAGGTTAATCTGTCTTTCAACTCTTGGAAACTGCGCTCACAAGCATCATTCCATTGAAATTTAACTGACTTCTGAGTTTGTTTCGTCAATGGGGCTGAAATAGAGGAAAATCCCTCTACGAATCTTCTATAGTAACCTGTCAAACCCAGAAAACTACGGACTTCTGTAGGCGTCGTAGGCCTTGGCCAAGTCTTCACAGCTTTAATTTTCTGAGTGTCAACTCAAATGCCATCATCTAAAATAACATGGCCCAGAAATGTTATAGAATTTAGCCAGAACTCGCACTTTGAAAATTTGGCATATAATTCTCAGGCTCGAAGAATTCCAAGTACGATACGTAATTGATCTACATGTTCTGATGTTGTGCGAGAATACACCAGAATATAATCAATAAATACTATCACAAATAGATCCAAGAGAGGCCTGAATACATTATTCATCAAATGCATGAACACTGCCGGAGCATTAGTCAACCCAAACGACATCACTCGGAATTCATAGTGGCCATATCTCGTTTTGAAAGCTGTTTTGGGAATATCTCCTTCTCTAACTCTCACTTGATGATAACCCGACCTCAAGTCTATCTTAGAAAACCACTTGGAACCCTGTAGTTGATCGAACAAGTCATCAATCCTTGGGAGAGGATATTTGTTCTTTATCGTCACTTTGTTCAACTGCCTGTAATCAATGCACATTCGTAGAGATCCGTCTTTCTTTCTCACGAACAAGACTGGTGCTCCCCATGGTGATAAACTGGGTCTAATAAACCCCTTCTCAAGTAAATCATTCATTGCGCTTTTAGCTCTTTCAATTCTACCGGAGCCATTAGATACAGAGGAATAGAAATAGGCTTGGCGTCCGGCAATATATCAATGGCGAAGTCAATCTTTCTTTCTGGAGGAAGACCTAGAAGTTCATCTGGAAATTCATTCACTACCAGAATGGATTTGAAAGTTGGCGACTTTTCCTCGGTGTCATGAACTCGGAAAAAATGATAAATATAGCCTTTGGCTATCATCTTTCTTGCCTTAAGGTAGGAAATAAACCTACATTTCGGAAAAGACGCTGCATTAGCGTTCCATTCAAACACGGGCTCTCCCGAAAATTGGAATCGGACTACTTTTATTCGGCAATCGACATTAGCATAACATGATGTCAACCAATCCATACCCATAATTACATCAAAATCGAGTATTTCCAGCTTAATTAAATCAGCTTTGGTCTGGCGATCATATATCACCAGTACACAATTTTTATACACTTATGTCGCTATCACGGGATCACCAACCGGAGTGGATACCTAAAAAGGTTTGATTGGGTCAGGTTTCACCCTAATACGACCAGCAACATATGGAGTAACATAAGAGAAAGTATAACTCGGATCTATCAAGGCATACACATCATGGGAAAATATGCATAATGTACCTGTAACAACATCTGGGGAGGACTCAAGATCCTGTCGTCCCGCTAAAGCATATACACGGGGCTGAGTGGCACCTAAAGTAGATGCTACCCCTCTGCCTCTACCTTGACCTGCTGACATCTGGGGAGTTTGCCCTACCGGGCGTACTGAGGAAGAACAAGCTGCTGAACCCCACCTCTACCATACCGCGAGGGACAATCTCGCATCAAATGCCCAATCTGTCCATAAACATAACACGCATCTGTGTCCTGGCGACACGGCCCCGAGTGTAATTTCCTGCACCGGCTACATCGCGGAATTGGTGGTCTCCTCTGACTATAATCACCCTTAAACTGAGAAATCGAAGCTCTCAAACTCTGGCCTTGTCCAGAAGGGAAGGAGCGGTCAAATCTCCTATCTGCAAATCGTGGAGGTGCATTAGTCACTGACTGGCCTGAATGTCGAGAGTAAGTCTGCCTCGATCCCCCTCTATAGTCACTACCTGTCCCCATAGATCTGGCCCGCTTGCTTTCCGTTCTATCAATATCGCGATCACTCCTTTGTGGTTGCTGTCGTCCCTCTAAGTTCTGGGCATGGGCTCGTATTCGGGAAATATCCTTCCCTTCTTGCAACGAAAACGTCAAACAATCCTTGAACAAATGTGGCCCCAAACCACTCACAAATCTGTGTACCCGATTTTCCATGTCGGCCACCATAGTCGGGCATATCTAGCCAAAGAATTATATTGCATGCTATACTCCCGGGGACTCATATTTCCTTGCTTCAAATTTAAAAATCTATCCGCTCTAGCTCGGCGGACCTCGGGTGGCAAATAGTGATAGATAAAAGCATCTACAAATTCTTGCCATACGGGTGGAGGCGCATTCTCTTATCTCGATGCTATCCAATTATTGTACCACAATACCGCCACATCTCAGAGTCTATACGATGCCAACTCCACGGATTCAGTCTCGGAGGCATGAATAATTTTCAATGTCCTCAACATCTCATCTATGAAACCTTGCGGGTCTTCATCCGGCTTCGACCCGAAAAACTCCGGAGGATTCAAACTCATAAAGTCACGGGCTCGGGTTCTAGCTGACCGATCACTTGGGCCCGCATTCTGTAGCTGTGCCTCAGCAGCAACCAACTGTGTCAATAAGTAAATGGCCTCGGTCACTAGTTGACCCGAAGCACCCGGTGGAGGATTTGGAGCTGGAGTTCCTCCTTGTTCTAACACATTAGGCGGGGTGGAGGAAGTATTAGATAGGGCCTCGTTATGTGACTCGCCCACTTCTGCATTAATGGGCGGCTCTCTTTCTACCCGCCTTTTTGTCGTAGTCTTGCCCTTCTGGGCGGCTGTAGTTTTTCCCTTGGGTGGCATTTCTGAAATCATGACACACTATTAGGAGGGGAAAATCTTATAAGACAGCTCTATCGCACGATCTCTTAAGAAGAAAGATGGTCATTTTTCCTAAATGCCCTGTAGCCTCCGGTTTATTGATGTGGCGCGCAACACACCATAAACAAGACTCTACCAGACACGGCTCGTAGACACTTCCTAGGACTGAACTGCTCTAATACCACTTTTGTCACGACCCAGCTAGGGGCCGCGACGGGTACCCGGGGCTAACCACCGAGCACCGCTCGTTCCATTACTCATTATACTCATTCAACGTTCCTTTATCAATTTCATACCCAAATTGTAAGAAAATCGTCTTTCATTTGAAAACATAAACACTTTTATATACTTAAGCCATTCGGCCATCAAAATATATATATATACATAGTAGCAACCTCGTGAGACCACATCACTCACACTGCGCATCTACAAGCCTCTACTGGAGTACTAGACATAAGGACGGGATAGAACCCCATCGTGCCCAACATATACAAATATACACAAAAGAATAATCAAGCACCTCTGGAACAAAGGAGTGCTATCAATCAGCTATCAGCTCTTACGAGTCTGGATCACGCTCGCCTCCTTGTCTACCTGTGGGCATGAACACAGCGTCCAAAGAAAACGGACGTCAGTACGAACATTGTACTGAGTATGTAAGACAGGAATGAAATAAACATAATAGAAGGATCATGAGCCATAAGAGAAAGATATAACCTGCATGAGTTTCATAGGCAACTACATTTCGTACATATATCATATTTTACAAAATCATGGTACATATGTCATCACATCACTTATATCATCACATCATAATCCTCATCATTAACCCGCGTTCGGGTAACCATCATATGCCGCCCACTAGTGGTGATCATGCCCGGCCCTCTACGCTCGGTGTAAACATAACAGCCCGCCTTAGCGGTGACATGCCCGGCCGTTTAGGCACGGTGGAATCATATGCAGCCCGCCTTAGCGGTGACATGCCCGGCCATTTAGGCACGGGGGAATCGTATTGTCATATAGTCAATCATAACCCATTATTATTACACATCTCATGAACATATCATAATCTTATCCTAGCTTGGCATTTTCATACATACATAGGCATATTACAAGCTAGCATTATTGATCATCTTATAGACATATCATGCCTTAGTATCATTCCGCATTTATCATTAGGAGCATACATTAGATTTTGAAGGCAACCATGGCTATGTCGGGGTGACGTAAGGTCGTGAACCCCCGATTATATTATGAACATTTATGAGTATTCTGCCTCACCTTGAAGGAAATAGTGTATAAGGTGAGTGTCAACAATAATGACATCATTAACGTTATCGGATCATCATACCATGAACTCTCGAATCTCTATACTTTAACTCATCATTATCATTATCATGCTCGAATGTAGTTTGGTATATTTACGAACTCATAAGCTCCATCATATATGAGGATCATGGAAAAACTTCGAAGATTCATGCCTTTGAAGGAAAGGATTAGCCTTACATACCTTTGTCGTTTACTAATATATCACTTGCGTGTTTTCCTTTGATGCCCACGTTTCTACCTTCAAGAGAAGTCGCATGAACGTTAGCCAATCAGTTACTTAAACGTGCTTACTATAGCTAAGGAATATTGGGCAGTATTTCCTTTATTTATACAAATTTTCCCATATTCTATATCAACTCCCAAACATTCCTAACAATGTTCACAATATAGTAGACAACAATCATCATTTATCTACATTATCCACATTTCACAATTTCACTTCAATTTCCCCATAATCATGGTCTTAATTAACTATTACGTTCTTTCATGTATAACACTCATTGCGTGTTCAAAATGTCATTCACAATCTACTTACAATCACAACATGTCAAGATTCATGATTCATATTAACCCACCATTCACAATTGTCACTATTCACTCATTCATGACCTATTTCCTCTATCTTCTACAATCCATGTGTTTCAACCTTTCAAGTACCTCAAACATCATGTAAATTCCATAAAACTTACCTTGGATGGTGTAGGAATAAGCTTTGGGTTGAAATACTTTACTTGAGAAAAACCCAAGTTTCCCTTTCCATGGAATTTCTTGACTTGGTGAACTTTGATGTGTTTCACAGACTTAGTTTTGTTGATTTGATGAAGTTGATCATCAATTTTTCATGAGTTCCTGTATATGAAATGTGTGGAAGCTTCTAGAGAAGTCTTGAGTATTGGAGAATGGAAAATTGAAATGAAATAAATGAACTTGGGTCTCTTATTTAAAACTTGAAATCTGTCCCGACGTCATTATACGGTCCATTATACGATCCTTATAAATTTATACGGTCCGTATAATCTACCCAAAAACTGCTCCAGTGGCCACCCTTTTCTGTGTCAATTTGACGGCACATTATACGGGCCGTATAATTTTATACGGTCCGTATAAGTGACCGTGAAATCAACCCCTCAACAACTTCCTTCTGTGACACTTCTACGGTCCATTATACGGGTCGTATAACATTATATGGTCCGTATAATCGACCGTATAACCCATCTTTTCACTGATCTTTTTCTTGTCACTTCGTTTGATCTCCATCCATAGAGAAACTTCTTAACACTTGTTTAGCACTTCATTGACAATCTAAGGGTCGTTATAACTCTTCTCCAAAACGTCTTTAAACTCTCATTAATTCGATACTCGACATTCTTGCCCAACACACACAACATATAACTTGCTTTCCTCAACAGCTTTCTTTCCTTAACTTAAATGTCCTTGAAATGTTAATTAGGGTCGCCATACGTCACTTCTTTCTTATTAAAATATTGTACACTCGTGTTCTTCGTTATTCTATTCATTGTACGTTAATGGAAAATTTTTCCCAAGGTGTAACAGAAAGAAAGACGATTCAGGCGAAGGGGCCATATCTTTCATGCGCATAACTTCTTCTTATTTTCCATGAGAGCCATTGCATATCTATTTTCCTGTTGCCGAGAGGGCCATTCATAAAAAGACGCCAAGAGGGTCATTCATACAAGCATGCTAAGAGGACCATTCATACAAGCATGCTAAGAGGGACATTCATAAAAACATGCCAAGAGGGTCAATCATACAAACATGCTAAGAACGTCATTCCCATTCATTCAAATTGCCAAAAGAGGCCACGCATACAAGCCACCGGATATAGCACGATGATAAAGCGATGTAAAAGCGGTCAGGAGACCACAATATTCGCTCAAAAAAGACAAAGCGATGTAGAACCGGTCATGAGACCGCAGTATTCGTCATAAAAAATCAACATCACTCAGCAGATGGAAGCAGATTTGTAGCCACCAAACAAAGCAAGCTAATCAAATCAAATCCAGACAGATTGCGGAGCAAACGTGGAACATTTTCTTACGCATTCAAGATAGGGTGCCCATGAGAGTCAAGCTCTCCGGCCAGGACTAGGAAGATCTCTCTCCCTGCTCAGCCATACAAGAACAATTATTTGCTTATGTGCTTACTTGTTCTTATTTATAATTTTTATTCCACTACCAGTCAGACACACACCGACACACACAAAGGCACTCCTGCATAAGGGATAACCTTTTCTCCAGATCGCGTCAAACTATAAGTGACTTGATTCCCAAAAATAGGGATATGTAGGCGGAATTAATGCCAGAGAGTCATTCATATTCCAACCAATCAGTCAGGACTTCCCAGTTTGATAGCTGGGAAATCTGAGATTCCTTTAAATCTACATTTAAAAGTCATAATCGAGTCGAACTGCAAATAGCTTGAATCCTCATAAAACTTGAGATATGTAGGAAACCCTGAAACCAGGTCCCGGCCATATATTTTGGAAATTGCATGAAAATAAGAGGTAATATAAGTTGGGTCTATCAAAACTCAGTGTTAGTGAAATTTCGTTGCTCAGGGATGGTCCCGCCATGCCCAAACACCAAAGGGGCAATTGCTGACACCTAATTTTTGACCTCCCATAATTTATTTTATTTATCCAGAGTCCTTGACTATTAAACGGAGTGAAATATGTATTCTTAGAAGTCAAAATGATTTCATAAAAATATTTAGATAATATTTTACCATTCTTGTTTAGTAAAATAATTTCTATAATGTTATAAATCATTTGGAAATTAATTTGCAACAATTATGATACATTTTCTAAAACTAATCAACGAAATAGTATAAAATAATTATTTATTTAATTTTTAAAATTATCAGAAAACAATTAGCAAGTACTTTACTTTGTTTAAATCAAGGAGTCAGATTAATTAAATGAATTAATCGTTACCCCTCAATTCTTAATTTTTGCGTATTCAAATTATTAGAGTTTTATCACAATTAATTGAGTATTTAATTGTGATAAATTCCATAAATTGTTCACTATATGGCAAATAGGGGGTACAATTGAAATAATTAATTGTTAGCTCAAACTTGGTCGTAATTTAACTAGCCAAATTCATGGTACTAGCTTAGTTAAGGTCATTCCTGCAAATTAGCTTTTAATTTGGTCAAATTGGTTTGTTATCGAGTCATAATTGAAGTATCCAATTAATGGACATTAATTCAATTTGGCCACTTATAAAATTTGCATGTATGCCCTCCCCATATACGTGTATACATGTGTTTATACATATACACCTATGTATATCATGTATAAATATATATCAAACCAGGCCCCTTATAATTCCTTCAAAATTCGGTCGGGCCCAACCCATTAAAGGATTGACCTATCCCACTACGCTTATTAAGGAGTAATACTCCTATCCTCTCCCTCATTTCATGCCAAACACCTCTTAACCCCTTACCTCTTCTTCTACTAAAAAACCCTAGTGCCGCCTGGCTTTTCTCTTTCTTTCTCTTCATCATCCACGCCTGAAATGGAAAATTCATAGAAGGCAACAGCCTTGTGCAGGCCTTACAAGGCCGGGAAAGGCAAAACATTAAATGTTTCTGCCATTTCTCACCTAATCCAACCCCAGACGCGGTATAACCCTATCCCTCTCTCTTTCTTTTACTTTTCTGAATATTAAACGGTCAAAATTCTGTAAAACTTTAATTATTTTTGTTTGTATTTGTTTGAAATCAAGGTTTGTGATTGCTTCATGAGAGACCAAAGAGATTGACCTAATTTTAGGTCAATATCGACCCTTGATGTGTTTTGAGAGTTCATCTTGACCTTTGAATGTTGAAACAAAGGCTCATTCTCAAAGATTTGTGAAATTCCCACATCGATTTGGGATTTAATTATAGGGTTTTTGGGGTTCTATATAAAGAACCCCCAATCCACCATTTACAAAAGGAATATTAGGAGATTCGCCCAAAAAACTCGAAATACTTACCTTTTGGCACACTTTTCTTTGAAACTTTAATTTTTCGAGTTAAGTTCAAATTTTAAATATTTTTCTTTATTCTTGTTGGTGTGGCTTGAGCATTTGAGCGTTGAGGAGGCAAATCTGTCAAGTTAAAACCTCAACAAGGGTTGCACTTGCCAAAGGTAATTTTCTTTCCTTTTATTTATTTCGTTTATTTTTACTGCTTATGTATAGTGGTAGTTTAAATCTTTACTTAGGTGTTAATTGCCGATTTTGCTTAATTATTAGTTGCTTAGTCTGCTTAGTTTAGGGATATTTGAGTCCTGTCCATCTATGTTTATTGTTTGTTTTAGCTTTCTGGTCTAGATGCTTAGTGGTTAGATTATTTCTTATCATGTTAGATTAGCTTGATTTTGTTGTTAATTCAATTTGGAATCCTGTTTAAGCACTGTTGGTCCTATTTAAGCTTAATTATGCACTAAGCAACTAGTAACCTAGATGAAACATTTGTGTATCAGTTGATTATAGTTCAGGTCAATATGCCTAGTATCATTAAGGATAGTTAAGTGAATTACCAGTCCTCTATAATCCTTACAGGGCGTATTTAGTTAACTTGATATAAATGTAGACATGACTAAGTGTTGGTCTAGTTTGATCTAGGTTCAAAACTTATTAGTTTAGTTCTATTTAGTGTGATAATAGTGTTATGAAAATTGATCAGTTGCAAAAGAAAAAAAAAACTATGCTCAGTCTGTTTGAATAAACTTCTTATGTGAAACCATGTCTACTTTTATTTTTGTTTCTTAACTCTATCGAGACTGTCCTGTGAGTTTTTAAACTTTTGGTTGAAGTTTTCAGGTATGGTCTTAGATACACTTCTTTGCTGGTTGCGTGCACTTAGATATTTGATTGTCTCTATGTGAAACTATCTATGTTTTGCTACTCTCTTTATAAACTAGATGTTGTGTTAGTACTTATCTGCTTTCTTCTTGAACACTTGATCATATTGCTTATCTAGTTTGAGGTCTTATATGGGTATAAGTGTTGTTTGAAAAAAGGCGATCACTTAGGGTGTGTTTGGCCCATAGGTGTGACTTACCCAGGGTTAGAAAGAGAGTGGACAAGTTTTAGACTTTTCAGTCAAACTCAACCTAGTCATCCTCCTTTCAGTCTGCTGGGGTTCCCCTGTGCAAAAACACACCTCATGGGACCCTTTAGATGTTGAAACAAGTAGGACCATGTGTAGAATTCATGATAAAATAGTTCTGAAGTCCTTAAAATGGCACAAAGATGTTTGGTTTTCCTGGAAATATACTTCAGTGTGTTTGTTGGTCCATTGAACTCCTTATACTACTTATCATATACATTGAATTTTCTTCTTCTTTTTCCTTTCTTTGGCTTCTTTCGAATGTGTCACTATGTCCTTAATTGAATTGAAATGTTAAATAAGTTGTAGAAAAGACTAAATGGAACAAAGCTTTTTTCTGAGTTTAATTGTTGGGTCTTTGTGTTTAAAAATTCCAAAGCTATACCTAAAGTATACTATGTATACATAGTCCCTATACACCTTAAGAACTTGTCTATTCAGTATAAATGTGGAATACCACTGGTATCAGGTTCAGAATCTGTTAATTTTTGTACCAATGAGTATAATATCCATTTGGGCTTATTCTCTATTCTTTATGCTATATTTGGGCTTGCCTTTGTCTTTGTGTATTTTCACTAATTTGGGCTAGTCTTTGGTTATTTGAATAAACTGTGTCATTGTCAATATGGGCTCAATTTCAATGGGTTATATTTAGCCTTTCTTGGGCTTAATCTATGTCGTCTAATTGCTTGACCCTTGCATATTTTTCCTTTTTGTTTACTCACTTTCTCATGTGAATATATCTGTGCTTATATGTTTTTATGTAAATCATATGCGTTTATTTACCTAAGGCTCCTTTAATTTAATAAGTGAGTATAAATACCTTCTAACCCCTCCTTTCTTTTTCTCCCTTTGTGTTGCATGTGAAAAATACCGTGTCCACTTGGGCCATTTTCTTCCATTTGAAGCCTGTTGGACCTGTGGCCCAACTCTCATTGATTGATCGAGTTCGCGACTGGAAGCAAATATGATGAAGGCCCATCATGGGTAAAAATGGAGGCTGGTGGGTTTGGTAGGCCCACCAGCTTAATTTTCTTTCTTTTCAAATTTAGTTTATATATTATGTATGTATATATTGTATATGTACTGAATGTAAATAATGAAACCCATGTGCATGTTAGAACTTGGGAAAAACGCATAGTATTTTTAGGAAGTCGTCAAAATATTTTCAAACTCGGATAATGATCAACCCCTTTTTTTGAAAAAATCAACACTTGGTTTGGTTTTTAGTTTAAAATTGGTATAATACTACGGCAAATTATATGAAAATGGAGTTTTTTTGGTTAGATCTAAAACTGGATCGATGCAAAAAGGATTTTAAAAAGTTAAGGAAAAGAGTTTTGGGCTTTAAACCCGAGATAAACATGACAAAGTTGTTTGGCGGGAGACAAAGCTAAAAAATGAATGAGACAAAGCTAAAAAATGAATTTGACTTCAAAATTGGCATTTTTGTATACCAACAGAACAATTTATGGGGCTTGAAATGAATTTGTAGAATTGAAGCCTTGGACAGTTTCATGAGATGGAAAACGGATTTTTTGGACTTGGATAAAATCTGAAAATGGGATTAAGGTCCTCTTTGGGCCTGGGAGCCCACATCAAACTTGAACTAAAATAAAACTGTTTTGGACTGCATTTTGGACCGGAATTACTTGGACTGGGTTATGATGGTCAGATGAACTTGGACCCTGAAATATTATTTACTTATGGGCTTCAATGATTAAAATGGACTTAATTTAATGAACTTGTATTTTTATATATATGAATAAAAGGGAGATATACTCCATATTTTTGTATATATACGTATAATAAAACTCGTAGGTACTAAAATCATTTTGTTAGGACTAGAATAGTAGCGACTCTACTCGGGAGAAATCTCGATTGTGTCCTAGTCCGGCAACAAAGTGAGTTGAACACTTACACGGATTTCCTCAACCAAAACCCCTTTTATAAGGGGAGTTTTTGCCAATTTTTTCCGAAGATAATGATATGAATAGAAATGACATTTTTGCAGAAAACTAAACACTTTTAAACAAATAAATACATTAATCACACATTGAAGCTCGTAGGCCAACCGTATACTACGGATCTTTAATACTAGGGTGCGTAAAACCTTCTCTAGGGGATCACCAGAACCCTTATCTCGAACTTAGGTCCAATAAGACTTTTTTTTCTCGCATGAAAAAAAAATCTTTAACCCGGTTTTCCTAATTTTTCCTTCAATAAATTAGGTGGCGACTCTAAAATACTAGAATCCAATTAGAGCACAACAACCTCGTAGTAACTTTTATGCCTTAACCCGCGTAAAGGTGAACCGTAACAATCACTATCAACCAACAAACACTCAAACTACTAGATCCTCCAAATTGATCATCCTTCTGAGCCGAACGAACCACAAACAATATGAATACTTCTCCTCAAGTCGAAGTGTAGTAACCAGTAACTTCCCAAGTCATTAACTCATTGCATACGCCCATCATTGAAGTCATTTCTATCAGTCGATTACTAGCTCCTCAGAAGCCTACAACCCAGTCAAATTTATCGACCAAATGATGTGACCATAGCATTCACTTACTAACAGAGTAGTCCTTTAACATCAACGAGCTTATATCGAGAATGGCTTTTAGTACCATATCCTCGAGATAACACATAAACTTGTAAGTACGACCGTTACCAACCCATGCCTAATTATTCCCACAAGATTCAATACTCCATAATAGCCATAACTCAGGCAACCACCTCTATTGGTACTGTTCTGTCATGCCTAACCCCTCTTTACCTTTCACAACTGAACAAATTCTCCTTCGCATCAATTGCAACCTTATCCTGACAACCATGTCAGATACCAACTTTTTCTGTCTCGATATCACGAAAAGTACTCATATCCAAGATATTCTAAGAAGTCTTACTTTGCTTCACACTTTCCACAAAAGCTTCTTTCATGTCCTTATTGTCGACTTCTTTTCTTTATTACCCGTGATCACAATACGTTTGCCCACATTTGATGGTCATCACCGAACCTACACTTGTTCTCACATACCAAAGTCTAATACTCTATTGTTACTGATTTGTCGACCCGCCATTGGTTCACCAGTGTCACGCACACCATCATAAAGCCTTGATGAGCTGAAGTCAACCGATCATATCACCAAGAAACCCATTATTGTTAAGCCATCAATGCACTTGTCACTTCCAAGCAACCCAACATTGAAACATGGAGATTATGTAACCCTCTGAACTATCTTTCCTATTTCTCACGAACCCCCACAATAAATGAGTCTAATCCCAACTCCACATAACAACTGAGTCTAATCGCGACTCCACACGATCGAATCCTTAGGCCATACTAGAGACAGAACTGGATCACGCGTCTGAATCAGGATAACACATCTCGTACTATTCCACAACACGTCTTAAATCGACCATTCGCATAAGAATTCGAGGACGAGTTTCCACCCTCTGTGGGTGATTGACATAAAAGAGTTCAAATACCAATTGGAATCAACCAAATACCAATTTGAATAAAGTCGCATGAGAAAATGAAGAAAAAAGAAGTTTCCTAAATATCCTATAGCCTCTCGCAGATAAGTACGGAGCTCATCGTACCGATCTACGAGACTCTACTAGAAACAATCTAGCATTATAGACCGGGTAACCTAGAGTTCTGATACCAACTAGTCATGCCCTAATTTCACAAAATCGCGCAGGTACCTACCTTTCTCACCTCGGTAAGTGAACACTTATCCCAAAAAAATTTAAAAGCATGAATAAATAAGTAAATCAGCGGAAGAGATAGAAATACCTAAGTCTAACATAATAATGGATAAATAATACGAATATACATCAAACCACTCCAGTATCTAGTCTGGTCATACAAGAGCATCTAACTAGAATCTTTTCACGACCCATTTTGACTAAGTCGTGCGGGTACTTACCTTACCCACCTCGATAAGAGAACCCTCAACCTAATTCTAATTAAAGACATGAATAAATAAATCAAGCAAGCGGAAAAGAATAATTACGTAAGTCTCACAATAATATATAATAGAAATAGTGCGGAAATAAGGAACACCCATAGGGTTTGATCTAAGTCATACAAGAGCATATAAAAGAAATAAATACAAGTCTAGAATAATATAATAATACATCAATCTGTCTATGTCTCAAAGTAGAAAAGTAAGACATAATGATAAGAGGAGTCTTCAAGGTGGCGAACGACTCGTGCTCACCATGGAAACTCGATGCTAAGCTAAAGATAACTGTAAGCCACAAGAGACGGAGGAAGACCCAACCTGGTACTCTGCATTCATAAAGGAATGCAGCAAGTGAAGATTAGTACAAAACCACAGTACTAGTATGTATCATAGGCCGACTAATTATAGCTCACATAATTCAGATAATAAAGTAAGATAGGCAGATAAATTAACAAGTATAAGACAACATAATCGAACCTACTACACGCCATTGCCTAAGTAGAGCATTTAATCCCAAATGTGCCAAGTCTCAATATGTCCAATCCGAACCCAACATCACAAGTAACAACACCAAATAATCTCAATATAAGTCGTAATGCAATGCAATGCAATAATGTATGAATGCAATGTCATGAAAATGTTGTATAGACATGTACTCCAGACAAAAATATCGACATCTCAGTAACACAACCCAAGGTAACGCGCGAAGTCTAAGTGCCACTCGTCCCGGATCTTTGCCCGACAGACCGATGAGTCTAGGATCTTTGCCAATGGGGGTTTTCACCGGCACCACCCTGGGGAACACGCAGAATATATGTACTCACTCAATCTATGATTCCGGGACTAACATTGGATATCGGACTCTCACATCACTCTCATTTAAAAATCGAGCCAAGCTCATCACAATGTTTCACAAAGTACCAATAGTGTCTCAACAATATATCAAGAATAATGAGAATGAGTGAAATGCATGTGTCAACATCAAGAATCAGCTTAATATCACAAGTACCAACATGGGTACGCCAACACTATATCAATGTCACAAGTACCAACATGGGTTCGCCAACAATATCATCAACAACTACACAGGTCATATGGAAATCTATCCTCGTATCAACGTCAAAAATAAGGTACCACCATATCACAATTAAGATATAACAACAGTTCCCAATATCTATTAACAATGGCATCAAGCCAACACAATAGATCAATCAAATCACAACACAACGGGGTGGCTACCCCCAATCACGCAACAGGGCCCAACCTAAGACAATATCCAATCCAACTTCATACCTGAAGGTTTACATGCTTTCTCCGATAATATAATCTAAATATATGCTTCGCTATACGAAGCCTGAACAAGGGTAAGCCATAACTTACCTAGATGGCCGAACAACAAACACCAATCAATCATTCTTTAGCCTTGCCCTTCCGCTGAGCCTCAATATCAAAAAAGTCTAGGCATATTCGAAATATAGATTAGAAATCATGAAGAACAATAATAATATTGCTACCATTCAATTTAGGTCAAATCCAACCCTAGAATTTGGGGAAACGGGGCCCACAAGGTCAAAACGGGAAATGCGGGAGTAAAATATCAAATTAAGCACTAGGTGATCATAACCCAACAACTAATTGTTAATTTAACTCATGGATTCCCCTAATTCAAGCAAAACCCCCAATTTTGGTATAAACCCTAACTCCTTTATTTAAGAATTCAATGTTAATAATGGAAGATATATGATTAACAACCTTTGATTCATCAAAATCTATCATAAACTCCATCAATTTCATCATTAATAAACCTAGATTTAGAATCTATCAAAACCCACTTTTAATCTTCCATTACTAAGGAACTACTAAGGAAAAGAGGAATCTATGATAATTAGGAACAAGGAATTAGTAAAGAGGTTCGCAAGACTTACTACCAAGAGTTTTCTCCAATAATCTTCTAAAATAGTCCCCAAGAGCTCAATTTTTGTAACGGGAATAAACGATAGACTAAAGGCTTATTTAATACACACTTAATGAAATAACAGGCCCGATACTTCCACAGCACCCGCCCTAGCATCCTTTTAGACCGTCAGGGCGGTCTGGGAAGAAATGGGCTTGGACGCACCAGCGGTCATCCCACCGCAATAGCAGTGCCGCTACGGTGGACATCAGGTACCAGAACCCAATAATTTTTCTAAGTCTCAGCCGAAATCTTGAACCACATCCGAGGCCATCTGCTCACAAACCACATACACAGACCCATACAAAAATACGCTACGAAAGCACTCGTGGCGTCGGAATTCCAACGGAGGTCTCGTTGACCGAGTCAACCCTCGATACCTCATTACCAACTTCCTAACCCAAATCCAAAAATGCATCCGAGTGCATTGGGAACCGAATTAGATATACACACAAGTTCTAAATGACCACTCGGCCCTCTCGGAATCGACGAATTTTCGAAAAAGATCTGTTTACCCAAAAGTCAACTTCGAGTCAACTCTTTTTTGCTTTAAGCCCATATTTACAAAAAGTATCCCCAATAAAATCTAGACTCCTCGAGAAGCGTGTCAACTGTCCCCTCAGGTCAAAATGAGCTAATCAAGCTCGAAAAAGGGACGAAAATTCTGAAAAGATTATAATGACCAAACGGGTCGTTACATCAGATACCAATTGAACTATCACTCGTCCTCGAGTGAAAAAGAGAAAAAGAACGAAAAATGTAACACCCCGAATTTTTTTAAAACTAACTCTTAAATTTTCGATTCACCATATCTTGATAGTAAGGTTATATTTTCCTTCGCACTTCCTAAATGTGAACTTGACGACATTTGAAACTTGTTTGAAGTGTTATAGTGTAGTTATGTAAGATACTCCTATTATTATATTAGTAAATTATTAAATGGATTGGATAGATATGTATAAAAGTGGGCAGCCACTTTTTTTATTATTTTATTATTTTTTCTTTCATCCTTATCCTAGGGAGTATATAACATCTTTTTGGGGTTCTTATCCTCTCCACCGCCTACAATTTCGTTTCCTCCATCAAAATAAAACCCCAAAGCTCCTCTCCCCTCATAATATTCATCTACTAAATCAATCATCAAGACTTGTTTTGGTTGAGCCACAAACAACTCCACATTATTGAGGTAAGTTACAAAACCCATTTTTGAACTGGACAACTATTAGTATTTTCAGCATATTTCCTTGTATAAAATTTAGTTTTATGTGATCCAAGCTGTTCTATAAAGCTATTTCATAGCCCTACAACTTTACGTCAGGCTCCAAAACCCAGTTTTGCTTTTATTTACTGGAAAAGGTATGATGAAGTACAGGGCAAGTGCTGCCCAGATTTCTATTTTGCAAACCCTACATGTACTACTGTTAGTATTTTGAGCATATATGTTTGTACAAAACTACTAGAGGAGTGATTTGAATTCATTAGAAACCCCAATACATATATCTACAACTTTCATTAAGGCCATAAAGTCTATTTTTGCCGTTTATCCCTTTGAAACTGAGCGACAATACAAGACAGTAGTACAGTCCAGAATTCCTGTTTTGATAGTTTAGGGTGATTTTCACTGATATCATGTTTAGTTTCGACGTGCTGAGACCATTGAAATTAAATAGATATTTGATTGTGTATTTAAGGTACATATGCTCTTGTACAAGGTAAGAGGAATTGTTTGACAAAGTGGACTTTGGTTGGTCTATGGCGTAGATAATTTGAACTCCTCGAGTTATGGTAGAACTTGTTGTGTGATAAAACACCAAGGTTTATGTATAAAACTGAATTTGAAATATCTTTACTTGCTGGAATTTCGAAGTATCTTGATGAGTTGTTTCCTTCCTCTCATCTTATATCATTGTATGTTTATTATCTCAAGTATTGCAAAATTTTCACTAAATCGCCCACTTGTACAAATTGCTTGATCTTTTGCATTCTTGTTGGGAATTTGTGCTTCTTGTTGCAGTGACTTTGTCACCGATATCAGCATGCCTCTTGATTTGGATCTAGCCCATCTTGACTTTGGATTTACATTTCGTCTTGATGATGGACTTTTTCCATTTTCGAGTATGAGGGGAAAGCCACTTTCAATGGCTCTTGATTCTCTTGATTATTGGGTGACGACCCTACTTGATTTGGGGCTTCAGTACATCTTGATATTGATTATGCTTGGTGTGATGGCATGACATATATATTGGGCGAAATTGGTTATTTGACAAACTCTCTTGAATTGATTTATAAGCTTTCTTGACACTTGAGGCTTCGAATATTGATTTCGACATTTGGAAACTCTTCAAGGTTTGATATTTGATACTTTGGTATACTTGTTTACTTGATTTATTGCTATCTTATTGAGCTACCTACGACGGAAAATGGAATTGAAGAATCTAATGGCTCCAAGCCCAAAGTTTATACGCCACTAAGATTTATAATTAGCGATAGTTGTTTTCCATCGTAGGTAATGTACGGGAAGAGATTTGAAGATGGCCATTTGGCCTAGACTTTTTGGGTGCTTTAGTGAAGATCACATATGTATATGCATCTAGGTCTTGTAAAATTTTGGGACTTGTACATAATCCATATGTCACACTTATGTATGTAATTTTGGAGGCGTGTTGGACACATGACCATATGCTTGTAACTTGAACTTGGTGACTTGTTTTGCTATTTTCAGGTGTGCTTTTAACCCAAGTCATGCCATGTACTGGGTTTATATTTTTCCTTGTAATTATGTACAAAGGAAGATACTAGTTTTCTGTGATGATCGCAAGTTTGAGTTTCGTATATATTATGAACTTGCAGTGGTGTTGATTAAAAAATATAATTTCAAAATGAAGTTTCTTAAACGTGTTGACTATTTGAGGAGGGCGTTACCATTTTAAATTTACACTCTGATATTGTATTTCATCTAAGAAAGTTTTTGGAGTGTATAATGGAAAAAAATGCTGCACTTTCAACCCTTTTTCGCATGGGCCTATTTCCGCTATTAAATATTTTTGTGAACATCTTTTGGCATAAATTTATTTTAAATGTTGTAAGTGTAAAATTAGCTTTTGTTTTGTAAGTGGTATCCTCTCAAAAGGGGATGCTACAAGTTTTTGTATCAGAGCCTAGGTTTGCGATTCTAGGACTTTTTTTGTGACTTGTTGGTATGCTTGTTTCTTTTTAACATGTTTTGTTGAGTGTATTATGCATAAGCATCATGTATATGTCCCTAATGCATTATGATTTTCCCTTATTTAGGAATTAAGTTATGGCCTCTTCTTCCTCTAATAGACCCATGGAAGCCGCTCGTGAGGGTTTAAATAACTCTAATGCCCAACCTCACTTACAAGAAGGGGTTGGAGAACATTTTTCTGATTCTAATTTTCCTCGTACTAGTAGATCTAAAGTGGGAAATAATCAGGGTGCAAGAGTTGGGCCACATCCTCAAATGAGTCATAGTACTCCTGTTGTTGAGCCTCCTTTTCAACAAATGGATGATTTCTTTCGTCACATGGCCAGAAGAATGCCCGACCCTAATGAAATGAACTTTGAGAAAATGAGAAAAATGGGTGGAGTTGAGTTTGAAGGCACTGTTGATCCTACAGATGCCGAGCAGTGGTGTGAGCCCATGGAAAGAGTATTTGAGCAATTAAAGATGTCAGACGCTACCAAATTTAAGTATGTTATCTTATTGTTACAAAAAGATGCCTATGACTGGTGGGTAAGTGTACCGAATGCCAAGGCAAAACCTTATGTTCTTACTTAGAATGATTTTGTGAAAGAATTTCATATGACGTATGTCCCACCTGCTTATCATGATGCAAAGAAAAATGAGTTTCTGAATTTAGAACAAGGAGGTATGTCTATTGTTGAATATCAACAGAAGTTTCTTAGTCTTTCTCGTTATGCTGGTGGTATTATTAATAACGAAAAAGATAAGTGCAGGCGATTCGAAGACGGTTTGAAAAATTCTATCAGAAAATCTGTGGCGGTCCTACAACATGAGAACTTTTGTTAATTAGTTTTAGCTGCTCTTACTTTGGAAAGGATCGACAAGGAACAAACTAGTAGAAATGAAAACAAGTTTAGAAAAGTTGATACAGATTTAGGAGGTCCATCTTAAAGGGGAAGGTTTGACAATTCCAAAGCTGGTAGTGTTCACAAGTCAGCCCGACATAAACAAAATAGATCAAATTTCTCTACTGCTAGCACTCCAAGCTATGGCCAAGGCAAGACTAGTATACCCACTTGTGCACAATGTGGAAAGAATCACTCTGGTACTTGTAGGAGAGCTTCTGGTGCCTGTTTTAATTGTGGGAGCTTCGATCATAAAGTGAAGGATTGTCCTAATCCTAACCCTACTTTTTCTCCATGTACGGAAGGCTCAGTTCAGAAACCTATTGCCATTCCTTCTCAAGCGAATAGAGGTGCAAGATCTAGAAACATGAAAGCAACAACTGCAGGTGGAGCCAATCGAGCAAGTGGGTCAAGAGCTACAGCACAAGCTTATGCTATGAGACAGAGGGATGCCCAAGATGGGGCGGACATGGTTGTTGGTAAATTTCACTTTTTTGGCTTATGTGTTGCTACATTATTTGATTCCGGTTCTACACATTCCTATGTTAGTTCATCTTTGGTTTTTCCTAAAAATGTGCAATCTGTGAGACTTGATTGTGGTGTGCTTGTCCAATATCTTTTGGGTCAACACGTTTTTTGTAATCAAATCTATCGAGGTTGTCCCTTTGTGATTCAAAATCTAGTCTTCCCTGCTGATTTGATTGAAATGCCTTTCCAAGACTATGATGTCATCGTCGATATGGATTGGCTTCATAGATACTATGCGGTAGCTGATTGTAGGTCCAAGCATGCGACCTTTAAAGCTCCTTCATTTTCACACATCATTGTTCAAGGTGAAAGATCATTGACATCTAATATTATCTCCGTGGTTGTGGCAAGAAAGATGGTTAGTCAGGGTTGTGAAACTTATCCTGCTCATATATTTGATACACACCTGGAAAGTCCAAGTCTTAAAGATATACCAATTGTATGTGAATTTCCTGATGTTTTCCCTGAAAATCTTCCTGGGTTACCCCTAGAAAGAGAAGTTTAATTTCCTATAGAGGTTATTCCTGGAACTAATCCTATTTCTATAGCTCCTTACCGAATGGCTCCAGCAGAATTGAAAATTCAATTGCAAGAACTTCTTGAGAAAGGTTTTATTCGACCAAGTGTTTCTCCCTGGGGAGCTCCTATTTTATTTGTGAAAAAGAAGTATGGCACTCTTAGGCTTTGTATTGATTACCATCAATTAAACAAGGTAACAATTAAGAATAGATATCCAAGCCCAAAGTTTATACGCCACTAAGCTTTATGCTTAGCGATAGTTGTTTTCTATCGTAGGTAATGTACGGGAAGAGATTTGAAGATGGCCATTTCGAGTAGACTTTTTGGGAGCTTTAGTGAAGATCACATTTGTCACCCAGTCCCGTGGGCCATGACTAGTGCCCGAGCTGGACACCCATATGTATACCTGTTAGACATAATCAGCCTGACACTATAGACAACATGGGAATCAACATAGACACAAAGGTCCTCAACATCACATATCAAGATATTTTGTCCCCTACGGAGTCTCAACCAATCACAACGAAATCACATACGCAAGCCGACGAGGTTGCCACTGTATATCATTATAATACGCAAGCCGACAAGGCTGCCACCACATGTCAATATACTATGCAAGCCGACAAGGCTGCCACTACGTATCGATAGCATATGCAAGCCGGCATGGCTGCCATAATCAACAAAAACATCCATAACAACTATATAGACACAGCTGACCATAATCTATATACAACCCACACACATGTCTACAAACCTCTAAGAGTACTAACAATGAAATATGACGGGACAGGGCCCCATCGTACCCCTGGACAACCATATATAAATACATCAGAAGATCTGTACCAAAAGTCTAGGCTCCGGAACAACGGAGCTCTCCAAGACAGCTGACTGGAAATCCTAAGCTGGGGGATCACCGAATTGAGCGTCTGTACCTGCGGGCATGAAACGCAGCCCCCCGAAGAAAGGGGGTCAGTACGGAATATGTACTGAGTATATAAAGCATAAGAACATCAAGTAAGATGAATCATAAAAACCAGCCTCAATAATTGAATGCATCTGTGGCTAACATCTGAGAATATCTGCGTAATTTCATATGACTGAAACTAACTCTACGGCGTATGATAGGCATAGATTACAATATAACTGATAGTGCTGTTGAATGTACAGCTCGATCCATATATAATATAATAGTGCCGAGGAACGTACGACCCGATCCATATATGATATAATAGTTAGTGCCGAGGAACGTACGGCCCGATCCATATTTAATATAATATGTTAGTGCCGAGGAACGTACGGCCCGATCCATATATAATATAATATGTTAGTGCCGAGGAACGTACGGCCCGATCCATATTTAATATAATATGTTAGTGTCGAGGAACTTACGGCCCGATCCATATATAATATAATATGTTAGTGCCGAGGAACGTACGACCCGATCCATATATAATATAATATGTTAGTACCGAGGAACGTACGACCCGATCCATATATAATATAATATATATATGCATGTAAAACTCGGAAAAGGATACTGGAAAAGGATACTCTGAACCCCTCTAGTGACATAAGAAGCTAACATGAAAAGTCTCTGGGAGTTATGGACATAAAACATAGGGGGCCAACGATACAAATATCTCTACACTCTCTAAGAATAGAGTCTTTGGAACTTGCTTGCTCACTGTGTTCGTTCATATGATAAGGATCATGCCAAAAAGAAAGAAAGGATAACTTTACATACCTGTTAGAGGTTATTCGTAATCACGTTCGCTTCGCCGCCTCTTAGCCTATTTAATATAAAAGTAACGCTATCGTTTGTAAACTATACTTCCTAGCTCATAAATTTGTAATCAATCGCCTATAGGACTCATCCTTTAACTTATACTTTCTTGATTAAGGTTTTCATTAGTTAAGGGCTTAACGGAAATCGGGCAGCATTTCCCCTATATATGCGCCTAACCCGAACTTTCAATTATCCTCCTGTTATCACAGAAATACCAACAATGATAGTAATAGAGATACACATATAAAATCCTTACAATTCATCCCATAAACAATTCTAACAATCCAACAACCCTTCTTAATCCTTTTTAACCCACAATTTCATATAACAACAATTTCATACAATTTCTTACTTCCAATTTCATCCAATCCAATTTTAATCCTTCCATTATGACACTATTAATACAATTACACCACAAAATAAGAAAATCTTACCTAAATTTTCTTGGAGGAATTTCTACACTTAATTGCTCCAATTTCACAATTTCCTCTTCCTCAATCCAATATCCAATGTTGCTATCACCTCCTTGAACTTGTAATTCACTTGAAACTTGATCAAAATATTCAACAAGACAAATTTTTCCCCATCACCATGGCTGGCCGAGAGCAGCCATGGAAGTTATATATTTTTTCCTCTAACTTTGATTTTTTTGCAAAATGAAATAAATGTTGAATTGTTCATTAGCCATTTGTATATATATGGTTCTTCATGTATTGACACGTTCAACCCCCTCTAATGACTCACCAAAATATTTTCTTGAATTGTCATTTTTTTTTTAATTTCGAGTGGGGCCCACAATTAAAAATTAAATTAATTAATTTTAATTAATCACTAATTCTTACTTAATAATATAATCACAATTAATTAGTCCCTAATCTCCAATAATATTTCTACACTATATAAAATTTATAAACAATTTGTGTACTAATTAAAATTGAAAATTAAAGTTCCTATTTCATGTCCGAAAATAATCCCGTCTTTAACTTAAGTCGATTAGCTTGCGAATAATTCGACGTATAAAAATACGGGGTATAACAACATTTGCATATGCATCTAGGTCATGTAAAATTTTGGGACTTGTACATGATCCATATGTCACACTTATGTATGTGATTTTGGAGGCTTGTTGGACACAAGACCATATGCTTGTAACTTGAACTTGGTGACTTGTTTTGCTGTTTTTAGGTGTGCTTTTAACCCAAGTCATGCCATGTACTGAGTTTACATTTTGCCTTGTAATTATGTACAAAGTAAGATACTAGTTTTCTGTGATGATCGCAAGTTTGAGTTTCGTATATATTATGAACCTGCAGTTGTGGTGATTAAAAAATATAACTCCAAACCGAAGTTTCTTAAATGTGTTGCCTATTTGAGGAGGGAGTTACCATTTCAAATTGACACTCTAATACTGTATTTCATCCAAGAAATTTTTCGGAGTGTATACTGGAAAAAAAAGTGGCGCACTTTCAACCCTTTTTCGCATGGGCCTATTTCCGTTATTAAATATTTTTGTGAATATCTTTCGGCATAAATTTCTTCTAAACGTAGTAAGTGTGAAATTAGCTTTTGTTTCGTAAGTGGTATCCTCCCAAAAGGGGATACTATAGAAAATACCTGAATCAGTAAATAACTAGGGATATCGTCTACGCATGTCGGACCCGGTCTCCCAAGTAGCCTCCTCAACAGGACGGTGCTTCCATTGCACCTTCATAGAAGCAATCTCTTTCGACCTCAACTTTCGAACCTGCCCCCAAGATCGCGATAGGCTCCTCCACACAAGTCAAATTCTCAACAATCGAATCCCAACAAACAATGTAAGTACCGTCGGCGTGGTACTTCTTGATCATCGAAACATGAAAGACCGGATGAACTCCCGCCAAGCCTGGCGGTAATGCCAACTCATAAGCAACATCTCACATACGGTCAACAATCTCAAATGTGCCAATATACCTGGGGCTCAACTTGCCCCTCTTACCAAACCTCATAACACCCTTCATGGGTGAAACCTTCAATAGAACCTGGTTATCAACAGAAAACTCCAAATCCCAGACCTTCCGGTCCGCATACATCTTTTGCCGACTATGAGCTAGCAAAAGCTTGGCCTAAATAACTCTCACTCTATCAAGGGACTCTCTCGACAGATCCGTACTCCAAGGTCGAGCCGTAAATCCATCGAAGCAACTAATCGGAGATCTACATCTACTACCATATAAAGCCTCAAAAGGCGCCACGCCAATACTCGAATGATAATTGTTATTGTATGCAAATTCTACCAATGGTAGGTGTTGATGCCAATGACCACCAAAATCAATAACGCACACTCTCAATATGTCCTCAAGCACCTGGATGGTCCTCTCGGACTGGCCATCGATGTGGGGATGAAAAGCTATACTGAGATCCAATTGGGTACCCAACTCCTCATGGAAAGCCCTCTAAAACAAGAAAGTGAAGATAGTACCCCGATCAGATACGACAGAAATAGGAACTCCATGCAATCTCATACTATCCCGAATGTACAATTTGGCTAACTTCTCTGCGGTATAGGAAACCTGAACTGGGAAGAAAGTGAGCGGACTTAGTCAACTGATCAACTATCACCTAAATGGAGTCAAACTTACCCAGGGTCTTCGGAATATCCACAACAAAATCCATGGTAATCCTCGCCCACTTCCACTCGGGAATGGGCATCCTCTGAAGCACACCACCGGGTCGCTGGTGTTCATACTTTACCTGCTGACAATTGCCACACTTAGCCACGAAATCAACTATATCTCCCTTCATCCGATGCCACTAACAGTGTTGCCTTAAATCATGATACATCTTAGTCGCCCCCGGATGAATGGATAGCAAGAGCTATGAGCCTCAAACAAGATCAACCGAATCAAATCACCAACACGAGGAACGCATACGCGTCTTTTAATCCTCAAAATGCCCTCAGTATCAATCACGGCCTCCTTGGCCTCACCCCTCAAAACTCTATCTCGAATCTTGCTCAACTGAGCATCCTCAAACTGATGGGTCCGGATTCGATTCAATAAGGATGACCTCGCCTCTACAAAAGCTAAAATCCTGCATGAGGATGAAATATCAAGGTGAATGAAACTGTTGGCCAGAGTCTGAACCTGCATAGCCAACGGACGCTCGAAAATAATTAATCGAGCTAAACTACCCATACTTACTACCTTGCGACTCAAGGCATCAGCCACCACATTGGCTTTCCCGGGCTGGTACAGAATAGAGATGTCATAGTCCTTCAGGAGTTCCATCCATCGGTGCTGCCTAGAATTAAGATCTCCTTGGGTAAACACATGCTGAAAACTACGGTGATCAGTGAAACCACACAATGGACATCGTACAAATAGTGCCTCCAAATCTTCAGAGCAAAGACCACAGCCAACAACTCTAAATCATGGGTAGGGTAATTCTTCTCATGAGTCTTCAACTGACGAGAAAGAATAAGGTATCACTCTATACTCCTACATCAACACAGCACCTAAACCCGCACGAGAGGCATCACAATAGATCGCGAAATCCTTACCCTTCACGGGCAATGCTAATAGCGGGGCTGAAGTCAAAAGAAGCTTGAGCTTTTGAAAGCTCTCCTCAGAATCATCTGACCACTGGAAGGGAACATCTTTCTAAGTCTATCTGGTCAAAGATAAAGCAATAATAGCACAACTGTTCACGAAGCGACGGTAATAACTGGCCAAACCCATAAAACTATGAATCTCAGTAATAGTAGTAGGCCTACCCCAACCCCTCACAGCCTTAATCTTCTGTGGGTCAACTATAATCCCATCCTTAGACACAATATGGCCCAAGAATGCTACACACTCCAACCAAAACTCACACTTAGAAAACTTAGCAAACAGGCTATGTTTCTTCAACAACCCAAGAATAGTACAAAGATGCTCTCATGCTCTTCTCCACTCTTGGAATACACCAAGATATCATCAATGAACACAATCACAAAAGAATCAAGGAATGGCCTAAAGATGCTATTCATCAAAGTCATAAATGCAGCTGGGGCACTGGTATGCCCAAAATACATCACTAGAAACTCGTAGTGGCAATATCTCATCCAAAAGGTTATTTTCGGAATACCCTCCGCCCTGATCTTCAACTGGTGATAACCTGAACGTAAGTCAATCTTCAAAAACACTGAAGCACCCTGAAGCTGGTCAAACAGATCATCAATACGAGGCATAGGACACTTGTTCCAAATAGTAACCTTATTCAGCTGGCGGTAATCAATGCACATCCTCATGGTCCCATCTTTCTTCTTCACAAACAAAACAGGAGCACCCCAAGGGGAGGAAATCGGTCTAATGAACCCCTTGCTCAATAAATTTTATAACTGCTCGTTAAGCTCTCTCAACTCGGCAGGTGCCATTCGATATGGCGGAATAGAGATACGGCGAGTGCCCAAATCCAAGTCAATATAGAAAATAATGTCGCGATCGGGTGGCATACCCAGCAGATCTGACTAAAATACCTCCGCGAAGTCGCTCACAATAGGAATGGACTCAAGGGGTGGATATGCAACAGTCGTATCACGAACACGAGCCAGATAGGCTAAACACCCCTTATTTACTAACTTCTTCGCCTGAAAGAAGGCAATGATCTTCTTCGGAGCGGGACTAGGAGTACCCCCTCCACTCAAGCCTAGAAATTCCTGGCATAGCTAAAGTAATTGTCTTGGCGTCAAAGTCTAAGATCGCGTGATAAGGAGAAAGCCGGGACATCTCCAATATAATACCAAAGTCCAACATATCAAGAATCATCTAATCTACCTAAGTGTCATACCCCATAAAAGTAACCAAACAAGATCGGTAGACTCGATCAACAATCACAGAATCTCTAACCGAAGCAGACATATGAAGAGGTATATCCATGCTATCACAAGACAAATCCCAACCAACTACAAGATATGCAGATACATGCAAATAGGTGGATCCAGGATCAAAAAACACATATGCTGCTCTAAGACAGATATAAATGGTACCTGTAATAACAGCATCTGAGGCCTCTACCTAGAGCCTACCCAGAAACAAGTAACAACGAGCCCCATCAAATCCAGTCTGAGATCCCCCTCTCGCACTCTGGGACCCATCTCTAGCTGCTTGGACCCGCCTCTAGAACCATGAGAACCACCGCGGCCTGACTAAGCGCCACCTCTCTGAGATGCACCATCTCGACCATCAGACGATGTCGGAGTCTGCTGTGGCTGATAATCCCGTCTGGGTCGGGAGCACCAGTTAGTAATATGACCAACCTCTTCATAAGAAAAACAAATCAAATGGGACGAAGGCTGATAAACTGAAGCTGAAGACTCGGAGAAAACAACCTTGTCTACTGGTCTAGAAAACAAACTCTCAGGAGCTCTCTGTCTGGGTGGCTCACTAGGGGAAGCCTGTAAAGCTGAATGCACGTGAAGGCTGGAATATGGCTGATGCGTCCTAGAAGACTGATCGGCCCCCCTCAAACTAGAACCACCATAACTCCCAGTCTGACACGGTCTCTTATAACCAACACCAAATGCACGGGCCTTAGCGCCCTCAACCATGGAAGCATGCTCGATGATGGATGGGAAGGAAACCCCCATAGCCTCCATCTGAAGGTAAGGAATCTGTATAGAGCCGACTAGCCCACCAACCAAAACACCTGATTATGTCGGCCTCAGTAGGGATCAAAGGGGTGGAATAACAGGCCAGATATAGAAAACGGGTCACATAGGTCTCCAAAGACATACCCATCTGCTCAAGATGTAGAACCTCCTCCCTACGCGCCTCTCTCAAAGATCAGATCACATACTTCTCAAGAAAGGCCCCGTAGAACTGAGTCTAAGTCAGGAGAGGGGAACCCTTTGTTCTACAATCCACGAAACACCTCCACCAAGTCTCCACGTCGCTGCAAAACTAGTAGGACATATAGTCAACCCCGTGGGTCTCCATGATCCCTATCGGATGTAGCAACTCATGCATATCTAGAATAAACTCATAAGCATCCTCAAAAGAAGTACCCGAAAATCTCAGCAACTCAACTTCTTGAACCTCCCAACAAGATCCTGATCCGACACGGTCATAACACCTCCCTCCATGGGCCTAAGATCATCACCAGGAGCCGGTATCACATCAATTCGGGGAGCTATAGCTACAGCGGGGTGTGCTACCCGAGTAGGTCCCTACTCAGGGGTCTGCGCCCCAACTCTGGTCTGTGAAGCCCCACCAGGAGTAATAACACCAGCGGCAGCCAGCTGGGAATCTAGATAAAGCAAGACTCTGGGGATAGTATCAGGCATAGTCTGATCAGAAGTAACCTTGGGTTGTGTCCGTACTGGGGCCACACCATACTCTGCGGCCTGGCCTCGATCCGACTAATACTCAGGCTCGGGAAGATGGAGATCTCTCGCGCCACTATCCTACAGCAGGAACCCTGCCCCTGGCTGGGGCAGCCCTGCGGCCTCCAGATCTGGCTCGCCCTTGGGTGCCAGCTGTAGCTGCAAGCTCTAGCACCTGACCTCTAGCCATAATAGCTCGAGTCCTCACCATCTGTGAGAGAAGAGATAAGTGTCAGATACCAATTTGACCTTTCTAGATACCAATTAGAATAAGGTAGCATGAAAGAATGAAAGAAAGTGAGATTTCCTAAATGTACTATAGCCTCCTGCAGATAAGTACGGAGCTCATCGTACCGATCCACGAGACTCTACTAGACACGCACTTGTATTATAGACATGGTAACCTAAGGCTCTGATATCAACTTGTCACGACCTATTTTGACTGAGTCGTGCGGGCAATTTCCTTTCCCACCTCGATAAGTAGACCTTCAACCCAACGATAAGTAAAGACATGAATAAATAAATCAAGCAAACGGAAAAGAATAATTACGTAAGTCTCACAATAATATATAATAGAAATAGTGCGAAAATAAGGAACACCCCCAGGGTCTGATCTAAGTCATGCAAGAGCATCTAAAAGAAATAAATACAAGTTTGGAATAATATAATAATACATCAAGTTGTCTATGACTCGGAGTAGAAAAGTAAGACATAATGATAACAGGAGTCTTTAAGGCAGCGAACGACTCGTGCTCACCTGGAAACTCGATGCTAAGCTGAAGACGACTGTCAGCAATGGGATACGGAGGAAGACTCAACCTGGTACTCTGCATTTATAAAGAAATGCATCAAGTGCAGATCAGTACAAAATCACAGTACGGTACGTATCATAGGCCGACTAAGCATAGCTGACATAATTCAGACAATAAAGTAAGATAGGCAGATAAATCAACAAGTATAAGACAACATAATCGAATCGAGTACACATCATCGCATAAGTAGAGCATTTAATAAGTCTCTATATGTCCAATCTGAACCCAACATCACAAGTAACAACACCAAATCATCTCAATATAAGTCGTAATGTAATGCAACACAATAATATATGAATGCAATGAAATGTCATGCAAATGTTGTGTACATATGTACTCCGGACGGAAATATCGACATCTCGGTAGCACAACCCTAGGTGACTCACGAAGTCTAAGTGCCACTTATCTCGAATCTTTACCCAACAGACAGATGAGACCCTAATCTTTGCTCACGGGGGTTCTCACCAGAACCACCCCGGGGGACTCGCGGTGTCCACGCACTCACTCAATCCACGATTCCAGGACTAACATTGGATATCGGACTCTCACATCACTCTCATTTAAAAATCGAGCCAAGCTCATCACAATGTTTCACCAAGTACCAACAATGTCTTAAACAATATATCAACAACAATGAGAATGAGTGAAATGCATGTGTCACCATCAAGAATCAGCTCAATATCACAAGTACCAACATGGGTACGCCAACACTATATCAACGTCACAAGTATCAACATGGGTACGCCAACAATATCATTAACAACTGCACAAGTCATACGAAAATCTATCCTCGTATTAGCGTCAAAAATAAGGTATCACAATTAAGATATAACAACAGTTCCCAATATCTATTAACAAACGTGGCATCAAGCCAACACAATAGATCAATCAAGTCACAACACAAAGGGATAGCTAGCCACCAATCACACAACAGGGCCCAACCTAAGAAAATATCCAACCCAACTTCATACTCGAAGGTTTATATGCTTTCTCCGACAATGTAATCTAAATATATGCTTCGCTATACGAAGTCTCACCAAGGATAAGCCATAACTTACTGTTGACACCAAATTTTCATCTCATAAAATGCGTATTTTAATTTTCAAATTTTCTGTGTCCAAGATGGAGTAAGGATACCCATAAAAAATTTAAAAATTTAAAAATCCCGAGAAAATTTCAAGGATTGACGTTTAATTATTATTTTCCTAAAAATCAGCAATTACAAGAAATTACGAGTTATTTACTTTCATAAATAAAATTCAAAAGAAAATACATATCCCACTTTGTCTAGCTCGGAAAAATTATTAATCAAGACGACATATGAATTGCAGCTTATTTTTTACCGCATTTTTCACATTCTTAAATATCACCTGAAACTATGTCAATATTGGGCTCATGTTAAAGGTCGTATTTTAAAATGGCGTGTTACAAATTTTTGTTTTCGTAACAAATAAATTTACGAAAGGGTTTTAGACGAGTACATCTTTTTGTGAAATTATGTATTTATTTCAAAGGGGGTACAAGGTTTTAAAAGGTTTGTATTTTAAAATGGAGGGGTCTTTTAAACTTTTCTGAAACTTGGGGTTGGTTGTTTATTTTTAAAAAGGGGTGGAAGTTTTAATTAACAAAACTTCCACTCCCCCCAAAGATTTTTCATTTTACACCCGACACCTAATCTTCTTCCTTGAAGCGATTGCGGCGATTAGGGTTCCACCCAAACTCCCGGCCAATTGGATGCCATTTCAAGGCCATTCTTGTCGGATTTTTGAGGGGTTTGGTTCTAAATCATGAGAACTCATGATTTAAACATTTATTTTCCTTCGAAGTTTACTTTTATGTGATCAATTGATTCATTTTTATGAAAGTTACTCGGGTTTTGCTGTGATAGAGTTGCCATGGGCGGGACCTCGAGTCCTTATCCATCTTGTGCACTCTATCACATGGAAGCAAACACCCAGGGGGCTTTCTTGCACAAGTACAGGGACGTTCAGTTATATAACTGAACTATGTTGACTCGTATGAGGACAAAATCAAGAACTATCAGTCATTTGTGCCCTTATGCAAACACACACACACACACACACACACACACACACACATATATATATATATGTATATATGCGTATATCACGGCTTCTGGTCACAAGTCAATACACATGTATGTAAATGAATGCGATGCATAAATATGAACTAACATTATCATGATGCAAAACTCAGGACCCATGAACAGAAAGAACAATCATAACCAGGGGTACTAGATCATCAATAACTGAGATACTCCTAATACTTCTACGAGTAGAGTAATATGGAGACTCGATTACTCGTTGTTCGCTCGTATCATAGGATCATGCCAAAAAGAAAGAAAGGGAAAGCCTTAACATACCTTCTTGGTCTTCTTAACTACTTACGTTTATCTTCCCGAGCTCGCAAATCTACATTTGAGAGAATTCATACTATCGTTAGACTTAACGTAGTATACTTATATCAAACTTTCAAATTAAACTACTTCATATCCTGCCGAAAATAGGGCAGCATCTTCCCTGTTTATATGCCTAGCCCGAAATCATAATCCAACAATCAATAACAACATCAACAACAATACCAACATCATCAATACCAAAATACTCCATAAAACATCTCACATGACGTTTCTCCAATTTCTCAACCAATAAATTCGTTATACGACTATCTAATAACTTTATCTTCCATAAACAAACCTAAATCAATATCAATAAAGGAAGATTTATACCTTTCCTCCGCTAGAACCACAATATGTTCACTTTCCACCTTGAGTTCAAGCCAAGACTCGCCGCAATACGATTTTATAATCGCAACTATACACTGTCGAAACCTAAATCTAGATATTAAACTTGATTCGCGTTAAAATTTGATAAGTGAAGGTTGGCGGAAGTTTCCAAAAAATTTGAGAGGTTTTGGGTGTGTTTGGAATAGGAAAGAAGAGGGTAAGCCCCTTTTTATAACGGTCCAGGGAGACCCTGGACCGACTTAAAATTTGTAGGGTAAGCCCCTTTTTATAACAGCCAAGGGTCTGCCTGGACCGACTTAAAATTTACTCAGCGCGATCGCGCCACCTTTGGGCGCGTTCGCGCAGAGTAAATTCTTCTGCTCTGACAGTCTGTCTTAAAATGCTCATAACGTTTGATCCCGATATCGTATGAGAGCCCACAACCTATGGTTGCAAAGATAGTTCAATTATCTACAACTTTCATTGTTGGTGTGATTCCAAATTACAAACTTATAATGGCGTTTTGGCCTCTCTAAGTCAGATCATCCGAAAATGTATCTTTAAATCATCCTTTTGCAGGGCTTATGCCCATATTTGGATTAAGGGTCCTTCTTAAGACTTTCTCAACTTCCCATATACTACTCATATAACTTTTCATATGTCTTTTATAAAATCCCAGCATGTGGGTCCCACCTTCACTTAATGTTACGAGGGTTATTCATCAGGTAACACATTAACTGATTTACAACATAAGGTCACCAATGACATACATATATCTTATTCTTATAGTCATATAATATAATCTTCATCCCTAATCCTTGTATAACTATACTCTCCCTTGAGCTCGTACTAAGCCGTCTACAGTCTTGGTAACGCAAAAAATTTCGGGGTGTAACATCCTCCCCCCCCTTATAAACATTCGTCCTCGAATGTTAAGACTCTTAGGAATTATATGAAAGTTTTGCCGGAGTTTCTCTTGTAACTATACCACTATCATCCTACACAACAAACCAAAATAATGCTGCAAAAGGCCACATACTAAAATATACAACAATATGACCTCACACGACCAATCACAATAGCTATAAATAAATCCCATACCTGGGGATGATGCTATCTCAAACTGGGCCTTATGGAACAACGGAAACAAGTGCGGGTACTTAGTCTGCATCTTTTTTTCCGCCTTCCAAGTCATCTCCTAGATATTATTATTCCTCCAGAGTACTTTAACAGAAACCACATCCTTGATTCGTAGCCGTCGGACTTTCCTATCTAATATAGCCACAGGGATTTCCTCATACGATAACTGCTCAATCTCCTGGATATCATCTACTGGTACGACTCTTGAGGGATCTCCTATACACTTATAGAGCATGGAAACATGAAACACTGGATGTACAGATTCAAGATCGGAAGGTAATTCTAGCTTATATGCTACCTTACCCACTGTACGAATAATTCGATATGGCCCAATATATCGAGGGCTTAACTTACCCTTCCTTCCAAATCTTATCACTCCATTCATAGGTGAGACCTTTAAGAAAACCTAATCTCCTACCTTGAACTGTAGCTTGCGACGCCGGTTATCTGTATAGGATTTTTGTCGACTCTGCGCCGCTAATAATCTTTCTTGGATGACTTTCACTTTGTCAACTGCTTGTTGTATCAAATCAGGGTCGGCTAACTGATTCTCTCCAACATCAAACCACCCTATAGGTGATTTACATCTCCGCCCATATAGAGCCTCATAAGGAGCCATCTGGATACTGGAATGATAACTGTTATTATATGCAAACTCAATAAGGGGTAACTAATCCTCCCAGCTACCTCGAAAGTCAATTACACAACATGTCCTCAAGTGTCTGTATAGTACGCTCTGCTTGCCCATCTGTCTGCGGATGAAAGGCGGTACTAAGACTCACTTAAGTCCCTAATCCATTCTGGAAAAATTTCCAGAAGATAGCTGTAAATTACGCTCCTCTATCTGAAATAATGGCTGTAGGAACACCATGAAGTCGTACAATCTCTCTAAGATAAAGCCTTGCATAGTCCTCAGTTGTATAAATAGTTCTGATAGGTAAGAAGTGGGCTGACTTTGTAAGCCTATCAACTATGACCCATATTAAATCATACTTTTGCTGAGTATGGGGCAAACCTGTAATAAAATCCTTATTAATTACCTCCCACTTCCATGTCGGAATCTCTATAGCCTGCAACAAACCTCCAAGCTTCTGGTGCTCTATCTTAACTTATTGACAGTTCGGACATTGAGCGACAAATTCTGCTATATCCCTTTTGATACCACCCCACCAATAAACTTTCTTGAGGTCATGGTACATTTTTGTTGTGCTTGGGTGAATAGAATAGCGAGAATAGTGGGCTTCCCCCATAACTTGCTGCCAGAGGCCTGTAACCTTAGGAACGCACAATCTACCTCGATACCTGAGTACTCCGTCTTCTGTGATCACGAAAGTCTCTTTTCTTTCTGAGGAGCTGTATCTCGATAGGATCTTCGTACTGACATTCTTTTATCTCAGCTACCAAAGATGACACCACTGTGTCTTGAACCGTAACTCCTGTATCACCCAAATCTAACAGCCGAACTCCAAGGCTAGCTAATCGACGAACTTCGCGGACCATCTCCCTCATCTCCGGCTTTACGTATGACAGGCTACCCATGGACTTACGACTAAGAGTATCGGCTACTACATTAGCCGTTCCAGGATGATATAGAGTATCAATATCATAATCCTTTAACAACTCTAGCCATCGCCTTTGATGTAAGTTCAAGTCCTTATACTTAAAGATATATTGGAGGCTCTTATGATCAGTATAAATATCAACATGAACACCGTATAAGTAGTGCCTCCATATTTTCAAGGCATGAATCACCGCAGCTAACTCAAGGTCATGGGTTGGATAATGTTTCTCATTTTTCTTCAGCTGTCTGGAGGCATAAGCATCTACCTTGCCGTGTTGCATTAATACACAACCCAACCCAACACCCGAAGCATCACAATATATCACATAGCCGTCTGTTCCCTCTGGAAGAGTCAAGACGGGTGTTGAGGTCAGTTTATCTTTTAATGTCTGAAAGCTCCGCGCACATGCATCAGTCCACTGAAACTTAGCTGATTTTTAAGTCAGCTTGGTTAGTGGGGATGAAAGAGAAGAAAATCCCTCTACAAACCTCCTATAATATCCTGCCAGACTCAAGAAACTACATACTTCCGTTGGTGTCATAGGCCTTGGCCAATTTTTCACGGCTTCAATCTTTGGAGTATCTACCTTAACGCCTTCATCTGAGATAATGTGACCAAGAAAATCCACAGAGTTCAACCAAAACTTGCACTTAGAAAACTTCGCATATAGCTCTTTATCTCGAAGAACTCTAAGCACCGCACGTAGGTGGTCTATATGTTCGGCTTCTGATGGCGAATAAACTAAAATGTCATCTATGAATGCAATCACAAACAGATCTAGAAAGGGTCGGAATACATGATTCATCAAGTCCATAAACACAGCTGGAGCATTAGTTAATCCGAATGACATAACGCGAAACTCATAATGCCCATATCTAGTCCTGAATGTCGTCTTTGGAATGTTTTCCTCCTTCACCCTAACCTGATGATACCCTGATCTCAAGTCTATCTTTGAAAAATACTTGGCACCCTGCAGCTGGTCGAATAAGTCATGAATCCTCAGATGTGGGTACTTATTCTTTATAGTCACTTTATTCAATTGCCTATAATCAATACACATTCTCAAGGAGCCATCCTTCTTTCTTACAAATAATATTGGTGCTCCCCACGGCGATGTACTGGGCCTAATAAAGACTTTCTCAAGCAAATCTTTCAGTTGCCCCTTCAATTCCTTCAACTCAGCAGGTGCCATCCTATAAGGAGGGATGGATGTTGGCTGAGTATCCGGTAATAAATCAATAGTAAAATCAATCTCACGCTCCGGCGGAATGCCTGGAAGCTCATCTGGAAACACCTTTGGGAATTCATTAACCACAGGACCAGATTAAAGGGTCGGTGACTCTACTTCTACATTCTGCACCCGAACCAGATGATAGATATACCATTTTCTAATCATCTTGCTTGCTTTAAGGTAGGAAATAAACCTACCCCTCAACGAAGCAGCATTACCTTTCCACTCTAAGACTGGTTCGCCTGGAAACTGGAACCGGACAACCTTCGTTCTACAGTCAACATTAGCATAGCATGAAGCTAAATAATCTATACCCATAATGACATCAAAATCAATCATATCTAGCTCGATCAAATCTGCTATGGTATGATGATTACACACTATAACTACACAGCCCAGATATACTCGCCTAGCTATGACTGGGTCACCAACAGGCGTAGACACCTCAAAAGGTTTAATGGACTTAGGTTCGATCCTGAATTTACTAGCAACAAACGGAGTAATATATGATAAAGTAGATTCGGGGTCAATCAGTGTGTATACATCATAGGAATAAATTGATAGTATACCTATGACAACATTAGGAGATAACTCATGATCCTGTCTACCGGCTAGTGCGTAGACACAATGTTGCGGCCCACTCGAGCTAGATGCACCGCTTCTCTCTCTACCTCATCCTGCTGGGGTCTCCAAACCTTGTCGTGGAGGGCGTACAGATGAAGATGAACCAACTATGGACCCCGTAGGCTAAACATTGCCTGCGCCACCCCTTGTTTGGCACTCCCTCATCTGGTGGCCCGACTGACCACAAGCATAACAACCATCTGACCCAACTCGACACTGCCCTGAGTGTGTCCTACAGCACTGAGCAAACCGTAGAAAATGTGGCCTCATCTGGCCTGACTCAGGTCTATGCTGAGAACCTAGTGCCCTAGAACTCTAACCCACTCTAGAATAAGAAGACCGATCAAACTTCTGACCTGGAAACCGCGAAGGGGCACTCCCCGCTGAATGAAATGGATATCGGGAATGCTGTTGTCGCTGTCCTCCCCTAAACTCACCAGCCATATCTAAAGATCTAGTCCTCTTACTACGGCCTCGATCATGCTCACGCCCCCATTCTCCACTGGCACTTACGATCCTCCAAATTCTATGCACACACCTGTATGTTGAAAATATCCATGCCCGGCTGTAATGCAGCTGTGGCGCATTAACCAATCAGATGTGGCCCTAGACTAGCCACAAAATAATAGACTCTATCCTCCATATTGGCCACCATGGTCGGGGCATACCTAGCCAATGAATCAAAGTGTATACAGTACTCCATAACACTCATATTACCCTGCTCAAGATGCAAAAATCTGTCTGCTCAAGCTCGTCGCACTTTTGGTGGCAAATAATGACGAATAAAAGCGTCTGAAAACTCCTGCCATATGGCTGGAGGTGCATTCTCTCCCCTAGATAGCTCTCATGTCCGATACCACTACACTGCGATGTCATGTAACCTATAAGAAGCCAACTCCATGGACTCGACCTCATCAGCGTGCATAACCCTCAAGGTCCTCTACAAACCATCAATAAATTTCTAAGGGTCCATTCTTTGCTTCAGTTAAGAAAACTCTGGAGGGTCTAACCCAAGGAAAGTCTTGACCCTCGTACCGCCAGCTCAGTTTGCCTGATCGACACCAACTCCCTGCCGCTGAGCTTGAGCGGCTACCAATCTGGTCTATAGCTATATAACATCCCGTATATCCTGGTACGCTACATCTGGTTGAGGAACTGGGGGCACTGGGGTAGGTGCTGGAGGCGAATTATGTGAAGTCTGCGATAGACTCCCATTCTGACACTCGCTTCAAGCTCTGGTAGCTTGCTGTGTGCGGCTAGTGGCCTCACCAGCCACTCTCTTGCCCTTTTGGGCGGCTGTATCGCGCGATCTAGAATGGAAAGAACGGCAACATCCTAAATGTCCTGTAGCCTCCTGCTTATAACTGTGGTGCACAACACCCCTATAAACAAGACTCTACTAGACACGGTCTTTAGATAACCCTATGACGAAACTGCTCTGATACTACTTTTGTCACGACCCAACCGCTGAGTCGTGACGAGTACCTGACCACTACTGGCCCAGCACCCCTATACTTGTGCAAGAACGGCCCTGAATAAGTGGGTGGCCCATAAGGCTTATAACTGAACTATGCTGACTCGTATGAGAACAAAATCAAGAACTATCAGTCATTTGTGCCCTTATATATGTATATATATATGCTGAAAATAATAGTGCAAGCCAACAAGGCTGTTGTATATACCACAAATGGATAGGAACCGACATGTCTACATATCGTCAAACTGTACACATCTGTCTACAGACCTCTACTGGAGTACCAAACTGTAGAAAGGACGGGACAGGGCCTCGCCGTACCTGTATACATATACATCAAACATAACATACCAAAACAAACAACAAATCTAGAACAAGTGGAGCGCACCAACAACAACTGGGAAGAGGCTCTACTGAGCTGGATCGCCTCTCTGTCTATCTGTACCTGCGGGCATGAACGCAGCCTCCGAACAATAGGGGAGTCTTTACGGATAATGTACCGAGTATGTAAGGCATAAGGGTAACATACACATAGGATTCATGAAGAAAATCTGAAACTCGTAAGCTAAACTGACTGACTGAATGCATCTGTAAGTCTAATTATCTAACATGTCTGTGTGAATGCATCTATATATCTGACTATCTGAACATATCGGTATATCTCTGCTTACTGAAAATGCCCCTGCGAGTGTATGATATGCATAGGTCATAGTGCCGAGGAACATACGGCCCGATCCATATATCATATAGGCCCCTTTGGGTATAATAATCATCATCATTTTGGACCAGCTGATCAGGTGGTAATGCGTATATAACGCCTCGCCTTTATATATATATATACACGCGTATATAACGCCTTCTGGTCACGGGTCAATATACATATATGTAAATGAATGCAATGCATAAATATGAACTAACATTATCATGATACAAAACTCAGGACCCATGAACAGAAGGAACAATCATTACCAGGGGTACAGGATCATCAATAACAAAGATACTCCTAATACTTCTAAGAGTAGAGTAATATAGAGACTCGATTACTCATTGTTCGCTCATATCATAGGATCATGCGAAAAAGAAAGAAAGAAAGAAAGAAAGAAAGAAAGAAAGGGAAAGCCTTAACATACCTTCTTGGTCTTCTTAACTACTTACGTTTATCTTCCCGAGCTCACAAATCTACATTTGAGAGAATTCATACCATCGTTAGACTTATCGTAGTATACTTATATCAAATGTTGAAATTAAACTACTTCATATCCTGTCAAAAATCGAGCAGCATCTCCCCTGTTTATATGCCTAGCCCGAAATCATAATCCAACAACCAACAACAATACCAACATAAATAACAACATCATCAATACCATAAAACATCCGCATGATGTTTCTTCAATTTCTCAACCAATAAATTCGTTATACGACTATTTAATAACTTTATCTTCTATAAACAAACCTAAACCAATATCAATAAAGGAATATTCATACCTTTCCTCCGCTAGAACCATAATATCTTCACTTTCCACCTTGAGTTCAAGCCGAGACTCGCCACAATACGATTTTATAACCGCAACTATACGCAATCAGAACCTAAATCCGCGGATTAAACTTGATTCACGTTAAAATTTGATAAGTGAAGGTTGGGGAAGTTTGCAGAAATTTTCAGAGGCTTTGGGTGTGTCTGGAAGATGAAAGGAGGGGTAAGCCCCTTTTTATAACGGTCCAGGGTCAGCCTGGACAGACTTAAAATTTGCTTTGGGCGCGTTCTCGTGGAGTAAATTCCTCTGCTCTGACAATCTGTTTTAAATTCTCATAACGTTTGATCCCGATATCGTATGAGATCCCACAACCTATGGTTGGAAAGATATTTCAATTCTCTACAACTTTCAATTTTTGTGTGATTTCAAATTCCAGACTTATAATGGCATTTTTGCCTCTCCAAGTCAAATCATCCGAAAACGTATCATTAAATCGTCCTTTTGGAGGGCTTATGCTCATATTTGGCTTAAGAGTCCTTCTTAAGACTTGCTCAACTTCCCAAATACTACTCATATAACTTTTCATATGTCTGTTATAAAATCCCGGCATGTGGGCACCATTTTAACTTACGGTTACGAGGGCTATTCATCAAGTAACACATTAACTGTTTTACACTATACGGTCTCCAATGTCATACATATATGTTACTCTTATACTCATATAATATAATCTTCATCCCTAATCCTTGTATAACCTTACTCTCCCTTGAGCTCGTACTAAGCCATCTACAGTCTTAGTAACGCAAAATTTTCCGGGGTATAACAGGAGCGAAGCATTATTAAGTATATTTTATGAGTAAGGAATTGACATAAGGAATTCTGGAGAGTTCTATAAGGAAATGAGCTGAAGAAGATGAGTAGTATGACTTTGGAAGAATAGGAGTGTTACTTCGAATCGCAAAATATGATCCAACTTGGGGAAAGAATATCTTCTAGTACATAAAGAGTTTTGAGATAAACTAAAAGCCTAAAATGAAGTTCATGAAGTCTAGCTTCCAACACAACAAACCGCGCGTCAATCCGACATCAGGATCAAATATTATGAGCATTTTAAGACAGGCTACCA